>NC_064630.1:48793333-49112500 GCF_023864275.1 Schistocerca cancellata | reverse complement strand
CATTTTCTGGAAATAAAAAATATAATTAGATTTCTTGCATTTTGTGTTACGTCATGAGGGGCACCCCATCTTGCCTCCCACTATGTAACCCATCTTGCCCCAGGGACAATTTTTAGGTTAGGCTAATATGTTCAATTAGTTATTGCATGCATTAATTTGTTGCTAAAAAACGCTTTTTTCAATGATAATACTTGAGAGTACTGGAAACAACTACTTCTCTTACCTTTTCACGTCTGAAAATGATGAAAAATTACATCAGCACAGATGAAAACATGTTTTGATGTGAACCCTCCGAATGGTTTTCTCAAAACGGCTACCAGCACTGTCAGGCACTCATGCAGCAACAGCCAACTACTTCAACTATTCGCTGCTAGGTTGCGACATCTGCCATGGCAGCACTTACAAAAAACCCGTGTTGCCTCCACCCCATCTTTCCCCACTCCCCCCTATAGCTGGGACTCTGAGAATCGGCATTTCATGATTGAGAAGTCTCTTCACACACAACAGGACTGCGTGGTGTGCAATGTCCAGTCATGGAATAATTGGTGTGATGTTGCTTGATGGCACAGTGACTACTGAATGGTGGATGATAGTTTTGGAAGACAATTTCATCCCCATTATCCAGAGTGACCCTGTTTTTGACAAGGTGTACTTCACGCAAGATGGAGCTTGACGCCATCAAAGCAGGAGAGCGTTTGATGTCATGGAGGAGCACTCTGGGTACCGCATTCTGGCTCTGGGTTACCCAGAGGCCACTGGCACAGGCCTCAGTTGGCTGCCATATTTTCCAGGCACATGTGACTCCTTTTGTGGGGTTATATGACAAACAAAGCATTGCTGAGCTGAAAATAGCCATTCAGGATATCATCAACAGCATCAATGTTCCCACACCTCAGTGGGACATTTGAATAAAATGTGTGCACACAGTAGTTTTTAAATAATATATGTTTCTTTTTCATATAGTTTTATAATGGTCACCCAGTATATTAAGACACAATACAAGCACAAAAACATTGAGACAAGTAGAGTTTTTAGTGACCAGTTCATAGAAGTGCATTCTTATGAAATAATACTGAAAAATAGTTCACTTTTAATTGTAATTGTATATAGTTCCAAACTGGGAAATTTTGAAATGTTTATGAGGAATCTGGATTTGTTATTATCTGCTAGACAGCAGCAAGCAGTTAATAGTCTGTGATGAGTTCAGAGCAAATTTTCTAAAGGATTCTCATAGTAAAAATGATTCAGAAACCTTATTTGTATACTTCAATTTGATCTCAGTAATCAACTTTCCAACATGGATGGAAAAAGACAGTAGGACCATAATTGATAATGTGTTCTTTGGTGAAACTCAAAACAAAAAAACAACAGTTAACCCAGTAAGACAAATATTTTCTCTCATCATGATGCATAGTTAGTTAGCATAAAGAACATAGTATCTTACAGTGTGGATACTGCTCAGTGGAAATCAGAATAATTAATGACCCCAGGACAAATCTTTTTAAGACCAGATTACAAGAGGTGACCTGGCATGAAATAAATAATTAACCAGCTGCTAACAAAAAATTTAATCTATCACATGATAAAGTCATATCATTACTTCAAAATAGCTTTCTGCATAAGGTAATCAGAAAGGACATTAAACAACCATGTAAAATCCATGGATCATTCGAGGGATTAAAGCACCTTGTGAAAGGAAAAGGGAAATGTATCTGTTGGCAAGAACAAGTAGTGATCCTGCAATAATAGCACACTACAAAAAATACTGAAAACTACTAAGAAACGTTGTTAAAAATCAAGGGAAGACGCACATAATATCAGGAATCTGTAATTCTGACAACAGATGTAAGTCTATATGGAATGTAGTGAAACGAGACACATGAAAACCATCCACAGAACAGAATAACATTACTACTGAACTGAATGGAAGGGCTATAGATGATGAGTTACAGTTAGCAGATCTGTTTAATAATCATGTCTTAAATGTAATAGAATGTATAGTGACAAACACTTGCAAAGAAAAATTACAGCAGTATGTTGGAAAAGTAACTCTCATAAAATTCAGTCAAATGAAAGTGTCACCAACTTCTCCTTCTGAAATTAAGATAAATACACATTATCTTAAAACTGAAAGCTCCCCTGTTTTTGATGTTGTTTCCAATAGAGGACTAAAATTTTGTTTCCATGTAATAAGTCCAGTCTTATCTGAAATATATAATGCATCACTAACTCAACGCATTTTTCCAGAGAAGCCAAAATATATCATTGTTAAGCCCTTCTTTAAGAAAGGTGATAAGAGGGATGCCAATAACTACCAAGCTGTTTCACTGCCTACATCATTCCCCAAAATTTTTGAGAAGGTGATGTATTCTAGAATAGTATCTCACCTTAGCAAATCACAGTTTTGGTCTCAGAAGAGTTGCTATACTGAGGATGCTATTTGTGTGTTGACTCACGTAATTTTACAAGCATTTTTTGCAACCTATCTAAGGTACCTGACTGCATGAATTACAGTATTCTCTTAGATAAATTGAAGTTTTCCGGGATTGATTGTATAGCCAACCAATGGATAATGTCATATCTAACCAAAAAAATGCAGAAAGCTATACTTAGTAATTCAAACAATATAATCTGTGGACATAATTCTGCCTCAGCAGAAATTCTGTATGGAGTTCCCCAAGCCTCAGTCTGAGGTCTACTATAGTTCCTCATATGTGTAAACAATTTCCCACCTAATATACAACAAGCAGAATTAGTTACTTTTGCAGTTGACACTAGTATTTTAATCAGTCCAAGCACACACACACAGACAGAAGAAATGATAAACAACATTCTTAAAATATCATTGACTGACTTCCTGTGAGCAGTCTCACCCTCAATTTTAAAAAGACAAAACATTCACTTCTGTATATATAGGGATGCTATAGTAATGGTAAATGTAACACATGGTGAGGAAGTCATAAATAGAATGGAAACTTCAAAATTCTTTGGTGTCCACATTGATGAGATTTTAAATTGGAAAAAAGCACATTTTGTAACTCCCAAAACAACTTATTTTAGCCACATTTGCACTTAGAGTCATTGTAAACCTTGTGGAGAGACTAATCAGTACTGAAGTTGACATACTTTGCATATTTTCATTCAGTGATGACATATAGAATAATGTTCCAGGGTAACTCATCTTTAAGAAAGAAAGTCTTGATTGCCAAAAAAAAAAGTATATTTCTAACTACTGGTATCCAAACATTTCTTCAGGAAACAAGTGTATGAACTTTACTTTTCACAGTATGTTACTTTTGCCATTCCACAAGATGTATGGTATAAGCCCCTAGGATGACACATCTATTTGTCCTCTAGTCAATTACAAAAAGAGTTAATATTCCCCTGGTTACATGTGCTCAAACAGTACCTATGGGTTGTGATTAAATTATGTGTACATAACACTGAGTTTTTGAAGTTCAGTGGTTTAACGATGCTTTTCACTAAAAAACATGTACCATGTTTATGTGCCTCAGCCTGCAAGAGAGGAACTCACCTAAGAGGACAGGTAGAATAATCAATGTTTCTCAACACTAAGACTTCAGTAAGAAAATAACTCACTGATGATGGCCCAAATGCACAGAAACATGGTTGAGCAAAAAGAAGATTTAATTGTCTGCATAGACAGTTGCACTCAATCAACATAATACAAAAGGAAATAAGTGCATATTACATAAATATGAGTACACTGTATAATTTGTTATACTTACCGTAATTGTATACTGCTGCATTGCTGATACTGCTGCAGAAAATTCAACTGCTCCATTGTCCAGTCTAAATGATAAGGCGGAGTTTATAGATGTTGTGATTGTTTCATTCCACATCTTCTACTCTACAGGTCTAGACTACTCAGCCTTATTATCTGGCTTGATTTAGGTTCCAGTACTCCAAAGCAGAAAACATATTAAAACAGTGTTCTTACAAGTACCTTCTCGTCTGGAGTGAGATTGCATTCGATATGGCATTGTTTCCAGATTTCCTTCTCTGGAACTGTGGGTTCTCTAACAGTCATGTAAATGGTATGTGAAGTTGCCCTAGACAGACAAAAAATGAATTACTTGTAAGAAACAAAGTAATAAAAATCAACTAGTCTGTCTCAATTAATTTACTAGAGGATCATTTCACAATGATATGAGAAAAATCATGACAATAGGGTGAAAATCAATAGCACAAAATGTAGATATACACGGAATACTGAAGTATGCATTATGAGGACAGGACAGGCCCTGATGAAGGAACTATAAACCATACCAGGCTATGCCTGAAATGATTTAGGGAAACCAAGGAAAACCTAAACCAGAAAAGGGTGGGTACTCCGTCCTCCCAAATATGAAGTAAGTGTCTTAACAGTTGCCCTGCCTCATTCAGTTGGTCCCTATTATGCCATGTTTTTTTGCTCATACACAACTCGCACAAGGTAAATTTAATTATGAAATAGTTTTGCACTGTTTCTTCACATCTTAGACTGTACATGCACAGCAATGTTCCAGTTACAATCAATAATGTGTCAAAGGTATACAATGATAACTATGAACTGAGTGTAACACTGGCTGTCATACATTAAAAATAGAGCTCTAATAGCATAGTACTGTGATAAAATTATCTAAGATATAATTTTTGTGTGCTCACTTTAGCTGGCAGTCAGTTCTCATGTATAAAAATATGGTACTTGTTATTTAATTCATAAATTTATCCTCTGGCAGTCATGTGTGTGAGTTGTGTTTGCATGAGTGTGTGAGTATGTGTGTGTGTCCATCGTTGACAAAGGCCTTAATGGCTGAAAGCTATAATTGTGTGACTCTTTTTCTTGTGCCTATCTGTGGCTCAATACCACATGACTTGGTGTTTATGCTTATATACACTTTATCCCATTTGCAAAAGTCACTGGTGCTTTCATGTGACCTCTCAGTCAGAAGTTCTGATATTTTGTCAGTGATTGTGATATTTGTGTCATAACTATCTTGTTTTTGTGTTTTCTGTAACATTTAACATCTATCATCAAAATAATTTTGTAGTAAACTTGCTTTATTTTGAGCAGGTGTAAGTATAAGACCGAGATTTAGGAACCAGGTTTTAAATTGTAAGACATTTCCAGGGGCACATGTGGACTCTGACCACAATCTATTGGTTATGAACTGTAGACTAAAACTGAAGAAACTGCAAAAAGGTGGGAATTTAAGGAGATGGGACCTGGATAAACTGACAGAACCAGAGGTTGTAGAGAGTTTCAGCAAGAGCATGAGGGAACAATTGACAGGAATGGGGAGAAAGAAATACAGTAGAAGAAGAACGGTAGCTTTGAGGGATGAAATAGTGAAGGCAGTAGAGGATTAAGTAGGTAAAAAGTCGAGGGCTAGTAGAAAACATTGGGTAACAGAAGAAATATTGATTTTAATTGATGAAAGGAGAAAATATAAAAATTCGGTAAATGAAGCAAGCAAAAAGCAATACAAACATCTCAAAAATGAGATGGACAGGAAGTGCAAAATGGCTAAGCAGGGATGGCAAGAGGACAAATGTAAGGATGCAGAGGCATATGTCACTAGGGGTAAGATAGATTCTGCCTACAGGAAATATAAAGAGACATTTGTAGAAAAGAGAACTACTTGTATGAATATCAAGAGCTCAGATGGAAACACAGTTCTAAGCAAGGAAGGGAAAGCAGAAGGTGGAAGGAGTACATAGAGGGTCTATACAAGGGCGATGTACTTGATGACAATATTATGGAAATTGAAGAGGACACAGATGAAGATGAAATGGGAGATATGCTACTGCGTGAAGAGTTTTGACAGAACACTGAAAGACCAAAGTTGAAACAAGGCCCTGGGCATAGACAACACTTTATTGAAACTACTGACAGCCTTGGGATAGTCAGCCCTGACTAAACTCTACCATCTGGTGAGCAAGATGTATGAGACAGGCTAAATAGCCTCAGACTTCAAGAAGAATATAATAATTCCAATCCCAAAGAAAGCAGGTGTTGACAGATGTGAAAATTACCGAACTATTAGTTTAATAAGTCATGACTGCAAAATACTAATGCCAATTCCTTACAGATGAATGGAAAAACTGGTAGAAGCTGACCTCGGGGAAGATCAGTTTTGATTCTGTAGAAATATTGGAACACGTGAGGCAATACTGACCCTACGACTTATCCTAGAAGATATATTAAGGAAAGGCAAACCTACATTTCTAGCATTTGTAGACTTTGAGAAAACTTTTGATAATGTTATATCCTCCTTTCAAGACACTGTCCATTCCATTCAACTGCTCTTCCAAGTCCTTTGCTGTCTCTGACAGAATTACAATGTCATCGATGAACCTCAAAGTTTTTATTTCTTCCCCATAGATTTTCATACCTACTCCGAATTTTTCTTTTGTTTCCTTTACTGCTTGCTCAATATAGAGATTGAATAACATCAGGAGAGGCTAAAACCCTGTCTCACTTCCTTCCCAACCACTGCTTCCCTTTCATACTCCTCGACTCTTATAACTGCCATCTGGCTTCTGTACAAATTGTAAATAGCCTTTCGCTCCCTGTATTTTATCCCTGCCAACTTCAGAATTTGAAAGAGAGTATTCTACGATTTTCACCCCCCCCCTCCTCCCATGCTGCCCTCCAATACTAAATTGGTGATCCCTTGATGCCTCAGAACATGTCCTACCAACCGATCCTTTCTTTTTGTCAAGTTGTGCGACAAATTTAGTATTGGAGGGCAGCATAGGGGGAGGGGGGTTAAAAATCGTAGAAGGAGACCACGAGATGAATACACTAAGCAGATTCAGTAGGATGTAGGTTGCAGTAGGTACTGGGAGTTGAAGAAGCTTGGACAGGATAGAGTAGCATGGAGAGCTGCATCAAACCCGTCTCTGGACTGAAGACCACAACAACAACAACAACAGGTATATGCCTATACTACAGCTACTCTTATCAATTGTACTGTGTACAACTTTTGTGAACTCCACAAAGACTGCTTCTGTGTATGTAACAATTCAGAAATCAAACTATGCTTCACTTACAGTATTACATTTATCAGAAAATTCATTAACACATCTTTCATAAATACCTTGGTTGTCTTTGGGAATAATAACAACAGAGAAACTGGGTCATAAGTTCATGTATCGTAGATATTATCTTTCTTCAATAAAGGCACAAGTCTTTGCCATGAAAATACTATGCAATGACATTTGAACTGAATAAGTGATTTATTAAAATTGTAACTGAAGGATGTATGCCTCTGACATGTTCTGTCAACTCCTACACTGTCATTCAGATTGGTCCTGCTGAGTTTTAATTTTACGGCTTTTTATTCCCATTCTGATTTCTCCTAATACTGGCTGCATAAAATTTATTAAAGATGTTTATCTATTTTTGGAAACTTTTGTAATAATTCTCTGCAGTATATAACATATGGAATTGCAGAAATTTTTAATTCTATGTTTTGTGTATTTTTATCTTTTGTCTGTTTTTTCTGCATGCCATTCATTATTGGAGACTGTTGAGATTGTTCATTCAATAGAGTTAGTATCAAATTTGAAGTGTTACAAAAAACAGTGAAAGTAATCATTGAGACATTGCCATCTGGAATTTGATAGCTGCCAAAGTATGATTTTAAGGCATTGTGTATTTGCACCAACTACAAAGCATGTTATACAGTGAAACTGTACATCTCAACAGCTGAGCTAAAAAAAAATTAAATTTTAGGAAACAAGCACATTGAAGAATAGTACATCTACGTACATACTCCACAGTCATTCCCTTTCCTGTTCCACTTACAAATAGAGCAAGGGAAAAACAACTGTTTATAAGCATCCGTCAACCTCTAATTTCTCTCATCTTATCTTTGTGGTCCTTATGTGAAATATATGTTAGTAGCAATAGTATCTATCTGCAGTCAGCCACAAATGCAAGTTCTCTAATATTCCACATTAGTGCTTCATGAAAGGCATTTCTTCTCTCCAGGGAGCCCAATTTCAATTCACAAAGCATTTCTGTAGCACCTCCATGCTCATCGAACCTACTGGCAACAAATCTAGCAGCCCACCTCTGAACTGTTTCAATGTCTTCATTCAGTCCGACCTAGTGGGGATTCCAAACACTCGAGCAGTACTCAAGAATGGGTCGCACTAGTTTTCTATACACCATCTCCTTTATAGATGAGCTACTCTTTCCCAAATTCTTGTCACAAAATCAAGCTGAGAATTTGCTGTGAAAATGATTGCGCTGATTCTCACTCTGAAGATGGTGGAGAACTGCAAGGAGTTGAGCAGCTTGATAGTGATTGAAGGTGAGTACTCGCAGTCAATATTTCCTGTTCAGCGCACCATTCCATTTCATATTGATATGCAGCACTTCACCTAGCTATTTAATTGATGTGACTCTGTCAAGCAGCACATTACTAAAGCTGTCTTCGAACATTGTGGAATTGTTTTTCCTGCTCATCTGTATTAACATACATTTTTCTAGATTTACAGCAAGCTGCCATTACCCCACCAACTAGAAATTCTGCTAACTGATCTTGTATTCTTCTACAGTCACTCAATGACAACACCTTCCTATACGCTAAAGCGTCATCAGCAGCAGATTGCTGTCCACCATGTCTGCCAGATCATTTATGTATGTAGGGAATAACAGTGGTCCTATCACAATTCCTTGAGGTACTCCTTGCCTCTGGTGGACACTCGCCATGGAGAGTAACATACTCGGTTCTACTACTTAAAAAGTCTTGCAGCCACTCACATATCTGGGAACCTATTCTGTATGCTCGGACCTTCGTCAACAGTCTGCCGTGAGGCACCGTGTCAAACGCTTTCCGGAAATCTAGGAATATGGAATGTGTCTGTTGCCCTCGATACATGGTTTCTGGGGTATAATGTGAGGAAAAGGTCAAGCTGAGTTTCACTCGAGTGATGCTTTCTAAATCCGTGTTGATTTGTAGACAGAAGCGTATCTGTCTCAAGGAAATTTATTATATTCGCACTCAGAATGTGTTCAAGAATTCGGTAGAAAACCGATATTGCCCTGTAATTTTGCGGGTCCATATTTTTACCTTTCTTATATACAGGAGTCACCTGCACTTTTTTACAGTCTCTTGGGAGCTTGCGCTGGGCCAGAGATTCACGATAAATACAAGCTAAGTAAGGGGCCAATACCGGAGAGTGCTCACTATAAAAACAAAAGGAGATTTCATCTGGATCTGGCGACTTATTTGTTTTCAACTCTTTTGGTTGCTTCTCTATGCTAGTTATGCCTATTTCTCTGTCTCCAAAGGGGCGTCTGTGCGACGACCAGACGACGGTGTGTTTGTACATTCCTCTTGCGCGAATGACTCTTTATACGCTAAATTTAAAGCTTCATATTTCCTTTTGTTGTCTTCTATTTTCAATTTGACACCTCTTATTGATTTTCCTACTCGGTGGTAAAGGATAGCAGCTCACTGATAGATAACTTCTTTATAGACCAAGGTAAGTTTAACCAGATAAATGCTCAGCCTGTTGAGAATGGTCTTTCTGATCATGGTGCACAGCTAGTTACAATATATGACATAGCTCCATTCAGCAATACTAAACAGTCCTCCAAAGTAGTACGTTCAGTCAACGATTTAACAATTGCAAATTTCAGGGAAAGCCTACAGCAGTTAGACTGGGATGAGGTGTACCGTGAACCTGATGCCAATTTAAAATATAATTTATTTCATGACATTTTTGTAAATGCATTTGAAAACTGCTTCCCCAAGAAAATAGTTAAATATACTCGTAAGAAACCTTGTAACAAACCATGGCTTACTAAGGGTATAAAAATATCTTGTAACTGGAAAAGGGAAATGTATCTGACAGCAAGGAAGAGTAGTGACCCAGAAAATATCAAACATTATAAAAACTACTGTGTTATATTAAGAAAAGTTATTAAAAAATCCAGAAGTATGTGTATCATGTCTGAAATCAGCAACTCTGATAATAAAATTAAAACAATTTGGAATATTATTAAAAGAGAAACAGGTCAACCAAGAGCACAGGAAGACAGTATTACCATCAAATTGAATGAAAACTTTACGGACAAAAAGTCAGAAGTTGAAAATATTTTTAATAATGATTTTCTAAATGTTGTGGATATAGTAGGATCCAGGTGTTCATTAGAAGTTGCTAGGCTGTTAATGGAAGAGGCCATAACTATGCAATTTGATACAATTGAAATCTCACCCACTTCTCCCTCTGAAATTAGGAAAATAATAAACTTGCTTAAAAGCAAAAACTCACATGGAATTGATGGCATTTCCAGCAAAATACTAAAAGCTTGTTCTCAACAGATAAGTAAGATTCTCAGCCACCTGTGTAATAGCTCTCTGGAACAGGGCATTTTCCCTGATAGACTGAAATATGCTATTGTTATACCTTTGCATAAGAAGGGGGATAGATCTGATGTCAACAATTACCGTCCAATCTCCCTTCTAACAGCTTTATCCAAAATTTTTGAGAAAGTAATGTATTCAAGAGTAGCTTCTCATATCTGTAACAATGAAGTACTAACAAAATGTCAGTTTGGTTTCCAGAAAGGTTTTCCAACAGAAAATGCCATATATGCTTTCACCAATCAAATTTTGAATGATCTGAATAACTGAACACCACCCATTGGGATTTTTTGTGATCTCTCAAAGGCTTTTGATTGTGTAAATCGTGAAATTCTGCTAGACAAGCTCAAGTATTGTGGCATGAGTGGGACAGTGCACAAACGGTTTAATTCGTACCTAACTGGAAGAGTGCAGAAAGTTGAAATAAGTAGTTCTCATAATATGCAAAGATCAGCACATTCCTCAAACTGGGGAACTATCAAGAATGGGGTTCCACAAGGGTCAGTCTTGGGTCCTTTGTTGTTCTTAATATATATTAATGACTTGCCATTCTATATTCATGAAGAGGCGAAGTTAGTTCTCTTTGCTGATGATACAAGTATAGTAATCACACCTGACAAACAAGAATTTACTGATGAAATTGTCAATACTGTCTTTCAGAAAATTACTAAGTGGTTCCTTGTAAACGGACTCTCACTGAATTTTGATAAGACACAGTACATGCAGTTCCATACAGTGAATCGTATGACGCCATTAATAAATATAGACCTTAATCAGAAGCATATAGCTAAGGTAGAATATTCCGAATTTTTAGGTGTGTCCATTGATGAGAGATTAAATTGGAAGAAATACATTGATGATCTGCTGAAACGTTTGAGTTCAGCTACTTATGCAATAAGGGTCATTGCAAATTTTGGTGATAAACATCTTAGTAAATTAGCTTACTACGCCTGTTTTCACTCGTTGCTTTCATATGGCATCATATTTTGGGGTAATTCATCACTGAGGAATAAAGTATTTATTGCACAAAAGCGTGTAATCAGAATAATAGCTGGAGTCCACCCAAGATCATCCTGCAGACATTTATTTAAGGATCTAGGGATATTCACAGTAGCTTCTCAGTATATATACTCCCTTATGAAATTTGTTATTAACAACCAAACCCAATTCAAAAGTAATAGCAGTGTGCATAACTACAATACTAGGAGAAAGGATGATCTTCACTATTCAAGATTAAATCTAACTTTGGCACAGAAAGGGGTGAATTATACTGGCACTAAAGTCTTTGGTCACTTACCAAATAGTATCAAAAGTCTGACAGATAACCAACAAGTATTTAAGAAGAAATTAAAAGAATTTCTGAATGACAACTCCTTCTACTCCATAGAGGAATTTTTAGATATAAATTTAAAAAAATAAAAAAAAAATAAAAAACAAAAAAACACAAAAAATGAAAAAGTTGTTATATTAACTTAAGTATGTTGTTAAATTAACTTAATTATGTCATGTATTGGAAAATTTGACTCGTTCCACATCATTACGAAATATCGTATTCATGATCCATGGAACTAGTATTAACCTAATCTAATCTAATCTAATCTACACCATACTTGGGAACGAGTGACTGTATGTAAGTCTTTGACCCGCTTAATGGTTTCGCGCTGACCAGAATTTTCTCATGTCTCCGCAAGATCTTTCGTTAAGGTATGACGGTGGATGTTGTTGTAGGCTTCGTGCATTGATCTTCCTACAGATGCATGAATTTGTACTAATTTTTGCCTGTCGACATTTGCGCGTTCGTTTTTGAAACAGAGAATATAAGAATCTCTGTTTCCTCATCATTTTCCGAATTTGACTGTTAGACAACGGAGGGTCTTTTCCGTCTTTAATTGACTTACTTCGCACAAACGTCTCCAGAGCGCGATTAATAATCCGTTTAAACTTTGCCCATAATTCCTCTACAACTGTCGCATTGGAACTAAATGATTTCCTTTCCTTTTCTAAGTGGGACGCTAACAACTGCTTATCTGCTGTTTCTAGCACGAATACTCTCCTTGCCTTCTTGAAAGATTTATTAACTTTAGTAAACGTCGTCACTAAGATGACATCATGATCACTAATCCCTGTCTCTACACTGATACTGACTATAAGGTCAGGCCTGTTTGTAACTACAAGTTCTAAAATATTTCCATTGCGTGTTGGTTGTGAAACTAGTTGTTCAAGGCAGTTTTCGAAAAACGTGTTCAAAAGACTCCACACGACTGTCTGCAGTGAAACCATAGGTGTGCCAGTCGATGCTCCATAGATTAAAGTCACCTCCAACCTCTACTGTATGATCTGGGTATTTCCGTACTGCTGAGTGTAGACTTTACTTGAATGAGTCTACAGCTGTTACGGCGGCATCAGGTGACCGGTAAAAAAATTCGATAGTTAACTTGCGTACACTTAGGCCTGCTACTAGTGTATCTTCACAGAAATTTCGAACTCGAGAGACACTATAATTTTGTCGACAGTAATGCACACTCCCCTTCCTCTGGCCGTTTAATCTGTCTTTGCGATATACGTTCAACGCATCGGTAAATATTTCGGAGCTTTCTACTTCGGGTTTCAGCCAGTTCTCGGTTCCGAAAATAATTTGAGCACGACAACTTTCCTGGAGGGCAGTAAGCTACTAGTGTATCTTCACAGAAATTTCGAACTCGAGAGACACTATAATTTTGTCGACAGTAATGTACACTCCCCTTCCTCTGACCGTTTAATCTGTCTTTGCGATATACGTTCCACGCATCGGTAAATATTTCGGAGCTTTCTACTTCGGGTTTCAGCCAGTTCTCGGTTTCGAAAATAATTTGAGCACGACAACTTTCCTGGAGGGCAGTAAGCTCAGGAACATTATGCAAATGCTTCGACATTTGAATGTTAAAAGTTTGACAGTCTAAGTGTCTGTACCTTGTACGCGATCTGATTTTGCTCTGTGCATATCGAGTGGCGAGCGTTCATGAGGCGAGCGTTCATAAGAGGCTCTCGAACTACTGACTAGCACAAAAAATCCCCACATGGACTCCACAAGTACTCTGCCACCTGAGTGTAGTGCACCCCTGATCTATCAAGGGTTGTCCTACAGTTTTTCACTCCCTTAACACAGGTCAACCAAGACCATCGCAGAATCGACAGACGTTTTGGTTGAGACCCTCCGCTCGCTCCAAGCCAAAAAATCTCAATCAATTCCAGGAACGAAGCTGAAAATTGTCGGCTCTGGTTGCACCCTGTGCGCGAGGCCAGCAGTCTTCATCATTTATGCCTGCTGTTTATAAGCACTGAGGATGGCCTCAGAACCCAAACTACAGACGTGATTGGTGCCGACATGAGCCAAAACATGCAGATTACTGCACCCTGCACGCTCAATAGCCGTAGGCAATGCTCCTCCACATCTTGGATGAGGTTCCCTGGCAGAAACACCGAGTTCACACTGGCTTTCTTTCCCATCTGAACGCTATTATCTTAAGGGGCTCCATAACGTCCCTAACGTTGGAGCTCCCAGTAACTAGTAAACTCCACCCCAGATGTGCCTACTCGGGCCCTGCTGAAGGAGCGGCCACCTGTCCACTCACAGGGTGTATGAGCGATGGCGCAGAAGTGCAGAAGTGAACACGTTACAACCCACAGCTCAGCCTGTGATGAGCGTGTATCCTCCAGGGCGGATACGTTGGAAGGTGCCTCAACAACAGAGCCCGTGGATGAAACAAGCAACACTTGAGGTATTCCATGCAACGCGCCAGATGTTTCGCCACCGCTGTACTCGAGAGGGAGCAGCCTACAGACGGCTGACCGTAGCCAAAAGCGTCTTCAGCTGCTCACGAATTGCGTCCGCGTCCACACACAGCACGCACATGGCCTATCCAGCCTACTAAATTAATAATTAAACTATGAAAGAAGCGTGAAAGGCTAAATAGGCGACTTTCTAGTCTCCTTAAGCTTCAGCAACGGAAACTGGCAGCTGACTGAGCTGTGATCAGCTGTTAAAGGCCGTCTAGAACAAACAGGCAAACGACTGCTGTGCTACAGACATCCCTAATGTACAGGTTATCGTTACAAATTCGCGATACTAAATCTCTTAAATACAAAATACACAATGAATTTATGAATTAAACTAAAAAACGCAAAGACTTTAAGAATTAAACTGAGAACAAACGGAGAAGCTAAATACGCTGCTCGTTAGTCTCTTGGTCCTTTACCCACGAAGGCTGACGGCTGGCAGGAAATCCCTTAGCTTTTAGAAATGGCTCTAATTCTGAGCTACCAAATACACATGCACACGCACACACGCAAATGCACACACACACACACACACACACACACACACACACAGCGTCTATTGTCTCCTGGCACTAGAAAAAGATACAGGGGAGGTACTAATATTTGTATAAAATCTATATTCTTTCAGCATTCAGACTAGTACTTAAACAGTCATTTAAAGTCCTAACACACCAGTAAACGTGAAATGTAATTGATTATTTCCCATCTAATTCGTTTTACCTTCACTTTCATGTAGGGATGCCTGGAATGTGTTATTCTGTATTCTGACACGTACAACAAGTTTTGTTGAAATTGCTCCACACATGCCGCACATATGCTGTTAAGTCATGAAACCCTCCTCCTATCCCCAATTCAAAAGCCACAGCTACAGGTCATTTGTCACCAGGGCAGTTACCATTTAGGCTAGTAAGCCCGAATATTATGTATTTGACACTAATATTTGTCGCTTTCTGATATTTTTATGTCACATCTTCTCACCCCCAACTCAAACCCTATCGGTACCCTAGAGGTGAAAGTCTTTATAACGTCACCAGTCTGCCTAACAGCATGGAAAATTACGGATTAGGCGCTAATATTCGTCCTTTTGGACTATTTTTATCCCGCTACTGAGGTGTTAGTGGTGCCTTATGCCACTTGCATTTTTTTTTACGAAATATTCAGTCATATTCGCACATAGTTTGGCTGAAATTGATTAGATCATTCCAGGGTTATATATATATATATATATATATATATATATATATATATATATATATATATATAATCACTTTCCCAATCCTACCCCCAAAACCAGAAGGTGCTGCAGCGCCAGAGTACCCTTTAGAGACATCGTTTTGTGGATCCAACCAATATTTACCACAAATTTACGCACTAAACCGAATATAGAGCTATAAATTTTACGTTACTGCATTCTGGGCAAGGAACCAACGGTTCTAGCCTTCAGGCAAGGCTGTCCAAGGCTCCACAGTCTCTCTGCAGGCTGCATCAAATTTTGGACATTGGCGCTAAAAATAGTGGATGCTACGTGGAATTCCACGTCTACTGAGAAATCTGCGTCTGCAACATCAGCTCGCCTCCATGTGGTGGACTCTAGATGATGCTAAAGAACTGACAACGTTGGTTGTCACGCAATCTTTGGATCTCCTGGCTAAAGCACGTGATAGGAAATGATGCCTGACACTACAGCATATGTAACTGGCCCTTCTCAGAGCCTCCTGACGAGAAATCTTGGACCATGTATCGAGATCTATGAATTCAACAAAGGCAGGATAAGCTGGGAAAATGCCAGATCTTGTGTAAAAGTCTAGCAGTGAAGACCACTTAACTAAATGAGGCAAAATATCAAGATATGCCTTGTTAGGAGCCACATATCACCAAACTTATGAGCTGTAACATTTGTTCAGTCCTCTTTGGAACATACTTACCTGCTTAAGACATGCATCACTAATAATATTCATGAAGACGTTATCAAAGTGGGAGAAATAACTATCAGCAATATACAAACCCCCACACTGAAAGGACACCTGAAACCCTGCCTCTACTGCCCCACCTAGTGGTCTATTTGGGGGGACTGTAACAGTCACCACACACAATAGAAATACAGGCCCAACGATAGAGCAGTGAAATGCTAACAGGCTGGGCTGATGACAACAACCTATTTCTACCGTTTGATACAAAAGAGAAGGGATCTTTTAAATCAGCAGCTTGGAGCCTGGAATACAAACCTGATTTGTGGTTTGTAAGCAAAGATGACAAGGACATACCGCTGCAAGGGATCTGCAGAATACTCAAAGACTTTCCACACAGCTAACATCGACCACACAAAACTGAAACAGGAATAAGTGTCCCTCTGATCAGATCCTATCCTCACCCAATATGGAATTTTAAGAAGGTAGACTGGAAGTACTTCTACAACCACCTTGACAAATGTTTAGGTTGGATACCACCCACCATCTAATGTTACAAGCTACAAGAGCAGTGACTGAAACAGCAAAGACTATCCCTAGAGGATTCCGTAAGGAGTACATTCCAGGATGAAATGCTCCACGCGAAGAACTGTACAAGGAGTTCTCCCAAGGTGGGGATGAAGAGACAGCTGACGATCTCCCACGCGCAATGTGGGAAATGGACAGAAACAGGTTTGAACCTGGTCTTCAAAAGATATAGCAGAGAAGCCTGTGTTCTTTTAAAAAATTAGGCGGAAGTCCTTAGGATGCAAGAGGGGAAGTGGCCTTGTACCCAGACAGGATTGCGAATCACGTTGTGACTACTACTTCAAGAACACCACAGGACAAAGCACATACCACCCATATCAAACGCGAATCCATAGCTTTGAAGACATCTAGCCCGGACCAGACCGTATTTCTCCATCCATTTAGGTCGAGGCCCTCAGAGAAGTTAAAGAGGTGAAGGCACAAGGGCCTGATTGAATTCAACCTGAATTCCTCAAGACACCAGGGCCTGATGGAATTCAAACTGAATTCCTCCTAAACTGCGGTAAATATATATTAAAAAATGGCCAGGAGCGTTCTTTACTGATATCACGACGAGAGGGAGAATCCTGAAAAGTATGAAAAAGTCTAACACCATCCCTATGCTTAAGCCAGTCAAACCAAGTGTGAACGAACCAAAAAGCTACCACTCAATAGCCCTTCTTAGTTCATTACACAAGCTTCTTGAAAGAGCCATCTACAAAAGAATCTCGGCTACAATACTTGAGGAAATTCCAATTCAACAAGGTGGTTTTTACTTAGAAAGAAGCTGTACGGAGCAGATAATGTCATTCACGACATACACAGAAGCAGACATTGAAACGAATTTAAAAACGTCAACTGCACTTACAGATCTCTCAGCAGCGTACGTTACAATTTGCTCTGCATATGAAAGAAACCCCCTGCCTTTGACCTATCACGCAGAACATGGACAATGTTTATTTTGTGGAACAGCTAAGCAAACAGTTAGGCACATAGTTACAGAATGTCCCAACAGGTCCTATTGTGGTACTTTTGACAATTTCCTGATGGCAACGAATGACGAAATTGTTATATTAAAAATTTGGATGGCTGTTTGTAAAGTACATGTGATATTGCCTGTATTATATTTAATATTGTGCTTAAAACATCCGATAAAAATAAATAAATGTACCTGCTGATGTATTGCTGGGCAGTTCCAAGTAAAAGGCACTGATTCTCACAGGTGGAAAGGGCACTGTAACGTTCTCCACTTCTCTACTTCACTTACAGAGTTGGAACAAGGGGTATTACAAGAAAGGTGGCGATTGATGACTTTCTTGACAGCACGACATGCATAAAATTCCTAAAAAGATGATCAAAGTTCAGAGACTACAGTTCTGACGCAAAGATTCACATGTGTATGCAGCGTCATAAGTTACGTAAATCGATGGTCTCCTTCCAAGACGAACGGGCAGTTCTCTTCTTGGGATGGATATGTAAATTGTAGACGACCACAAAAAATAAGAAACCACTACTGGTACCTAAAAATCGGTAGAAGCGTTTCATTTCGATTTTCGCTACGGTGGCCTTTCATTATGTGAGGCGTTAGTCTCACTGGACAGGCATTCTTCATGGACTCGTTTGATCCAGTAGATATGATGAAAGCATGAGTTTCGGTGACCTTGTAGCATACAAATATTATCCCAGCTGTTAAGAGCCATTTCCTATCTACCCAGAAAACAACGATCACGTGCACCAGTTTCATGTGTTAAAAACGTTGCGTACTCAGCCAATGGGAGATTAGTCCTGTGATGATGACATATGTCTGATATACAGTATTTAAATTTTGCCTTGTGCTGAAACACAAAGTTTTTGCTGAGATCCACTAGAAAATGATTAAAAGCCGAAACTGCAGCCGTGGATATTAAACATAAATAATTTTGGCAGTCAAAGGAGACAATTATGTCTCTTAAAAACGGTTATTCGGTTTCAGTATCGTGATACGTTCACCCACATTTGTAAGTCTTATAGTCCTGTAACCTGTGACATGTTTGCTAACAAAACACGCAATACTCCTTTGCCTTTGTCGTGAACTTGTCCTGTGGACATGCAGGTTACGAAAAACCACGAAATTCAGCTGTAGAAAGGTTAAAACCGGGGACTTACGCAGGTTTAGAATAAATACGAAATGCAGCAGCACAAGGGAATTAAATTCTCCCATGATCTTCTGTGCAATAAGTGTCGCTCGTAATTAATCGTCCAAAAACTACGTTAAGTTTAAAATGTTGCCTCCCGACAACTGCTGCCGGTTTGCGTGAATTATTCAGCGTTAGCACATTCCGTCAGGGAACACGCGTAGCGTCTTTGGCTCGAGTACACGGCTATTTCCCTTATCGCCTCTTCGCCGCCTCCCCTCCCAGGCCCAACGACTGTAGAGCCTCAATATGATTTTTGCATTATAGTTACGGGGAGCTTGGACAATCCGACTGCCGTCTGAAAAAATGTTGCAATCCGGTCATTCTCTTTGATCTTCAAAAGCTGAGGTACAGTCAAAGAGCAGTTTCGCTTGTCTTCCAAGATATCTTCGAGGTAATATGTGCTTGTTACCGATTAACAGGAACGATTTATCTTCCATGCAGGATTTAGTAAACAAGATGTAGTAGAAAGTATAGGGATGAACAGTTCAAAAGAAAAGCACAGCCGTATGTTGACAAGGTAACACTCAGAAGATTCTATCATACGAATGTATCACCAAATTTTCCTTCTGAAATTAAGAAAATTATAGGCTACATTCTCTCCAACATAAAATCTCGTCTGATTTTGATGGTGTTTCCAATAGAGTACTAAAGATTTGTTCCCATACAACAATCTCACTTTTATCTGAAATATGTAGTGCATAACTAACTCAAGACGTTCTCCCAGGGTGAGTGAAATATGTCGCTACTAAATGCCACTTTAAGAAAGGTGATCAGAGGGAGATGTCAATAACTACCGGCCTAATTCGCTGCTAACATCATTTTCCAAAATTTTCCAGAATCTGATGTATTCTAGAATAGTGTTTCACTTTAGCAATAATAATATCTTAAGCAAATCACATTTTGAGCTTCAGAAGAGTTGCTATACTGATAATGACATGTACTTGCTCACTCAACAAATTTTATACACACACTAAATAATAAAATAGCACCGGTAGGTATTTTCTGCGTCCTTCTGTCTAATATTTTGCAGTTAACACCAGTCCTGTTATCAATACATGCATACGTGCAGAAAACAGAATAAATGGAAACAGATTTCTTAAAAGTATTATTGACTGGTTTTCTAAGAATGGGATCACCTTCAATTTTTTAAAAGACACGAAATATTGAGTTCTGCGCATCTAGCAGTACTACAATAACGATAAGTGTACCACACGGTGAGGAAATAATAAATAGTGTGGAAATTCAAAATTCTTAGGTGTTCATATTGACGAGATTTTAAACTGGAGGAAAAAGCACATTTTGGAACTCCTAAAACAACTCAATTCAGTCACATTTGCACTTACAATCATTGTGAATCTTGGGAACAAACAAATTTGTAATTTGACGTATTTTACGTATATGGATAAATTTCTTGGGGTAACTCACCTTTAAGAAAGAAAGTCTTCATTGCCCAAAAACGTCGTGTAGGAGTAAAATGTGGTGATCATTAACGGTCATCTTGTAGACATCTGTTTAAGGAATTGGGTATTTTGACTACTGCTTCCCTCATGAAGTTTGTTGTAAATAATCCACAGCAGTTCAAAAGGAACAATGATGTACATAATTACAATTGCAGAAGGAAAAACTACATTCATTACTGCACGTTGAAGTTGTCTATAGCACAAAAAGTGGTGTATAATACTGCAATAAAAATTTATGATCATTTACCTAGTTATAAAAATGTCTGACAGACAGCAAACCAAAACTTGAAAACAAACTGAAAAATTTGCTTGTTTAACCACTCCTTCGATTCTGCAGAAGAATTTCTGTTGTACTTTATAAAGTGGTGGGTAGGAATTACTGACTCACATTTGTGTATTTAAAAAATCTTACAAATGTTCGGCATGTAGTTATGTTTGGAAATTAATTTGCGATGTGAGTGTAGATAACTCGTTCGACACCATTACGATTTAGCACACAGAATTATTCCTGGATCATGTAAGAGACTAACTAACTAACTTTAAGTACTCCCAGAAACACGGCCAGCTTCCGTCGTCACATAAAAACAATTCTAACTTAAGTGTTGGCTGCTTTACAGAATTTTGCTTCATGGTCCCACAAATCGGCGTGTTCTTTGTGCTTCGCTATGGAACTCAGCAGGAACCATACTCTCAATAACGTTCGCGCCTCTAAATAGCAAGCTTCGCTTTGTCTACTGCCTACTCTGATTATGTGACACTGCCGCTGTCGCAAGTATCATCCAGAAAGATGCCGTGAATAACATTGCAACGTAACATGTGTGCTGAGTCCTTTTCTAGGCGAAACGTACAATGTTTCCTTTTCTCGGTTAAAAAAATAATAATAAAAAATACAAAAAAATGCACCACGAAGGAATTATCTGAGTGGGTCGGAAACCGGTAGACGTGGCGTACATGTACGGACAAACAAATGATTATATTTACGGAAAAGTTGGATGATTTAATCAAGAGAAACAGCTTCATATATTGAGCCACCTCTTGCCACCTCTTGCTTTATGCATACAGTTTTTCGGCTTGGCACTGGTTGACAACGATGTTGGATGCCCTCGTGAGGGATATCGATTCAAATTCTGTTCAACTGGTGCGTTAGTTCTTCAAAATTCCGATCTGGTTGGTGAGGCCATCCCACAATGCTCTAAAAGCTCTCAATCGGATAGAGATCCGGCGACATTTCTGGCCAAGCGGCACGAAGTCAAGCAGTAGAAACTCTGGCCGTGTGCAAACAGGCATTATTTTGCTGATAAGTAAGTTCAGAATGGCTTGCTATGAGGGCCAACAAATAGGAGCGCAGAAAATAGACGCCGTACCGCTGTGCTGTAGATAGGTCCAAATGGGTCATGCTATGAAATGAATGGCCTACTAGACTATCATTCCTGATTGTCTGGCCGTATGGTGGGCGACAGTCACGTTGGTATTCCACTGTTCGAGGCGTCTCCACTGTACGTGTTCGTCCTGGACTCTCATTGACAGGAGTAGAATTGTCTTCAGTGATAAGTCCCGCTTCTAACTGAGCCCGATAACCAACAAAGACGTTGAGATGCCCTGGGCAGCAGAAGGATACCAACCTGAATGTCCCCACCATACGGCCCGACAATCAGGAGTGATGGTCTGGGATGCCACTTCGTTTCATAACAGGGACACCTTTGGTTGTCATCCGCGGCGCCCTTACAGCACAGTGGTATGTCGACGATAATCTACGTCCCGTTTTGTTGCGATTCATGGCAAGCCATCCTGGGGTAACATTACAGCAAGGTAATTTTCGCCCACACACAGCGAGAGCTTCTACTGCTTGTTTCCGTGCTCTCCATACCATTCCTTGGCGAACAAGGTCGCCGGATCCCTCGGCAATCGAGAATGTTTTGAGCCTTGTGGGTAGGGCCCTCAAACCAGCTCGAGATTTTGACGATCTAACGCGCCACTTGGATAAAATTTGGCACGATGTGCGTCGGGCGGACGTCCAACAATTCTGTTAATCAATGCCAACCCGAATAAGTGCTTGCATGAGGACCAGGGGTGGGCCAATGCGGTGTTGACATTATCAATTTGTGAAGCTATTCTTCCTGAGTAAATCATCTAATTTTTCTGAAATTGTGCTTATTGTCTGTCGTACAGGTACGTCACGTCTACCGATTTCCGTCCCATTCAGGTAATTCCTTCGCAGTGTGCTTTCTTCCTTGTTTCATTGTGTTAGAGCGTATATAGAATACTACTTTTGAAATTACCACCATTTCTGTTCAGGTAGTTGACATGGTTTTCATGTTTTTTTTTTCTGGTTATTAATGGAGTGCGTGACAACAGAACAGAGTGCTGTCACAGTGAAATTTTTTTTACGAAGGTGGTGAATGTTGTGCAAAGACTGCTCGCGAACTCCGTGGAATGTTTGGTTGACTTATACGTACACCGAGGTGACAAAAGTCATGAGGTATCTCCTAATATCGAGGCGGGCCTTCTTTGGCCTGACGTAGTGCAGCAACACGACGTGACGTGGACTCAACCAGTCACTGTAAGTCCCCTGCTATGCTTCCTCTATAGCCGTCCATAATTTCGAGAGTGTTTCCAGTGAAAGTTTTTGTGCACGAACTGATCTCTCGGTTATGTCCCACAAATGTTCGATGGGATTCATGCCGGGCCGTCTGGGAGGTCGAACGATTCGCTCGATTCGTCCAAATGTTCTTCAAACCAATCGCGAACAATTGTGCCCCTGTGACATGGCGCATTGTCATCGTTGCTTATTCGAGGCATGCTGCCTCGGATGGTGGGTCCGCAACTGTTCAGTACTGAGGTAATCGGATGGTTTTTTGATTTCGTCCGTCTCAGTTGCACTGGTATAAAATTAAGCTGTAGTGGTTACCGATTTTGGGCTGACACGCCCATTCTCAAACTATTGATTTTTGTCATTGATTTATTTTGTAATTATCAGGGAATTGTTTCACTATGTATTTTATTGAGAAGTGTTTCAGTCTGTCTCAAGAGTTTGTTTAATTTGTAATATTGCTTTAATGCCAATGGAGGTAGATTTACATAAGGAGCGATTGTTCAAAGAGCTTCTAGCGTTTTGTTAATTGAATGAGAAAGAATCGCTTTCAGAATATAGTTTTTGAAAAAAGGAGTTACTTGTTTGGATTATCATTTATCGAGTTTAGATTTGACCAAATCCTTTCTCTTGAATTATATGTAGTTGTAGTAAGCAGCAGCAGCCGCAGCAACAGCAGGAGCCGCCATACAGAACATGCATTGCACTCAGCATGAATAACAGGTTTTTTTATGTTTTTGTTAAATAATGGAATGCAGCAGATCAAGTAGTGGCAGCAGAAAGACCAAGTAAGTTATTTGTTACGCACAAGACCAATTAAAAAAAAGACTTTAGACGATCTCTGTAATAGTAAAGTTAACAAGAGTACAAGCACGAGATTTTCAGTAGAAAACATGAGATAAGAAGATAGAGCTCGCGACTTTCACACGCACCTTGTTACTAACCGTAATTACCATATTGTATTGTACTGTATGAATAATTACTGCAGCTGAATTTTATCTCAGTGCAACTGAGACGGACGGACGAAATAGAAAAAAATTATACAGCTTCTTCAATATTGCTATCGATAAAAATGCAATCCTTGTTTAGGAACATGACGCGCATGAATGACTAAAAATGGTCTCCAAGTAGCCGAACCTCCCAATCCATTGCATTGAACACAGCCCACACCATTATGTAGCTACCACCGGCTCGCATTGTGCCTTGTTGATAACTTGGGTTCATCGTTTCGTGTGGTCTGCACCACATTCGAACCCTGCCATAAGCTCTTACCAACTCAAATTGGGGCTCATCTGACCAGGTCACGGTTTTCCAGTCGCCTAGGATCCAGCCGATATGGTCACGCGCCCAGGAGAGGCGCTGGCGACGTTGTGCTGTTACGAAAGGCACTCGCGTCGGTCGTCTACTGCCACAGCCCATTAATGGCAAATTTCGCAGCACTGTCCTAAAGGATACGTTCGTCGTACGTCCCATATTGATTGCTGCGGTTATTTCGCGCAGTGATGCTTGTCTGTTGGCACTCACAACTCTACATATAGATATAGATATTATGTTGTTTGACCTCTATGTTTATTCATTTTATTTGTTTCTATTAACATTGCAACAATGATATCATTTTATTTTGTTATTTCTTTCATTGTCTATGAAAAGAATGCTCGTGATTTATTCCTACATAGCACATCCACAGACATGCACACTTACTTAGCGACGACAGACTTTAATATTAGTGGCGTCTATCTATTGCAAATCTATAAAGATTCAGGAGGTGTCTATTAGACTCCTTTGAGCGTATTTGTTTTTCTTTCGTGTTACGATGCCCATCCGCATGATATGAGTCAGTAGAGATGGATACGAAAGTGTACATACTAAGGTACATCTGCATCTCATGCAGGTATCCATAACATACATATTGCAGCTTACTTATATTAAAGAATGTTAGAATGTGCATGAACAGAAATGACTGTAGGGCCATCTGTTTTCCAAGGACATTCGGACACAATGTTTTCAGAGAACAACTCTGTGAACAGTTTCCCTGCGCAATGATTTTCAGAGACAAATTATTATGTATATGAACATTGTACAGTGTTTGACATAAAATTTTATTGAAACTGGTGTCTTTACACGACTTTCCAATCTGTAATTTTGAGAAGACTGTGCTGCCACATGATGTAATGTATTCCATTGTGAACGCTCAATTAAAGTCATGGATTGTGACCGAATCTATTTGCACGAACTCCTGCGAACAGTCGTGCTGCAATAGAACAGTACATTTTCATGAGTGATGTGCTACAATCATTCACTAAAACTGTGATAAAGATATTCAGTGTTGTTAAAAAGTTCTTGAAAGAACTGTGTGATCTGAAGTTTTCGCTGATTTATGTGGGCCAGATAACATACAGTGACCATGTTGTCAGTTATTAAATTCTCGGATTTGAACTCTGAATCCAAATTTCTAGGGACAACAGATTCGTCATGTGAGAATGGGCTGTCTATGAGACCTCATACATTTCTTATAGGTGTAGAAACCGACTTTTCAAAAATTCTATTGCCCTATTACGATTGTTCTATGTCCCATCCCCGAGCTGATTCCCGTGCCAACCCGAAGGAAGGTTAAGATACGCGTCCAACGCCCATTCTGAACCGGTCATTCTCCGATCCTGATACCGGTCGACTTTTCCGTCAACTTCGTCGTCGCCTACCATCTACACACCAGGACGACACAAGTAGACAATGATAGTATATATTTAGAAGATCGTTAATTCTATGCTGCACGAGACATGTGTCTAACAAATGAGAGATATGGAAAAGTTTAGTGAAATCTAGTCATCAAACACGATTTATGCATACAGACATCTAGGCTCGTTCATTTATTGTTGATGTACAGTGACCCATCCATTGCAGTTATCAATACCGAAGGCCTCGATGCGGTTTTTCCTAATTTTTCCGGTCATCCATGCTCAAATGAGGGCCAAGTTAAAATCCAGGGTAGTCTTTCCAAGTGTTGAGAACTGTAATGACACGTAGTGAACATTGCACAACAATATACTTAACATCATCACAAGTAAATATAGCTGTAGATAATACTATAAATACTGTCAAGTCAACATGAACAATACTCAGTTGGACGAAACCTTAATACCAATGATGTGTGATCGGAAAGATCGAAAGAACTTCACAGCGTGTTATAAAAATTATGAACTATAAAGGGTTTGTGCAGAACTTCATTTTCTGACGCACTCTGCCGTACTCCTGGGGAGGCCATTTTAATGTCACAATTTAATATGAACAATTTTATTAGTGAAATGACCGTTTGATAGGGTGCGATGTATGTAGGAATAAAAGACGTTATTATCTTAGAGAAAGATATGAACAATACTTTCATCTCTCATTTGTAGATTTTTTTGTTGTTATCTGGAATGAACCATGGACCTTGCCGTTGGTGGGGAGGCTTGCGTGCCTCAACGATACAGATAGCCGTACCGTAGGTGCAACCACAACGGAGGGGTATCTGTTGAGACGCCAAACAAACGTGTGGTTCCTGAAGAGGGGCAGCAGCCTTTTCAGTAGTTGCAGGGGCAACAGTCGGGATGATTGACTGATCTGGCCTTGTAACACTAACCAAAATGGCCTTGCTATTCTGGTACTGCGAACGGCTGAAAGGAGTGCGGGTAAGCTACTACAAACAGCATAGTGAACGCATTATTGTGGCCAAGATAGATACGAAGCCCACGCCTACTACAGTAGTACAAGTTTATATGCCAACTAGCTCTGCAGATGGCGAAGAAATTGATGAAATGTATGATGAGATAAAAGAAATTATTCAGGTAGTGAAGGGAGACGAAAATTTAATAGTCATGGGTGACTGGAATTCGTCAGTAGGAAAAGGGAGAGAAGGAAACATAGTAGGTGAATATGGATCGGGATGAAAGAGGAAGCCGCCTGGTAGAATTTTGCGCAGAGCATAACTTAATCATAGCGAACGCTTGGTTCAAGAATCATGAAAGAAGGTTGTATACATGGAAGAACCCTGGAGATACTAAAAGGTATCAGATAGATTATATAATGGTAAGACAGAGATTTAGGAACCAGGTTTTAAATTGTAAGACATTTCCAGGGGCAGATGTGGACTCTGACCGCAATCTATTGGTTATGAACTGTAGATTAAAACTGCAGAAACTGCAAAAAGTTGGGAATTTAAGGAGATGGGACCTGGATAAACTGAAAGAACCAGAGGTCGTACAGAGTTTCAGGGAGAGCATAAGGGAACAATTGACAGTAATGGGGGAAAGAAATACAGTAGAAGAAGAATGGGTAGCTTTGAGGGATGAAGTAGTGAAGGCAGCAGAGGATCAAATAGGTAAAAAGACGAGGGCTAGTACAAACCCGTGGATAACAGAAGAAATATTGAATTTAATTGATGAAAGGAGGAAATATAAAACTGCAGTAAATGAAGCAGGCAAAAAGGAATACAAACGTCTCAAAAATGAGGTCGACAGGAAGTGTAAAATGGCTAAGCAGGGATGGCTAGAGGACAAATGTAACGATGTAGAGGCTTATCTCACTAGGGGTAAGATAGATACTGCTTACAGGAAAATTAAAGAGAGCTTTGGAGAAAGGAGAACCACTTGCATGAATATCAAGAGTTTTGATGGAAACCCAGTTCTAAGCAAAGAAGGGAAAGAGAAAGGTGGAAGAAGTATATAGAGGGTCTATACAAGGGCGACGTACTTGAGGACAATATTATGGAAATGGAAGAGGATGTAGATGAAGATGAAATGGGAGATATGATACTGCGTAAAGAGTTTTACAGAGCACTGAAAGACCTGAGTCGAAACAAGGCCCACGGAGGAGATAACATTCCATTAGAGCTACTGACAGCCTTGGGAGAGCCAGTCCTGACAAAACTCTACCATCTGATGAGCAAGATGTATGAGACAGGCGAAATACCCTCAGACTTCAAGAAGAATATAATAATTCCAATCCCAAAGAAAGCAGGTGTTGACAGATGTGAAATTTACCGAACTATCAGTTTAATAAGTCACAGCTGCAAAATACTAACGCGAATTTTTTACAGACGAATGGAAAAACTGATAGAAGCCGACCTCGGGGAAGATCAGTTTGGATTCCGTAGAAATGTTGGAACACGTGAGGCAATACTGACCCTACGACTTATCTTAGAAGATAGATTAAGGAAAGGCAAACCTACGTTTCTAGCATTTGTAGACTTACAGGGAGCGAAAGGCTATTTACAAATTGTACAGAAAGCAGATGGCAGTTATAAGAGTCGAGGGGTATGAAAGGGAAACAGTGGTTGGAAAGGGAGTGAGACAGTGTTGTAGCCCTGTATATTGAGCAAGCAATAAAGGAAACAAAGGAAAAGTTCGGAGTAGGCATTAAAATCCATGGAGATGAAATAAAAACTTTGAGTTTCGCCGATGACATTGTAATTCTGTCAGAGACAGCAAAGGACTTGGAAGAGCAGCTGAACGGAATGGTCAGTGTCTTGAAAGGAGGGTACAAGATGAACATCAACAAAAGCAAAACGAAGATAATGGAATGTAGTCGAATTAAGACGGGTGATGCTGAGGGAATTAGATTAGGAAATGAGACACTTAAAGTAGTAAAGGAGTTTTGCTATTTGGGGAGCAAAATAACTGACAATGGTCGAAGTAGAGAGGAAAGCGTTTCTGAAGAAGAAAAATTTGTTAACATCGAGTATAGAATTAAATGTCAGGAAGTCGTTTGTGAAAGTATTTGTATGGAGTGTAGCCATGTATGGAAGTGAAACGTGGACGATAAATAGTTTAGACAAGAAGAGAATAGAAGCTTTCGAAATGTGGTGCTAGAGAAGAATGCTGAAGATTAGATGGGTAGATCACATAATTAATGAGGAGGTATTGAATAGAATTGGGGAGAAGAGGACCTTGTGGCACAACTTGACTAGAAGAAAGGATCGGTTGGTAGGACATGTTCTGAGACATCAAGGGATCACCAATTTAGCATTGGAGGGCAGCGTGGAGGGTAAAAATCGTAGAGGGAGACCAAGAAATGAATACACTAAGCAGAATCAGAAGGATGTAGGCTGCAGGAGGTACTGGGAGATGAAGAAGCTTGCACAGGATAGAGTAGCATGGAGAGCTGCATTAAACCAGTCTCAGGACTGAAGACCACAACAACAACAACATCTGGAATGTTAATTATTCTGATTTATTGTTCTTCGGACTATTGTTCTCGTCAAGATTATCTTGAAACTGCTACAGCTCGTTAGATATGTTGTATGGTATGAGAAGAAATAATCGAGCTCATCTGAACTGATTAATAAGTGAGGCTCGAAATTAATTATTCTTCTGCAGTTACATTCTCATAAATATCCAGAGAGTCCCAGGTATCTACGTTGACGTGCATTTGGAGAGACGCTGGAGACTTGACGAACGAACCAGCAATCGCACGGTGATTCTTTACAGACTCAAGCACTCGCAATTAAATGGCGTTAAGAGCGAATACCACGATTTCGTCACTCAACATATTACGCAAACGACGAGTTTAGTTAACAGTACAACACTTGAAAGCCAGCAGTACAAACCAAAATCTCGTCCAAATAATATTCCAGCATAAAAGAAAACAGGACAGCAAACAAAATAACATAACAGAGTTGTGGATAAAGAGAGAGGGGATGGGGAGAGAGAGAGAGAAAGAGAGAGAGAGAGAGAGAGAGAGAGATAGGAGGAGGATGTGGATAGAGAGAGGGGGAGGAAGGAGATGAACAGAAAGGGGGAGCAGGAGAAGGACAGAGACAGGGGAAGGGAGGAGACAGAGAGAGGAGGGAGGAGGAGATGTACTAACAGAAGATTGGAATAAATAAATACGGGGGCAACTCCGGATTTCTCAGCTCGTATATTAAAAACGCTGATGAAAATAAGTGTTTTGAACGTCGGTATCCGTTTATTGGAGTAATAGGGCAAGAAATTTATCTTATATTGTGTGTGCAGTGATCACCCATTAGTACGAAAATCTATGTCAGTAAATTTATACAAGCCAGGGCAATTTATCGCAAACCAAGAAGGATATTTTTAATGCATTCTAAGTGAGACACATATTTGTAGCAACTGCTGCAAAGACCGAATGTACCAAAAGATTGTCAGAAGGTCAAAATATAGCATTATAACAGGAAACTAGCAAACAAAAGCTTGTATCGTAGCTTGACATGTATTTCACACATGGTTGTGCATTACCGGCCCGCATCTCGTGGTCGTGCGGTAGCGTTCTCGCTTCCCACGCCCGGGTTCCCGGGTTCGATTCCCGGCGGGGTCAGGGATTTTCTCTGCCTCGTGATGGCTGGGTGTTGTGTGCTGCCCTTAGGTTAGTTAGGTTTAAGTAGTTCTAAGTTCTAGGGAACTGATGACCATAGATGTTAAGTCCCATAGTGCTCCGAGCCATTTGAACCATTTTTTGCATTACCGGTAATGTTATCTTTGGTTTGTTTTGGTATCTTTGACATAAAATTCGTTACGTTTGTTCTACGTCAGTAAAATTATAGTTACTCTGTTGTATATTATTCCGTGTTTACTCATTATGGGTCAAATCTAGTTACAGATTCCAACAATTCCATGGTTCATTATTTATATTGTTTTTCCAGCAAGTGTGTGCACTGCATTGTAATAGGATTTCTGCATTTATAATACTGTAATCGGTAACTAGAATTGACGTATATACGTTTAATCTAGTTACCGATTAAAACCTATCCATAAATCGTTATTTAGGCCTGTTTTGCAACAAGTGTGTCCACTAAAATGTTATAAGGTTTCTACGTTTGGTATCACTCTCTTGACTACTGTCAAAAAATACTTTCGAATCGATACAACAATATTAGTTACTTTTTAGCAGTTCAGAGATCAATACCAACTCTAGAAATACTCCAAAAACCGAGTTCACACACTACGGAAACATGTTAAAAATTATGAACCAACGAATTGCTATAATCGGTCACTTGAATTGACCTCTGTAGGTCAATTCTATTTACCGATTCCAACCAGCTCTCTAAACTACTGTAAAAAATGATAAATAATGGAATCGGTAACTAGAATTAAACTACGGAAGAGATCAGTACTAGTTCAAATTCCAATATTTGTTACTTTTCGTGAACTTTCTATATTTTTGTACTGGCTTTTCTTTAGTATTTCTGTGTCGGTTTTTCCACATTTCAAGCTACTGTTTCATATACAGTATTGTTTATTTCATTTTCCCGCTGTTGTATTACATTCTAGTTTTCCACTGTCCAAAAACCACTTTTTCCCGTGGTTGTCCTACTATATGCAATAAATATTGTAAATTAACACTATAATAATAAGATTAAAGGATTTGGTGCTTTTCTTACTCTCATAAATTACGACAATAATTTGTTTCAAACACAGTTTGTGTGTGTGTGTGTGTGTGTGTGTGTGTGTGTGTGTGTGTGTGTGTGGGTGGGTGGGTGGGTGTGTATGGAGTTCCACGTGCCACTGGATATTCAAGGACCACTGAGCAGCATGTCATAAACTGCGTTTGTTTGCCCATTTCTATTCCTTCGATTACAGCGCCTTCTGTGGCAAAATGAAGAAAATGCTTCAGGCAAAATGCATGGAGATCTTGCCGTAGAATCGTAATCTGCAGTAAAAAAACGACTGAGTGACTGAATATTTAAAAGTTGTCCCACCGTCACTCATGAAACGGGGTGGGGTGGAGTGTCGAGTGTGATATAATTGGGTATGAAATTATAACTTCTTTCGTTAACATGTGTAGTTTTCGCAATATTTCAATGTCTTCAGTTAAAACGAGCGTACTGTATGCATAACTCGCCGCTAAGTAAATAATGGCGTGAATTGTGATTGTATCGTACGCTGCATTCCTTTGTTTACAAATATCATCCGCTGGTTTCAAATATTGCATCTATATCACGTCCATAAAAGAAATTATTCTGGTAGTGAAGGGAGACGAAAATTTAATAGCCATGGGTGACTGGAATTCGAGAGTAGGAAAAGGGATAGAAGGAAACATAGTGGGTGAATATGGATTGGGGGAGAGAAATGAAAGAGGAAACCGTCTGGTAGAATTTTGCACAGAGCATAACTTAATCATAGCTAACACTTGGTTCAAGAATCATAAAAGAAGATTGTATGCATGGAAGAATCCTGGAGATACTAGAAGGTATCAGATTTTAAGACATTTCCAGGGGCACATGTGGACTCTGACCACAATCTATTGATTATGAACTGCAGATTAAAATGAAGAAACTGCAAAAAGGTGAGAATTTAAGGAGATGGGACCTGGATAAACTGAAAGAACCAGAGGTTGTACAGAGCTTCAGGGAGAGCATAAGGGAACAATTGACAGGAATGGGGGAAAGAAATAAAGTAGAAGAAGAATGGGTAGCTCTGAGGGATGAGGTAGTGAAGGCAGCAGGTGATCAAGTAGATAAAAAGACGAGGGCTAGCAGAAATCCTTGGGTAACAGAAGAAATATTGAATTTAATTGATGAAAGGAGGAAATATAAAAACGCAGTAAATGAAGCAGGCAAAAAGGAATACAAACGTCTCAAAAATGAGATCGACAGGAAGTGCAAAATGGCTAAGCAGGGATGGCTAGAGGACAAATGTAACGATGTAGAGGCTTATCTCACTAGTGGTAAGATAGATACTGCCTACAGGAAAATTAAAGAGACCTTTGGAGAAAAGAGAGCCACTTGTATATCAAGAGCTCAGATGGAAACCCAGTTCTAAGCAAAGAAGGGAAAGCAGAAATGTGGAAGAAGTATATAGAGGGTCTATACAAGGGCGATGTACTTGATGACAATTGCGTGAAGAGTTTTACAGAGCACTGAAAGACATGAGGCAAAACAAGGCCCCCGAAGTAGACAACATTCCATTAGAACTACTGACAGCCTTGGGAGAGCCAGTCCTGAGAAAACTTTACCATCTGGTGAGCATACCTGTGGTGTAGGGGTAGCGTCTTTGATTCATAATCAGTACGTCTTCGGTCCCGGGTTCGATCCCCGCCAGTGCCTAAATTTTGATAAATAATCAGCATTGGCGGCCGAAGACTTCCGGCATAAGAAGTCGGCCTCATTCTGCCAACGGCCTTGTCAAAGAGAGCGGAGGAGCGGATAGAGGTTCAGGGCACTCTCTTGTCCTAGGGGTGGGAAATTGCCCCTAAAGGCGGAAAAATCAGCAACGATCAACGACATGAGGATGCAGAAGGGTCCGCAGCTCGTGGTCGTGCGGTAGCGTTCTCGCTTCCCACGCTCGGGGTCCCGGGTTCGATTCCCGGCGGGGTTAGGGATTTTCTCTGCCTCGTGATGACTGGGTGCTGTGTGATGTCTTTAGGTTAGTAAGGTTTAAGTAGTTCTAAGTTCTAGGGGACTGATGACCATAGATGTTAAGTCCCATAGTGCTCAGAGCCATTTGATGCAGAAGGCAATGGAAACCTCTGCATTAAAGACACGTAACGTGTATCCACAGGACATGTGGCCTGTAATTGAAGAAGTGTCATGATGATCTCTCCATTGGCAAAAGATTCCGGAAGAGTCCCCCATTCGGATCTCCGGGAGGGGACTGCCAAGGGGGAGGTTACCATGAGAAAAAGATTGAATAATAAACGAAAGGATAACGTTCTACGAGTCGGGGCGTAGAATGTCAGAAGCTTGAACGTGGTAGGGAAACTAGAAAATCTGAAAAGGGAAATACAAGGGCTCAATCTAGATATAGTAGGGGTCAGTGAAGTGAAGTGGAAGGAAGAGAAGGATTTCGGGTAATATCAACAGCAGCAGAAAATGGTATAACAGGTGTAGGATTCGTTATGAATAGGAAGGTAGGGCAGAGGGTGTGTTACTGTGAACAGTTCAGTGACCGGGTTGTTCTAATAAGAATCGACAGCAGACCAACACCGACATCGACAGTTCAGGTATACATGCCGACGTCGCAAGCTGAAGATGAACAGATAGAGAAAGTGTATGAGGATATTGAACGGGTAATGCAGTATGTAAAGGGCGACGAAAATCTAATAGTCATGGGCGACTGGAATGCAGTTGTAGGGGAAGGATTAGAAGAAAAGGTTACAGGAGAATATGGGCTTGGGACAAGGAATAAAAGAGGAGAAAGACTAATTGATTTCTTTAACACGTTTCAGCTAGTAATAGCGAATACCCTGTTCAAGAATCACAAGAGGAGGAGGTATACTTGGAAAAGGCCGGGAGATACGGGAAGATTTCAATTAGATTAAATCATGGTCAGACAGAGAATCCGAAATCAGATACTGGATTGTAAGGCGTACCCAGGAGCAGATATAGACTCAGATCACAATATAGTAGTGATGAAGAGTAAGGGCAATCATAGAGCCTAGACAGTAAATGATTGCACATTCCAGGTTCTCAACGCACATCAGTACGTTATTTTATCGAAAGGTATAAAAGAATAACCACCAGCGCAGAAAAACAGATTGCTTGGCCAGTTTAACAAATGTGTTATTAAGCTTACAAAGTATTGCTTTTATAATAAGGTTGCATTGCTAATTTCATATGTAGGCTTCTTGTCACGGATTAAAAGATTAAAATGGACATGTGGCTAAATGCATAATATACTGAGTCACTGTATGTTACGTATTTAGTTACTTGGCCTGAATGGAATTATTGCTTATCGGCTGTTCCATCATATCTTCCACTAAGAAAGAATGTGGGATAACAGGAAAATGAGGGACACAATCGGCAATCCACTCACGATTTCTGATGACCATATTTGCTTCTAGTCAATAGACACGTCCGCACCCAGTGTGGTGTAAGCACACTAACAGGAAGATTTCTTCAGCCTAAACTAAACAAGGCTGTATCGCCAGGCACACCTGATTCATCGTTCTACAGTATTTATCGCCTCTTACTTCACTCCTGTCCAGAAAGCTAGAGCGCTGAAAACAAGTATGTTTGATATTTGTCATACAGCAAACCAGAAATATTGGCGTTACTCAACCTTTCTGTAATTTCCAAACAGATTAACACATATACAAACGACTGTTACGACAAATACTTTACGTTTCCGTACGACTTTGTGAATGGCTTGAATGGAAAAATAAATAAATAAGATCTTGAAGCTTCACTCAGCATTTAACTGCAAAATATCGTGTAGGGCCCCCGCCTGCATGCAGAAGCATCACGATGTGGCATGGGCTCGACTAACGTCTGAAGCAGTACCGCAGGGAACTGGCACCATGAATCCTGCAGGGCTGCCCTACATATCCGTAAGAGTACGAGGGGTGCAGATCTCTTCTGAACAGCACGTTGCAAGGCATCCCAGATGTGCTCAATAATGTCCATGTCTGGGGAGTTTGGTGGCCCGCGGAAGTGTTTAAACTCAGAAGAGTGTTCCTGAGGCCACTCTGTAGCAATTCTGGACGTGCGGGGTGTCGCATTGTCCTGCTCGAAATGCCCAAGTTCGTCGGATTGGGCAATGGATATGAATGGATGCATGTGATCAAACAGGATGCTTACGTACGTGTCACCTGTCAGAGTCGTACTTAATGGTTTCATACAGTTTACCGGATTCTGGCGAAGGTTTGTAAAAACTCTGTCCTTTCATTTTGATTGGTTAAGAAAAGCTTTCACATATGGTCGTTTTCCTCTAAAAGATGATTTGTAAGATGCACGTCTCAAAACCACGTAACAAAACGTCAAGAAAGCCAGAATACACTGAGGTGAGAAAAGTCATGGCAAAGCCATAAAGCGATATGCACATATACAGATGGCGTAGTGTCGCGTACACAAGGCATAAAAGTGCAGTGCGTTGGCGAAGCTGATATTTGTACTCAGGTGCTTCATACGAAAAGTTGTACAACATGATTATGGTCGCACGACGGGAATAACAGACTTTGAATGCAGGATGACAGTTGAAGCTAGACGCATGGGACATTCCATTGGGAAAATTCCTAGGAAATTCGGTACTCCAAGATCCACATTGTCACGGGTGAGCTGAGAATAGCAAATTTCAGGCATTCCCTCTCATCATGGACAACGCAGTGGCCGATGGCCTTCACTTAACGACCGAGAGCAGCGCCGTTTTCGTAGAGTTGTCTGTGCTAATAGACAAGCGACACTGCGTGAAATGACTGCAAAAATCGATATGCGAGGTACGAGGATCGTATCCATTTGTCAGTGCGGCGAAATTTGGCGTTAATGGGTTATGGCAGCAGAAGTAAAAAGCGAGTGCCTTTGCTAACAGCACGACATCGCCTGCAGCGCCTCTCGTGGGCTCGTGGTCACATCGGTTGGACCACAGATGGAAAACCGCGGCCTGATCAGATTAGTCCCAATTTCAGTTGGTTAAAGCTTATGGGAGGGTTCGAGTGTGGCGCAGACCCCACGAAGTCATGGACTCGGTTGTTAACAAGGCACTGTATTAGCTGGTGCTGGCTCCATTATGGTGTGGGCTGTGTTTAAATGGAATGGACTTAGTGCTCTGGTTCAATTGAACCGATCATTAACCGGAAATGGTTGTGTTCGGCTATTTAGAGGTCATTTGCAGCTGCCGGCCGAAGTGGCCGAGCGGTTCTAGGCTACATCTACATCTACATTTATACTCCGCAAGCCACCCAACGGTGTGTGGCGGAGGGCACTTTACGTGCCACTGTCATTACCTCCCTTTCCTGTTCCAGTCGCGTATGGTTCGCGGGAAGAACGACTGTCTGAAAGCCTCTGTGCGCGCTCTAATCTCTCTAATTTTACATTCGTGATCTCCTCGGGAGGTATAAGTAGGGGGAAGCAATATATTCGATACCTCATCCAGAAACGCACCCTCTCGAAACCTGACGAGCAAGCTACACCGCGATGCAGAGCGCCTCTCTTGCAGAGTCTGCCACTTGAGTTTGTTAAACATCTCCGTAACGCTATCACGGTTACCAAATAACCCTGTGACGAAACGCGCCGCTCTTCTTTGGATCTTCTCTATCTCCTCTGTCAACCCAATCTGGTACGGATCCCACACTGATGAGCAATACTCAAGTATAGGTCGAACGAGTGTTTTGTAAGCCACCTCCTTTGTTGATGGACTACATTTTCTGAGGACTCTCCCAATGAATCTCAACCTGGTACCCGCCTTACCAACAATTAATTTTATATGATCATTCCACTTCAAATCGTTCCGCACGCATACTCCCAGATATTTTACACAAGTAACTGCTACCAGTGTTTGTTCCGCTATCATATAATCATACAATAAAGGATCCTTCTTTCTATGTATTCGCAATACATTACATTTGTCTATGTTAAGGGTCAGTTGCCACTCCCTGCACCAAGTGCCTATCCGCTGCAGATCTTCCTGCATTTCGCTACAATTTTCTAATGCTGCAACTTCTCTGTATACTACAGCATCATCCGCGAAAAGCCGCATGGAACTTCCGACACTATCTACTAGGCGCTACAGTATGGAACCGCGCGACCGCTATGGTCGCAGGTTCGAATCCTGCCTCGGGCATGGATATGTGTGATGTCCTTTGGTTAGTTAGGTTTAAGTAGTTTTAAGTTCTAGGGAACTGATGACCTCAGCAGTTAAGTCCCATAGTGCTCAGAGCCATTTTTTTCATTTGCAGCAATTCATGAACTTCATGTTCCCAACCAAGATAGAATTTTTATGGATGATACTGCATCGTTTCACCGGGCGACAATTGTTCTCAACTGTTTTGAAGAACATTCTGTACAATTCGAGCGAATTGTTTGGCTGCCCAGATCGCCCGACATGAGTGCCACCGATAATTTATGGAACACAATCGAGAGGTCAGTTGGTGGACAAAATCCTGAATCAGCAACACTTTGACAATTAGGGCCAGATATTGAGGCAGCATGCCTCAGAATTTCTGCAGCGGACTTCTATCAACCTGTTAATCCTTAATCTATCCTGCACTAGGCCGCGCAAAAGGAGATCCGACACGATATTAGGAGGTATTCCACGACTTTCGTCATCTCAGTATATGATAATGGAATCTTAGCGACTTAGTAATATTAAATAACTGGTGTCATAGGCCTATCAGAAAGAAGTATAATACTTTTGCTGGTACAATTTACCTATGACGAAGATTTGTGCAAAATAGCTGTTGGCCATCGGGATTGCTGAACGAAATTAAACGCAGAAACAATTTTTTTAGCAATGTATGGAGCGTATTAAAGCGAATTCAACTGATCTTGTTACTGAGTAGGAGACGTGAAACAATCACGTGAGGCACGAAACGGCAATCAAAGCAGTGAATGGAAACTCGTGGACCTTATAAAAATCGCGATTCCATTTCATCTGTCGGGGAGGTAATCTCTTTTGATGGACAAGAGGGATCTTTCTTGTCGCGTACTTTGAACAGGACAAATAAATAAATAACTGGCGAATACCCCACAAACACTCTGGATCAATTTGACGAAACAAGCGTCTGTCTAGGCCTGAATTACAAAAGAAGAAAACAATATTTCTCAGTGGTATTCCGCCTGTTCACATAGACGCTTTCTCAATAAGGAAATTAAACAATCAGAAATACAGATTGTTCGTAAGGTAAAGTCAGTGAACTTCTCTCCTATACCAGATGTGTTTTTGGAGCTGTCTTCGTACCATTCCTTTGGAAACGTAGTTTTTCTCGTTAACTCCATTATATTTAAGACGTATTTTATCTGTACTGGGTTGGTACATAAGTTCGTAGCGTTTCTCCATAAGTTTAATAAACACAACAGATACACATAACAGAGGCATTAGTTATCAATAACATATTTTCCTTCACTATTTACAATAGCCTGCCAACGCTGGGGTAATTTTTCGATTCCCCACTGTGGAAATCACGTGGTCTTGAGGCGAAGAACTCGTCGAGCCATGTTTGGAGCGCATTTTCATCCACAAAGAAAGTTCATTGAAGGCTGTTAGATAGCAAGCGGAAAAGCTGAAAATCTAAATGCTCAAGATGAGTTGAAAATGGAGGGCTCGGAATGACATCCCAATCCGATTCCTGAATAGTGTTTGTTTCCGTGCAGTAGCATCACTCCACGCAGTATTTGTGGTTGTTGTATTTTGACTACGTCTGCAAGAGGTCACTGTAGTTGATAATAAATATAAGCAGTTATGGCTACAGCTCGGCGAAGCAATTCATGGAACACCACACCGTCGCTGTTCCACCACATGCATAACATTATCTTTGGTGGATGCGCACAGGTCTTTGTACGGGGAGCTGCTGCTTTGTTTGGGCTCAACGATTCCTTTCTTTTTCTTATGTCAACAAAAATACAGCAATTCTCGTCACCAGTAATGATGCAGGATAGGAATGGTCGGTGTAGTTCACGAGCGAATGGAAGACGAGCAAACAGGGATGCACATATGGCCACCCACTGATTTTTGTTATTTTGGTTAGAGCATCAATAACTATACACCAGATTTTTGAATCTTTCCCACAGGGCCGCGCGGGGTAGCCGCGTGGTGTGAGGCGCCGTGCCACGGTTCACGCGGGTCCCCTTGTCGGAGGTTCGAGTCCTCCCACGGGCATGGGTGTGTGTTGAACCACCACCACCACTACCAGCACCACCACCACCACTTTTCCCAAAGCATCCAAATATTAGGCAGTGGTGGAATGATCGCAGTTTATCACATTTGCCAGTTCTCGAGTACGCGGACGTGGATCATTGTGGATTAATGCGTCTACTTGATCTTCATCTAACCCTGAAGGTCTTCCTGAAAGTGGAAAGAGTCAATAATGTCGAAAGGATCCTCCTAAAAGCGAGAGAACCATTTTCCTGTCACGCTCTGTCCAACGGCATTATCCAGCCGGCCGAGGTGGCCGAGCGGTTCTAGGCGCTACAGTCTGGAACCGCGCGACCGCTACGGTCGCAGGTTCGAATCCTGCCTCGGGCATGGATGTGTGTGATGTCCTTAGGTTAGGTTAGGTTTAAGTAGTTCTAAGTTCTAGGGGACTGATGACCTCAGAATTTAAGTCCCATAATGCTCAAGGCCAGTTTTGAACCGGCATTATCCACACACTCGATGCAAATGTTTCTGGCTCCCTCCGCTGCCATCACTTCTCTATTGAATATTTCGGAAATGTTCGGATTTCTCCACTTGGCACTGCATTTTCTAGCGTCCACAACTCCATCAACTATCTCCAAATGACAAAACGCTACGAACGTATGCGCCAACCTAACACAATTGCTCAAAATCTCTTCCAGGTTTGCATTTGCTAGACTGAGGATATGATTTATAGACACATGCAGGTGTCTACTTTCGATATACGAAATACAGGGACAATTATTCTATGTATGATGACTGCGTTTCTGATCATTTTCTTGTAGTTGCCAAAGTTCGCCAACGGCTATCTACAGCAACATCAAGGTGTCACAATGCAGAACTTGTTAGGTTCGACACTGACAAGCTAAATGATGTAAACTTTAGAAGAAGGTACATGACACAAATTTCAAATAGGTTTGATGCTCTCAGGACACACGAAGATCAAGACGAGGATGTAAATAAACAGTGGATCACTGTGAGGAATAATATCAAACAGGCAGCGAAGGTCACAATAGGTACAATTAAGAAGAACAGGAAGAAACCATGGTTTGATGAGGAATACAAGAAATTGGTAGAGGCAAGGAGAAAAGCGCGATTAGATTGGGATAGAATGGGAGACAGAAAACGAGAAGAGTTCTTGAACATGAGAAGGGAAGTTGGTCGTAGGCTACGGGCAAAGAAGAGGGATTATTTGAACAATCAAATTAAAAAAAATGGAAACAAACAGTAAAACAAAAAACATTAGGGAACTTTACCTTGACATAAATGGGTATAGGAAGGGGTTCAAGGCTAGGACAAATGCACTTCGTGGGGATGCCGGGGTAATACCGACAGACCTCAGTGCTATATTAAGTAAATGGAGGGCGTATTTTGAGCATCTATTAAATGTACACCAAGAAGCAGGAAATGAGCAGGCGTACGAAATACATACAGCAGAACCCCAGACACCTGAGCCAACGTTAAAGGAAGTAAGAGATGCAATCAACAAATTGAAAAACCATAAAGCACCAGGATCAGATGGCATAACTGCAGAATTAGTTAAAAATGGGGGACAGAAATTGGTGGAAGTAGTTCACAAAGTGATAACTAAAGTATGGAACTCAGAGATGATACCTGAAGAGTGGCAAGAGTCGATTCTGATCCCAATTTTTAAGAAGGGCGACAAAATAGATTGTAGTAATTATAGAGAGATATCTCTATTACCAGTATGTTCCAAAATTTTCTCGAATATTCTGATAAGCAGGCTTACACCACATGGAGATGAAATTGTGGGGGATTACCAAGCTGGCTTTCGGAGGAACAGATCAACTATAGACCAAATATTCACCCTGCGTCAAATTTTGGAAAAGAAATGGAAACACAATAAACCAGTTCATAATCTTCTCATAGATTTTACAAAAAGCATATGATTCAGGGATTGCAAACAAAATTGTACAGAATTCTTTTGGAACTTGGAATACCAAAGAAGTATGTTAGACTTATAGAAACGAGTTTGAAAAACACAAAAGGTAGAGTACGCGTGGGGAAATTGGAGTCAGAAACATTTGTAATAAAGAACGGACTTAAGCAGGGAGATGCCGCTGTCTCCGCTACTTTTTAATTTAGTCCTAGAATAATATATTGTACGAATGGCAGCAGATAATTCAGAGGGTGTGGAGTTAAATGGAAATATCAAGATATTAGGGTATGCAGATGATCTAAACATCATTAGCTATAGGAAAGAATCTGTAACAGCAAATGCGAATGCGTTAATCAAGGCTAGTGAAGATGTAGGTCTAAGGATAAGTGAAGAAAAAACTAAATGCCTGGTTACTACTAGAATGCCAACAGTAGTAGATCAGGAAATGTTAAGAGTTGGAGACATGCAGTTTGAAAAAGTGAACACATTTAAGTACCTAGGCGTGGACATCACTTCGAGAAATGAGATTGAATCCGAACTGAAGAAGAGATTACGGGCGGGAATTGCATGCTACTTCTCACTGAATAGATTACTTTCATTACGGATATTGTTTAGGAATTTAAAGATCAGAATATACAATATTATTATTCTACCAGTTATGCTGTATTGGTGTGAGACTTGGTCTCTCACTGTGCAAAATGAAAAGCCGTCTCGAGTATTTGAAAACAAAATTTTGAGGAAAATTTTCGGAGCAAAAAGGGATGACATTAGCGGAGAGTGGCGAAAACTGCATAACGAAGAGATTCACGAACTCTATTCAAGCCCTGACATAATCAGTATTATTAAATCACGTAGGCTGCGATGGGCGGGTCACGTAGCTCGAATGGATGAGGGCAGGGCAGCGCGGAGAGTACTGGTAGGGCACCTAGAGGGAAAACGTCCCGTGGGGAGACCGAGGCGTAGATGGGAGGACAATGTGAAGGCTGATTTCAGGAGCCTAGGTATTGAAGGTGAATGGAAGGAAATAGCCCAAGACAGGGACAGATGGCAAAAATACGTTGCTGCAGTAGTGGACTCTCGAGTCCGGTATTACCAGTGACTGTGTGTGTGTGTGTGTGTGTGTGTGTGTGTGTGAGATGCAGTTTAATAATTGCCCTTGACTAAAATCTGCTAAATCTCGAATTTCGCATATCGGACTTACAAAGCGATGCAAACGACTAAAAGTAACACAGTCAAGGGATAAAACAAAAGATATAGGTACCCCACTACCGCAAGTAGTTCGCAGCCTGTTCCACTGACATGGATGTCAACGCTGTGGTTTCATAATTATCTGGAATTCGCTTGCCGAAAAAGCTAAATAAATACAGCGATGATGACAGTTATCCAAATGAATGTCGATCTCAAGTGTAATTTTCTGCTCTCAATTTTACCACTAACGCGTTTTTAAGCAATCACCAGATTTCTGTTTACGTGTTTATGCTTTTAAAACCTGACTTGCAGATAACAGGGGTCGAGGTCAGTGCTCTGAGTCATGTGCGGCACGTGCTGTTTGTACTGTTACCAGGCGCTTTGCTCGCTCATGGCGGGCAGTGGCGTACGGAGCAGAGTGAACGAGGAACTGAGGCACAGGGGACGTCAGCAACGCGGGAGAGCGATGAACCGGATTCGTCTGGCAAACAAGTATCTCGAGCATAGTGGTGGGAAGGCAGAAGCGATAGACTGCAGGAACAGCTTCCTCTATGGCGGTCATTGATATCGGTGCCTGACGCATCGTTCCTAGAAAAAGCTTTATCTATCTCTGGGAGCATCGACAGCGTCCAGTTCTCAACAAATATCCGTCCACACACACGCGCACAAAGAAACACACACACACACTGAGACAGTGGAACCAAAGACAGAGCCTATTGTTAAAGCTACCGAAGGAATCCAATGACCTTGCTCAATCACAGTTACAGAGTTTAACTTATTGTAATCACAAGAGCTGATTTCAAACCGCCGAATGTCCACCTTATTTCATTCTTCTGTGTTTTCCCTAAACAATTTAACGCGATGGTTTCTTTGAGAATACGTGGACGAGTTCCTTTCCAACAATACGAGCTTTAACCCGATTCTTAGCCGCTGTAGTCGAAGGGACGTAACACTGTAATCATCCTTTTTTACTTTCACTGCAGTATCTATGTGGACAGAGTCATGTGAAACTAGTTCTGTGCACTTCAATGACTCCACGTCACTCAAACGTTTCTGTGAAGACTGAAAAGGTTAGGGTTAATGCCCCGTCCACAGCGTGATGGTCAAAGAAGAAAATCTAGAAAGGTATGTAGAAACTAGAAACCAGAATTCAATGGCCCTGTTATCTTCATAGGTCATTGGCCTTTCGCCTTCCGACAAAATTCACCTTCATCCTGTGCCGCAAGTGGGCAAGAAGGGTATGTAATGTGATCAGAAAAGCACTATCCGGGTGGTTAATGTTTGCTCTATAACTGGGATACACTTGTCATCCTTCATGGTCTTCTTCAGCTATCCACACAAGGAAATTGGATCTTATTCCATATCATCCATCGGAGATCTCACCTGTGTCTTCCGTAAGGCAGTGAGCTATCTCTGAAAACCACAAACGGAGGAAGGGAGGTTTGTGAGAGACTGGCCGGCCGGTGTGGCCGTGCGGTTCTAGGCGCTTCAGTCTGGAACCGCGTGACCGCTACGGTCGCAGGTTCGAATCCTGCCTCGGGCATGGATGTGTGTGATGTCCTTAGGTGAGTTAGGTTTAAGTAGTTCTAAGTTCTAGGCGACTGATGACCACAGATGTTAAATCCCATAGTGCTCAGAGCCATTTGAACCATTTTTTGTGAGAGACTTAATTTTCTTTTTGATATGCGACTGCATCGCTAACCCACCTGCTGCTGAAGGGCTCAGCACTTCAGACTCAATTATTCAGGACGCAACGGCCTCTGTGATTTATATTTTCAATAGTTGCCCTGAATAAGACGAACGCCGGAATGTTTCATTCATTGTGACTGTTAATGCTTTGTTCCCTCACATTCATCAAACTACCTCGGAGTGCGAACTGTTATATCGCCCTTTTGGAAGGCGACCTCACCATCAGTGAACGATACTCGTTACTGTATATTCACTTGGTTACCTAAAATTTCCTCACAACCCTTGACCATTATTCGTCTGTGGCGAGCAACATTACCATAACAGAATATGATGAAGCAGCCACCTCCTCGTTTGATTAATGAACGTAAGCAGACCGTTGTAAAATCATCAACGGGCCTCTGACGTACGTATTTCTTCATGTTGTTGCGAGGAAGATCAAGAATGATTCGCATCATCGTATTAGGTGTCTCTTGGGTACGTAATCGGTTTGACTTATACACTATGTTTCCAAACTTAGATTCGAATGGAAATTCTGCCCTCTGCGAGACATAATTATTTTTCAGCTTCACTAATACAAGCTTCCACTACCTTCAGTGTTCCCTTTAATCAAGTATTTCTTCTGCCTTATATAAAATTAGCTACTGCCTTGTATCGAAAAAAAGTTTTTTCCTCGTCTCCTAACTTACCTCTCACTAACTAAATGTAACTTTTTCCAGTTAAATTATAAAAGCTACAATGATGGGAATATTTCCGTTCATTAATGTTATTCAGAATAACTTATGGGGAAATTCTTCACTTCAGTCATTGTAAACATTGAGCCTAAGTACATGACACAGATTTTCAGTTCCCTTGCTAACGATTATTTGAGGAACCACAGATTCTAACAGTCGCCTCGTAACACGTGCAGTTACAAAAATATGCTGCCTCCTTCCCAGTGAAGTGCAAGTCTAATATAAGAAAACCCAATTTTAAGATAACAGAAAACAATTTTTGCTCTTATCAACTCTTACTACTCAATACAGCAATTCTTCAGTAGTGTTTGTGCATGTTTTAGACAGTAATTTTAAATCTAGCCCGATTTTAGTGTAAATTTAAAGCATATCAGTCAAACAGCTTGTATGAATGTCTGCCACTTGAATATACGAGAGAGAACTTGTACTCTGGTAAATGAACTGACACGTTCCATGTCATAGTTACACACACACAAATACTGTCCCTAGCACAAAGATAACTAATAAGTTACACTCTGTAACACTTGAACATCTAAAGAAATCACTGCCCTCGCACTATCTTTAGCGGCTGGAGGCTTCTGTTGTTAGTAACAAATGAAATAGTTAAAAGCTGTTGTCTTCACGATATTACGAAACGTAGTTTCAGCACCTATATGAACTATAACTTCTATCGCAAAAACCCGGAGAGTACGCGTAAAACGCACAGTACACGGAAATATTTATTTTTATTTTTAATCATAAGTAACAATGAGGAATTGGCAATAGAGGTCTGTGAATTATCTCTGTTATGGGCTACGTACCGTAAGGATTGTGAATAACCAACTAGCACAAACTGGTGTAATTATGACGACAATGGATACAACATACTTTGAGATTCCGAACTCACATCACGCCTAACTAAAGAACACACTTGATGCCAGCCAGCATCACCGAGGTCACAGTTTAATCCTATATCATACAATTGCATTTGTCAGTTATGATGATTTTTCTTAATTGTTAATAGATACTAATGATTCATATTCAGTTTCCACATAAACAGTCATGTAATTCTGTAGAAATTAAAATACAAGCAACAAACAATAGCTGTATCAGATAGATAGCGGAGTAGCAAACTACTTTTCATCGTCAGTGTAATATTTTTTGATTATCAAACTCAGACGAATTCTTTAGAAACCAAATCTTGGTTATTTGGTTACTGTAAAACTTATTTAGCGTGCAGATTTCATAATATTGTATTCCATCTTGTTATTAATGCAAAAAATGATTCCCACATTAACTTCAAAATGTTTACGAGCAGGGAATTGAGACACTTTATCGTTCAGCAGCAAAGCACTGTAACTTTCAAATAATGTTTTCTCTTACGTCTTTCACCCTTCGCTTAGTAGTGTCATTGCGTGTGTTCCAGCTTGGATTCAATATACTCTATGGTTTTCAACATGCACCTACCGCACAGAAAGTAGAAACGTAAAAAAACCTGTGTGCCATAATACCTGGTATCTCGAATGTGAAATTTTTTTACTTGTTTAGCATCAAAAGTAAGTACATTGTTCAAGACACTTAATTCTTCTGGTACATCTGACGTTTGTAAGAGATCAAGTTCATTCTGACGGCCCTACACAGACATTTACAAAGAATACAACATTTCAGAATCGACTCACGGCAATAGTTCTGGTAAGCAGTGCGCAGGTAAGTGTTAGAACATCAGCAGTCTTACTTCAGCTGTGCTTGGTGTTGTTCTTTTAGAACCAGATTTCAACATGGATACACAGAACAATTTTTATCAAGTATATGTACTTTTAGTCATCAGTGGTTACTGTGGCCACAACAGAAAGCTTCATAATACAATTTGAAAAACACACTCTCTTCCGAACTCATAAATAATCCACTACTGGGTGGCTTCCATTTATAAGAAGGTACGTCCCAATACTGTTTCGTAACAGCGCAGTGCACTGAAGTTTCTGTGGATGACAGTCCTCTGTTAGATCACCAGATAAAGCTTCTCTTCTTCATGGTTAACAGTTGCGTCATTTCTATCAATTTACAAGCACAGACGTCAAGTCGGAAACAGAGAGAGAGAGAGAGAGAGAGAGAGAGAGAGAGAGAGAGAGACAGATTCGTGAAAGCAATAAATTACGCCTGCCAGTGCGAGTTACTTGCTTTATGCAACTAGATTTGTTCCACTGACCTAGTTCTTCTAGCCTTACACTAGCAATGAGACGGAGACAATTCTTCAAATAATATGATTAGCAAATATGTCTAACATTCTACTTCATCACTGGGGAAAACGCACTTCTGAAAGTGGAAATCTGCTATGACATACATTGTTCTTCGTGGCTGCTATATAGATCACGAATTACATATTTCATTTCCGTATTCTAATGCTCTGTACATCAACAAATTGGAGAGAATAAATTTTCCCTCGGAAAAATTAGATGAAAAAATAATTTAAATAAATCCGTATAAAATAATTAACTACGTCCACTTCATCCTTCAAGCTGTATTGGAAAAAATACGAAGCATCTTATAGTTTTAATTTACATTTATAGTAGTTTCACCATTATATTACACGTTACTAAGTATTAAATGAGTCTAAGGAATCAAACTGTGCTTTTGGCTTTCCAAGAAAAGATTTAGAGAAAGATTAAATTAATATTGTTTGCTTTAAAACTCGTTACGTCAGCCCAAACGATTAATTCTTTACCAATATTTTAACAGACTACAGTCAAATTAGGTATTAACTCGAAACCGTGAGCTACAGAAGGGAAGATGAACGATCGTCGACAATTACTGTAATATGCTTCCAGAGATTGTTAATGGGGCTCCTTCTTTTCGATTTGAAACAGGATATTCTGAAACTGTTAAAAATATATGTGATGTGGAATGCGTACAAGAGAGGACTTCGTAAGCGGCGTGGTGTAGAAATCTTGTGTTTATATGCATTATGAAGAGTCCACTACGTAGCAGGTAGTTACTTATTGAACTCGTAGAATTTAGCTAACAATAAGTTTCACTGCCAGAGCTGGATAGTCAACTATACTGAAGCACGCACAGAAGTGGAACTTGTGTCCTTAAACGATGCAGTATTTCGCGTACCCGTTGCACTGTGTCACGCGCTACGAAAAAAAAGAAACAACAAAAGACGGTTGCGCAGCTGCACGGCGCCTGCGGGAGCCCCTGCACGCTGCCCGCAAGCCGCGCCGGCCTACTGACGATGGAACGCCAGGCGCTACACCGACAGGGAGTAGAGGGGTAGCCACAGGAACTGATACGCGCATGCGCCGTTAGCCGCGGATCACTGTGGAAAAGTACTGGAAATCCTCTGGAAACTTATGGCTTTAGTGGATTAGCGCAACTGAAACGCAAGGTACAGGTCAATCACTGTACCTGAAAGAAGCACTGTAGCATTTTCAGTTGCCAGCTAGAAGCGTTCAGCCTTTAAGGAATAAATATTCGTTCATTAAACAATGGCGTGAATATTTTCATCTTACTTCTTCTAAAATATAAGCATGCAATTTACCAGATATCGGCCAAAGTGCAGCCCGACGTTATGACTCTAACAAGGATATGAATTTACTAGCCTGCATAGTCGACGCGTGGATTAAAGACGAGGGCTGGTGACCTGGTCAGCTTCGGTGTGGTTTCCAGGAAGTTTCTGAAATCCACCTAGGCGAATAGCGGGCCGGTACCCTCGTCCCGCCTTAGCTACGCGTTACACAAACATCCAGAAAACATTTTCACCTCTGAAGATACGATTTCTCTAGACGCAGACAGATGGGGGTACAGACATTCCGTCCAGGGGTAGGGAGATTGGTGATGTTAGGAAGGGCATCGGCCACCAACCGTCACTAACATTGTCGGAACCCGTGTAACACCTGCCAGCCTCGTAGAGAAACGGGAACAGGCAAGGATGAAGATAAGAAGAACAAGAATATGAAATGTCGGTGTGTGTATTTACGATTCTTCGGTGCAACTGTGTTATTAGTTAAACAGGTATTTGTAACAAGAGGAAAAATGCTTCTGTCAGAGCACAAAAAAGGCGAATATGCTCCTCTTTAAAAGACTCTGGCGGAAAAGTGGAGTACTAGCTACCTCATTCTACCTTCCACAGCAGCTTTAAAAATTTTACCAAAAAATTGGGCTTACGAATATGTTCGTGCTCTTTTTACCATGCAACTCACATCTCACTCCCACAAGCACCCCTAACTGTAACTCGCGCACACCCAATAGTCCATCGCTGTAAGTCGCTCATATCCACCCACTTCCACATGGCCACTCTCAATCACACATACTTATTCATTCTGTCAAACTCTTTGTAATTGTGTCATTGCATTATATTTTCTCTCTAACTGTCACTGTCTCCTCTCACAGCCACAGTCTCCTTCGCTCTGTCCTACTACTAGTGTCTCCCCTCACTGTCACTCCCTCGCTATTGCTTTCTCTTACTGCTACTATCTCATTTATTCCTTCCCACTGTTGCTGTCTCTTCTCGTACATACATACATAAATCCGTGTTCAATAGATCATGAATACATTTCGTAATGATGTGGAATGTGTCACTTTAAGAATAAGTTTTCTTTACACAAAATAATGAAATTTTTTTTACAGTTACTACTTCACATCTAAGAATTCATCTACTGAGTAGGAGTATCATTCAGAAATTCTTTTAATTTGCTTTTAAATGTTGGTTGGCTGTGCATCAGACTTTGGTACTATTTGGCAAATGACCAAAGATTTTTGTGGTAGCATAATTCACCCCTTTCTGTGCCAAAATAATATTTAACCCAGAATAGTGAAGATCATACTTTTTTCTAGTGTTGTAGCTATGCACTTCGCTGTTATTTATTAAATGGTACAGGATATTAATGACAAATTTTGTAAGTGAATACATGTATTGCGAAGGCACTGTGAATATCCGAAGTTGCGAAATAAATGTCTGCAAGGTGATCTTGGGTGGGCTCCAGCTATAATTCTGATTACACACTTTTGTGCAATGAATACTTTCTCTCTTAATGACGAATTGCCCGAAAATATGATGCCATATGAAAGCTGTGAATGAAAATAGGTATAGTAGGCTAATTTACTGAAATGTTTATTACCATAATTTCAAATGACCCTAATAGCATAAGTAGCTAAACCTAACCGTTTCAGCAAATCATCGATGTATTTCTTCCAATTCAATTTCTCATCATTAAACACACCCAGAAATTTTGAGTATTCTGGCTTAACAACAGACTTCTGTTCACAGTCTATATTTATCAATGGTGTTATGCCAATTACTGTACAGAATTGCATAAATTGCGTTTTCTCAAAATTTAGTGAGAGTCCATTTTCAGAGAACCACTAAATAATTTTCTGAAAGAACCACTTAATAATTTTCTGAAAGACATTATTTACAATTTCCTCAGCTGATTCTTGCTTGTTGAGTGTGATTACTATACTTGTATCATCAGAAAAAAGAATAGCTTTGCATCTTCATGAATATAGAGTGGCAAGTCGTTAATATATATTAAAAACAATAAGGGACCCAAGACTGAACACTGTGGGAAACCATTCTTGATACCGCCCCAGTAAGAGGACTCTGCTGGTTTTTTTAGACTATCTATACTGTTAATTTCAACCTTCTGCATGCTTCCAGTTAATTATGAATTAAACCATTTGCACACTGTCCCACTCATACCACAATACATATGCTTATCTAGAAAAATTTCATGATTCACACAATCAAAAGCCTTTGGGATATCATAAAATATCCCAATGGGAGATGTTCAGTTATTCAATGCATTTAATATTTGATCAGCGAACGCATATATATCATTTTTTGTTGAAAAGCCTTCCTGGAAACCAAACTGACATTTTGTTAATACTTCATTTTTACAAATATGTGATGCTACTCTTGAATACATTACTTTTTCAAGAATTTTGGATAAAGCTGTCAGAAGTGAGATGGGTGGTAGTTGGTAGCACCAGATCTATTCCATTTTTACGCAATGGTTTACCAATAGTATATTTCAGTCATCATCATCATCATCATCATTTAAGACTGATTATGCCTTTCAGCGTTCAGTCTGGAGCATAGCCCCCCTTATACAGTTCCTCCATGATCCCCTATTCAGTGCTAACATTGGTGCCTCTTCTGATGTTAAACCTATTACTTCAAAATCATTCTTAACCGAATCCAGGTGCCTTCTCCTCGGTCTGCCCCGACTCCTCCTATCCTCTACTGCTGAATCCATGAGTCTCTTGCGTAACCTTGCTTCTCCCATGCATGTAACATGACCCCACCATCTAAGCCTGTTCGCCCTGACTGCTACATCTATAGAGTTCATTCCCAGTTTTTCTTTGATTTCCTCATTGTGGACACCCTCCTCCCATTGTTCCCATCTACTAGTACCTGCAATCATCCTAGCTACTTTCATATCCGTAACCTCAACCTTGTTGATAAGGTAACCTGAATCCACCCAGCTTTCGCTCCCATACAACAAAGTTGGTCGAAAGATTGAACGGTGCACAGATAACTTAGTCTTGGTACTGACTTCCTTCTTGCAGAAGAGAGTAGATCGTAGCTGAGCGCTCACTGCATTAGCTTTGCTACACCTCGCTTCCAGTTCTTTCACTATGTTGCCATCCTGTGAGAATATGCATCCTAAGTACTTGAAATCGTCCACCTGTTCTAACTTTGTTCCTCCTATTTGGCACTCAATCCGTTTATATTTTTTTCCCACTGACATTACTTTCGTTTTGGAGGTGCTAATCTTCATACCATAGTCCTTACATTTCTGATCTAGCTCTGAAATATTACTTTGCAAACTTTCAATCGAATCTGCCATCGCAACTAAGTCATCCGCATATGCAAGACTGCTTATTTTGTGTTCCCATATCTTAATCTCACCCAGCCATTCTATTGTTTTCAACATATGATCCATAAATAATATGAACAACAGTGGAGACAGGTTGCAGCCTTGTCTTACCCTTGAAACTACTCTGAACCATGAACTCAATTTACCGTCAACTCTAACTGCTGCCTGACTATCCATGTAAAGACCTTTAATTGCTTGCAAAAGTTTGCCTCCTATTCCATAATCTTGTAGAACAGACAATAACTTCCTCCTAGGAACCCGGTCATATGCCTTTTCTAGATCTATAAACCATAGATACAATTCCCTGTTCCACTCATAACACTTCTCCATTATTTGCCGTAAGCTAAAGATCTGGTCCTGACAACCTCTAAGAGGCCTAAACCCACACTGATTTTCATCCAATTGGTCCTCAACTAATACTCGCACTTTCCTTTCAACAATACCTCAGAAGATTTTACCCACAACGCTGATTAGAGAGATACCTCTGTAGTTGTTACAATCTTTTCTGTTTCCATGTTTAAAGATTGGTGTGATTACTGCTTTTGTCCAGTCTGATGGAACCTGTCCCAACACCCAGGCCATTTCAATTATCCTGTGTAGCCATTTAAGACCTGACATTCCACTGTATTAGATGAGTTCCGACTTAATTTCATCCACCCCAGCCGCTTTATTGCACTGCAATCTATTGACCATTTTTTCCACTTCCTCAAATGTGATCCTATTTCCATCATCATTCCTATCCCATTCTACCTCGAAATCTGAAACATTACTGATCGCATTTTCACCTACATTGAGCAACTCTTCAAAATATTCCCTCCATCTGCCCAAGGCATCCACAGGAATCACCAGCAGTTTTCCTGACCTGTCCAAAATACTTGTCATTTCCTTCTTACCTCCCTTTTGAAGACTCCTAATTACACTCCAGAATGGTTTTCCAGCAGCTTGACCCAAAGTCTCCAACCTCTTTCCAAAGTCATCCCACGATTTCATCTTGGATGCTGCAATTATCTGTTTGGCTTTGTTTCTTTCTACTTTTACACACTACTGTTCAAAGACATTCTTTAGCCACTTCTAGTACTGTGTCCCTGTACCTTGTCCATTCCTTTTCCAATGACTGTAATTGACTACATTCAACTAACTGGTACCTTTCTGAGATCGCTGTTATGTACTTGTGCCTGATTTCCTTATCCTGAAGTTTCTCCACTGTTATCCTCCTACATATGGACCTGACCTCCTGCACTTTCGGCCTCACAATCCCAATTTCACTGCAGATTAAATAATGATCAGTGTCATAAAAGAATCCCCTGAATACACATGTGTCCCTCACAGCCTTCCTGAATTCCTGATCTGTTATTATATAGTCAATGACAGATCTGGTTCCCCTGCCTTCCCAAGTATACCGGTGAATGTTCTTATGTTTAAAAAAGGAGTTTGTGATTACTATGCCCATACTGGCACAGAAATCCAAGAGTTGTTTCCCGTTCCTGTTGGCCTCCATATCCTCTCCAAATTTACCCATAACCTTTTCATACCCTTCTGTTCGATTTCCAATCCTGGCGTTAAAATGACCCATGAGCAGAACACTGTCCTTGTCCTTTACTCTAACAACTACATCACTGAGTGCCTCATAAAAACTATCCATCTTATCTTGATCTGTCCCTTCACAATGTGAATATACTGACACAATCCTAATTTTCTTGCTAGACACTGTCAAATCTATCCACATCAGTCGTTCGTTTACATACCTTATTGCAACTACACTGGGTTCCATTTCTTTCCTGATGTAAAGCCCTACACCCCATTGTGCTATTCCTGCTTTGACTGACAGGTAGACCTTGTATTCTCCCACTTCCTCTTCTTTCTCACCCCTTACCCGAATGTCACTAACAGCTAAAACGTCCAGCCCCATCTTACTTGCAGCCTCTGCCAGCTCTACCTTCTTCCCAGAGTAGCCCCCATTGATATTAATAGCTCCCCATCTCATTACCATTTGTTTGCCAAGTCGTATCTTAGGAGTCCCTGGTTTGTCAGTTAGAGGTGGGACTCCGTCACCTCCAAAGGTCCGAGGCATTTTGCTCTGATTATTGCCAGCATCATATTTAAAGTACCAGGGAAGCAGGTTGCTAGCCTTACTTGTCCAGAGTCCCATTGGGTTTTACCCCTAACGGCTGAGGGACCAACCGGTGGATTTGGTAGTCTTTGCCATATGAGCACAAAGGTGACCACGACTCAGAATATGTCTGAGATGCCCAGCCTTATTCCAAAGTAACTGGTATCCCGACTGTCGGGACCACTTACTTGGCCACTCATACGTTGCCTGTGGTTCATGAACTAGGACATGACTACAGGAACCCACACCATGAACCCATGTATTTCAGTCATTTGGAAAAATGCCCTGTTTCAGTGAGCTACTACATATGTGGCTGAGAATCCTACTTATTTGTTGGGAACAAGCTTTAAGTACTGTGTTGGAAATGCCATCAATTCCATGTGAGCTTTTACTTTTGAGTGAATTTATTATTTTCCTAATTTCAGTAGGAGAAGTGGGTTGAATTTCAATTTTATCAAACTGCATGGGTGCCTCCTCTTCCATATACCACCTTGCATTTTCTAATGAATATCTTGATCCTATTTTCTCTACAACACTTGAGAATGATTATTAAAAAATTTTTCTACTTCTGACTTCTTGTTAACAAACTTTTCATTGTGTCTGACAGAAATACAGTCTTCTGTGCTCCCAGTTTCCCTTTTAACAATATTCCAAATGGTTTTAATTTTATTTTCAGATGTGCTAATCTCAGACTCAATGCACATACTTCTGGACTTTTTAATAACTTCTCTTAATACAGTGCAGCAGTTTTTATTAACTTTCACTGTTTCAGGATCATTACTCCTCCTAGCTATAAGATACATTTCCCTTTTCTGTTTATAAGATATTTTTATACCTTCAGTAAGCCATGGCTTTTTACATGGTTTCTTCCAATTATATTTCACTGTTTTCTTAGGGAAACTGTTTTCAAGTATACTCACAAAGGTAGCATGAAATAGGTTAAATTTTAAATAAGCATCCTGTTCTCTGTACACTTCATCCCAGTCTAACTCTTGCAAGCTTTCCCTAAAATTTTGAATTGTTAAATCGTTAATTGAATGCATTATTTTGGAGGACTGTTTTGCATTACTGTATGGAGCTATATCATATAGTGTAACTAACTGTGCATCATGATCAGACAGACCATTCTTAACAGGAAAAGTTTTTATTTGATTAAATTTATCTTGGTCTGTGAATACATTATCAATCACTGTGCTTCTTTTCTGTACCACCTGAGTAGGAAAATCAATAACTGATGCCAAATTGAAAGAACCAAGTAATATTTCAAGGTCAAGTTTTCTATCGGACTCTTTCAGAAAATCTCCACTGAAATCCCCACAAACAATAATTTGCTTTCCTCTGTCTGACAGATAGCACAACAAAGAATCCAACTTTTTAAAAAATAGTAGAAAATTCCCCAATGGGGACCGATAAATGGCTACAATTATAAAAGTGCCTTTCAAGTTTAAGCTCACATGCACATGCTTCTTCTATATGAAGGGCGTACTTCAATAGTGGTACAAGACCATTACCTCCACTTTTCTGTCTATAATGCTTCTGAAATTAATGATCCAAACAAACAGAAAGAAAGGTTCATCTCTAGCAAGAAGCCATATGCTTGAATATTTCTGGTATCTCAACTGCGGATTTTTCAGCGCTCATTTAACTTTAGGACTCTGTATCTCAAGATGAACAAAAATGGACTTGTGCCACTATTGAAATAAGCCCTTCATATGTTTCTCTACGCAGAACTTTTTAGTTTCCAAATTTTACACACTATGACAGATTTTAACATATATGGCAACTCATCCTCTCTATAGCGTCTCTACTTACATGTGCTGAAAGCTTATATCCACCTACATTTACCATTTCCATACCTGTGACTATATGATGTTCAGACAGTCATAGTACATCTACTTCACCCTCAGTTTCTAAATCTTCTAAACAAACAAGAAGCTCATATACTTTGTTTATTAATCCCTATTATTCTGATGCAATATATTAACATTATTTTTCACTGTGCTTTTATGTGGATTTTGTGACATACTAACATTATTTTTCACTGTGCTCTTATGAGAATCTTGTGATATTTTCAGATCTTTAGTACCTGCCTATCTGAACTCATTAAGCTTAATTTCAATCAATGTAGGATGACTGGACACTGATCTTAGCCTAAAAAAGTACTCCTATGAGTTTCAGTGCCCCCCCTTAAAGATTTTGCTATCATCCCAGCCAATTTACCCTTACCATCCCTATCGATATGCAGGCCATGTCTTGTGAAGTCCCACATACCAATACCATCAACAGGAACCAAACCTATGCCTGACAAAGTAGCTGCCCAAAGCAGCTGATCTAGCTCCATATTGACCCTCCTGACAGAGCTGATCAATTGGGGCCGATCATACCGAATGAAAGCAGTAACCAAGCCAACATTTGTATGTTTCGTTGCAGATGCTACTTTTACCAAGACACTCAGTATTGTAGATCTGATCCCTTTCAATACTGTTTCCCGCTCCAACCACTACCACAACATGATCCTGCTTTGTAAAATCCTAGCACAATGATCCTACATCCTCTATGACTTGGCTAAGACATGCACTGGGCTCGAAAATACTTGTGACCTGGTACCTGTCACCTAATTTTTCCTGCAAGACCTGGCTCACTCCTCTTCCATAGCTACTACCTAACAACAGAACTTTCCTCCTACTTTCTACTTTTTTTGCAACAATTGGTTTCCTAGTGAAAGTCTGTTGAGTGCTGACTACACTTACATCTTCTTGCGCCTCTTCCTTCGGTAGCAAGGCAAACCTATTGTTTCTGCCAATGATGAAACTGTCAGATATACTGTTCTCTTTCTGTGGTCCTTGTTCCTTGCTACCACTTTCACCTGTCTTCACCTTTCTCCCCCATTAACCTCATCAGTTCCGCCCTAGCATTATCCAGGCAATAACAATAATATTCTATTAACTACAGATGACAAGAGTCACTAAAGTTATGTGGAACACTAATGTACGTGTATACTGTTAATATAGTAACGTAACACAATTAAACCAACGTTAAAAAATTAAAACTTCTATACCCGAAAAATTAGGCCTAAGATTGTGTATGCGCGATACGTACTTTACGTGTTTTGAAAGAAAATGAAAGATAGAACATAAAACCTATAATTCCCCGAGTAGATACGGCACTACTAAACATAGATGTAATGAAAACAACCTAAATTCTTCACTTAAAACACAAAGAAATGTCTTAAATTTGTATGTAAACCTACGTCTAAAGTACGCGGAAACCGGCCCTTAGATTATGTTTTATTTCTTCGAGAAATACTTGAAATGAATGAAACCTTCAATAGATAATACAAAACAGACTCTAATTAACATCGTTACGGTGTAATATTAAATTAATTTACATTTATTATAGAATTAATTACTTATCTTCACGAGCTTAATATTCAAGTGTGTGCGATTTGCGCCAGTGCTGCCAACTGTCACTATTTCTCTCCTCCTGTTTTATATTGTCATAAACTCGGTTTCTCATTATCGCTGGCTCTCAACCACTTCCACTTTCTCCTTCTCTTTATTCCTCTCTCACTGGCACTGTCCCATTCACTCTTTTCCTAGCATTGTTCTGTCCCCTGTCAAATATGTTCCACTGCCACTGCGTCTCTCTCTTTCTCCCACATTGCCATTGTTTCCTTTGCTCTCTATATACCGTGTTTCTGTCTACTATCTTCTACTTTACCACTTTTCTGTCTCTTTCCCTTCACCACTGTCTTTTCTCTAAATATAAAAAAGCGTGAGTATGTTCACAGACCAAAATGTTTGGGAAAACTTTTAGAAGTGCTGGGGAAGGTACAATGGGCCAAATGGTAGCCCATTTTTCAGAGTCTTTCAACCAGGAGCATACTTGCGGTTTTTATGCTCCGATAGGAGCAAGTTTCAAGTGATTCCCTTCTTTTCCCTGCCACAGCAGGGCATGTCACTCATATGAAAGGAGCTATATGGGTCAGTAAGATTTTGACAGTTTACTTGTGTGAAATTGAAGTAACCCAAAACCAATTTTACACCACAGGCGGGATTTTAGGTGCGCAAAAATGTGCTTATGTTTAACTACTATAACATGGCGTTCCCAGAAACCTTCTCATGGTAACAGAGACACTTTACAGTTTATTTCTCCGTGCTATGTCACTGTATACACTACGTTTTCGCCTCACTCCTGATTTTACCTGTGAGTATTTTTTGTGTGCAAGTAGTGCAACTTTGTACCTCTGTATCTCGGAAACGGATAAAGATATCAAGAAAATTTTCAAGTTTCCTTGAGATCGGAATTTTAGGAATATATCGTAAAACTTTCGGCCATTTGCTGCGGATATCCATCCTGGAATCTGTGTCTCGGTTTTGGTACGAAAAAAAGGTAAAAAAATTCTTTTTTGAGATTTTCTAATGAACCGCCAATGAACTGTCTGTTCCTCCATAAACCCTTAAGCCTTATAGGAAAAAAAAAAACCAAACGATTTGCTCCATGTGCCTGAGCGGGAGAAAGTGTGCAATATTCAAGATTTGACGCTATACTGTCGGATAGTGACACTAAGACGATCTTTTTTCCAAAGAAAAGAAATGAATGATTTTTATTAAATCTGCGACCGGTTTCGCACCACTTATCGCTGCATCCTCAGGCAATATACGGTATTTGTAGCACAGAACGTTGAACATTGTCCTGTAGCCACTCCCCACCATGTTCAACGTTACTATGTTATAAATAGCGTATACTGCCTGAGGATGCACCGATAAGTGGTGCGAAACCGGTCGCAGATTTAATAAAAATCATTCATACAGCCAGTGCGCAATTTTCTTTGGAAAAATGTCGAAGTTTGGCTATGGTTGCCCGCCCTACAAAACGACATGTTACTAAGACGATCTTTCTGTTGGGTATGCAAATGGTCCCTCGCCAAAGGGCTATCCAAAACACTTGACCCTACTATTCTGTCACCAATAGAACCCATGGTATGAGCCCCGGAAGAATCCCGTTTTTATGCGCGACGTTTTCGATCATATTAGGCACCACATGCTGTCGCATGCGTACATAAACGGTAGTAACTGGTAATATTTACAGCAGATTATTGTTTAGATATTACCATTAAAATATACTTTTATTGGGGGGAGAGGGCGGCAGTCGTCATATTCTGATATTCTAGACAGCAGAAACGAAAAGATAGCATTGCACTCTACAGCGTCAAACATCTTTCTTTCTTAATAATTCTTAATATCCGAACGGCAGTTACGTTATTTGAAGGGAAGAACTAAGGTTTAACTTTAATTTACTGCAGGCATCAAAGGAGGAAGATGGCAGGGGACCTTGGCAGTAGGATCTGCGTTCACCACACACGATTTACCGAAGTCGTAGAACGTGTATATCATGATAGTTGGATTTAAGCCCCGGTCCTTAAAAATATGAGTCCGATGTCTTTAGCCAGCGCGATGTTTCGCCAGTAGAGGTTGCTAGCGAGCCAGAATACCGATTCCTTTCTCATTTTACACATATTTTACGCGTGTAGCAGTCTACTACGCCAATTTCACGCAGTATGCAACAAGATCAGCAACAGCATATGTAAACAAGCGTGGTACTTTTCTAAATATTTGCCCATCATCTTATTTCAGTCAACAGGAAACCTACCTGTTCAAATACTGGCTCAGTCAAACAACTGCAAGGCGACTCGTACGACCATGAAGTTCTGAGATTGTCACACGCAGATTCAGTTTTCCTAGTAGTTGTTTTTAGTTATTTGTTTTTCAATCACTTGTAAACAGCAGTACTAAAAATTAATGCAAGTTTTGATTAGTTTACATAACGTTTGGTCATTATTTCCACTACTAGGTCCTTTAGTATTGTTCAGTTAATATGAGAAAACACCGGATGTTGTCCATGCGATTTTACATTAACACTGTCACACCAGAATGAAAATTGTTCCTATCACAACCACAAGAAAGGCGAATATGTCCTGGGCAGAGTTACGGATGTGAAAAAAAAAGAACAAGCTTTTCGGCGTATCTGGCAGCTTCACAGACATGTAAACGAAAACATCTTGAGACGTTCGCGATTCTTTATTTGTTAGTATTAGTACCCACGTGATGTAATGTAATGAATACATTGTGTCAAGTAAAGTAACATGATGTAGGTTGTCATGTCGTATAACACGACACATGCCATCATGTCATGTTTACTACGGCTGGCAAATCCTCTGGATTTTGAGCACTGGCACGGGATAAGGAACTTTAGACTATAAACTGAAAGATTCAGGTGTGACAGTACCTTGCAACTAAGAGAGATCACTGCTTTAGGAAAGTTAGGCTAACTAATAAAAAAGCGCAAATATACCAAGATGTTTTGATTACAATGTCTTTGAAGTTGTCAGATAAATTGAAAAGCTGGTTCCTTTCTTTTACGTCCCTAACTCTGCCCAGGACATATTCGCCATTTTTGTACTGTGATAGGTACATTTTTCATTATGGTTCCCAACTTTTACTATGCATAATTTTCACATTAGGCCGCCATAGATTGGCAACCGATGTAGATTTTTGTTGACTCGGCCGACAACTGATTCGGTAGAGGCTTTTTTTAATTGTCTTTCGAACGACGTAGTTTATATAGTGGCACAGACAAAGTTTTCACAAAACAACAGGACAACCATTAATTAAGTGTGAAACTTGTGGTGCGTTTAAAACAATTCACGAAAAACGTGCTTTTATTACATGTAAAATTGGAAAAATGTTAGATTTTTGAAAGAAAGTTTTCTACTGTATCGTAATAATGAACTGTTTATTTATCTGACTCACTTTAAACCTTTTCCGCGGATTCAGTTCACGTAAGGACGAATTTTACGTGCTGCATTTAGCTCGACTTTAAACCCTAGTTCTCGGCAAAGGAGGATGATTATTGGATATAAAAATTTCGTTTCGGCTTTATCCATTTATCTACCTTCGTGCGAAGTTTGAACCGATTCGTTCAAGTTTAAAGTACAGAAGTGGTGCGCTTCAAATACCTCCCAGGAAAAGGTGCTTTTTTGCACGTAAAACCCGTCGGTGCACATACAGATGATGCCACTGGCTGAGCATTAATTTCAGCCCAATTAAAATCTTTTGGAAAAGAAATTAATCGATCCGCACAATTTACCTGTGGCGCCAGCTCAGGTTCGTTGTTCAAACCTTGCTCAATAAACCGTAACATGTGTACAGTAACACAGATGTTCGAATAGTTATACAAATGCTTATTGCTCCATATCTATATATCCAATGTGGGGTTTGTCAGCCCCCATCTGGCGCGTCCCCAGGTAGTTAGGCCAGGTAGGAGGGAAATAAAATACCACCCGCGGACCAAAATGACAACCAGAATCCATGCTGCGTCTATCTTGGAGCAAGCGGCCGTATGGTCGGCGTCTGTTCACCAGGATGTGTGGCTGTAAACATGCTCCAGAAACTCACAATCCCTGCTTCTACACAACTAGCAAAGCTAGACAATTGATGACAAACGAACATGATTCGTACAAGTAATGACAAAATTACCCCAGGTGGACAGTCCACCCACTCCAAAGTAGCAACCAAGCATTCGGATTCTGGGGAGCTTGGACTTATACGAGAGAGCAAGTCGGAGTGCTCTGGTAAACATCCACGAAAAACACACACGTATATGGGCAATTTCAATATTCAGACACTTATTCAAGCAGGAAAACTACACAATTTCACAACAAAACTCACGAAGCAGAATATTCAAATTGTCGCCTCGGAAGAAACACGCTATACAGATTTAGAAAAGGTAGACTACAATAATTACAGAATATTCAAAGGTGGAACAAACACGAAAATTGACAAAGGAGCAGCACTATTTGGAACGGCCTTTATTAGAGACAAAAAAGTGCTGGACTCAGTAACAGATGTTAAACCCATCAACAGTCGACTAATGACCCTAATAATCAAACACACAAACGAAAACTACACCTTTATTAATTTACTTGCACCAACAAACAGTGATAATAAAAAAGAGCCTGAAGAAACAAAAAGATTCTGGGAAGGACGTGAAACAGAGATGGACAAAATTCCGAAAGATGATGTGACAAAACCTACTCAGTGACTTCAATGCATAAACTGACAGAGTATGCAGGTACAAGAAGAAGTAGGAAACTATCCGGCTCACAAATTTACCAATAGAAATGGCACACGACTCATTGAATTATTAAAAAAAACTTAAAAATTATCTCAACCTCACGTCGGAAAAGTCTCAAAAACAAAAAAGGTGTCGATCACCCATCCATGATTTGGGAGAATTTCAGATTGATCGTGTTACAATATCACATGACTACCAAATAGAAAGTCATGATGTGCAAGTACGTAGAGGTGCAAATATCGATTCGGATAGTTACTTAACCAGAATAAAAACTAAATTCACACCGAAGAGGAAATTCAAAAGAAAAACACCGCTGATCCCAAAATTTGATCTACACAAAATCATACACTCCAAAATCACTGAAAAGTGGGAAGAACAACACGCAGAAGATTGGGAGAAATTTCAAAGTAAAATCCTGAAAACAGCAAAAGATCTGATTCCACTTCACAAAAAACCAAAACACCCTTGGTGGAATCAAGAAAGCGAGAACGCACTAGAAGAAAGAAGAATGGCATTTCAAAATTACAATTGCAACAAATCAGAAGAAACACCGAAGAAATTTTTCGAAATGCGCAAAGAGACTTCCAAGATTTTAAGACAAATTAAACGAAAATATGTCAGGGAGCAACTGCAGTCAATCGAAGAAAACTTCAAAGACTACAAATACACGCGATTTTTATAAGAGCTTCGCAAAGCAGATCAAAGGGTATTCACCACAAAACCTTTGCTTTCGAAAACAAGATGGTAAATTGACCATGACAAATAAAGAAAATTGCTAAGTACTAGCCACATATTTTTCACAGCTTTTAAGTTGTCCAGAACCCAAAGAGAGATTCCCGAAAGTGCAGCCAGAAATCTCAGCACAGAACTCGTCACTACGAACACAAGAAAAAAGTATGCACACATCAAGAAACTTAAAAGCAACAAAGTATCAGGGGAGGAAGGAATTGTAGCAGAACTCTTGAAGAATTTAGGCCCAAACTCAATCAAAGAAATTACTCAAATAATCCCAAACATCTGAAAACCGAAAAAATCCCGGATGACTGGAAGATTGCTCTGATTCATGAACTACATAAAGAAGGTAATAAATCAGATGTAAACAGCTATAGGGGGATATCTCTTTTTCCAGTCCCTACAAAATTTTACCAGCTTGTCTCTTGAAGAGAAATCAACAGCAATTACAACCCAAAGTAGCAGACTATCAAGCAGGATACAGACCGCACAGATCATGTCCGGAGCAAACAAGAAAGCATACGATTCAATAGACAAGTCCTAACTATTCCAAATTTTAGAAGACTTGGGATTAGACCCCAAACACGAGAAATCATAAAACAAACACTAATTGGCAGGAAATCTAAAGTAAAATTTACGGGGAGATCTCAGAATCCTTCGACATTCAAACAGATGTGAGACAAGGTGATGGACTCTCTCCTCTTCTTTTCAACTTGGTTCTAGACGAAGTTATGGAAGAATGGGAGAAATAACTCAAGAAACGTGGGGTTTTGAAGCCAATCCGACTGGGCATTGCCAGAAACAACCTCTACTTACCATATCTCGCATTTGCGGCGGACCTGGCGATACTAGCAGAGGATGAGCAGACTGCAGTCAAACAGCTGGAAATAATCAAAGAACGTAGAGAAAAAGTAGATTTACATATTTCATTTGAGAAAATTGAATTCCTTTGTTCAAAAACAAAAATCAGCAAACTTGAAAATAAAGTACTTTAAATACCTTGGGGAATTCACCGAACCGACAGGTATTGAAAAAATCTCACAGCAACATGGCCTCCAAAAAATTAAAACAGGATTAGGGTTAATGCAAAACTTCTACAACAAAAAATCAATGTAAAACAGGGCAAAAATTCGACACTGCGATACTGTCATAAAACCAGCAATTCTCTACGCAAGTGACACACTCACCCTTAACAGAAAACAACAACTTGAAGACATCAAAAAAGAAGAGAGAAAAATTATCCGGAAAATTCTAGGAGAAAGGCATACCCAACACGGTTATAGTATACAATCAATTAAAACAACAGAAAAATTTTCAAACATCGAAACTGATATTAGGAATAGTCGAATGAATTTCTTTGCCCACCTCAGCCGCCTACGAGAAAATCGATAGACGAAGACAGTAATAGATTATGTAATCTCACTTAAAAATGCCACGCCTTGGCTAGATGAAATTCGAAAGGACCTAAATAACTCAAACATAAGACCAGCCAGCGTTCTAGAAAGAGACACCTTTAGACACAAAGTAGACAAATGGGAAGTTATACCAGAGCAACCAAAAGAAAAACAGTACAGATCAAGTGGTCGGATGAGCGTAAACAAGCCTTTTCGGAAAAAAGGAAAGCCTACTGGAAGAACAAGAAGAACTCAAAGAAAAATTGATCGAGTTATTTGCTTAATTTTTCGCGTCGCGCCTCATTTGACGGCATTTTCAAAAATATCAACAAATTTTACCGAACTGTATAGCACCAATACATCTGATTTGTGGGGTAGTAGTTTAATGACCGATTTAAGATACAAAAAATACGTTTTTCCGGCGCCTGTAGCGTAGCGCAAACATGAGTACAAATTGAAAAAATACAAATGAAACAAAAAAAATCATAACAAACGTTCTGAAAATCTGTTTTAATGGCATATTTGAGTCAGTTAATCCGCAAAAATCATTTTTCAGAAGAAAATATGATTTATCTTTCAGTTTGAGACCGATATGACACATTTATTTTACCGATCGTTAACAAAACATCACGTCAGAAAATAGTTTGATATGATAAAACACATCACCTAGACGCAATAGAAATTGTTGTCAGACTAATTTAGTCTCGTATCTTACTAATCACACAATTTTTGACACTCAAAAATCATTACAAGATCCTATTGAGGCCTATGAAAGTCTGCGTTGCAAGCCAATGAATAAAATCAAATGGCTCTGAGCACTATGGGACTTAACATCTGAAGTGATCAGTCCCCTAGACATAGAACTACTTAAACCTAAATAACCTAAAGACATTACACACATCCATGCCCGAGAAAGGATTCGAACCTGCGACCGTAGCAGCAGCGCGGTTCCCGACGGAAGCGCCTAAAACCTCTCGGCCACGGGGCCGGCCCAATGAATAAACTACAACCCTGAAATTGTGATATGATCAACTGAGAGCTTACTCAAAACCATTGAACCGAAAGATATTTTTAAATAAATTTCACGAAAGGGAAGAAGGATAAAGTTCGAAAAATACAATTTATTTAAACAGAAAAAAACGTTAACGTTTTCAATCACTGGGGATTTACGAACATTATCGTTCTCATCCAATTCACTTTCCAGGTAACTATCAATTTCTTCAATGCCCTCTTCTGCAAAACGAATATAATTAGTCAAAATGACCCATTTCTTTATAAAAATCTTACTGTGAAATTCATGTCAACTATGCCTTTTCTGGATATTGATCCTTCGTCTGAAATAACGACCCTCGTTGTCGTACAGCTTGAAATCTGTGGGGTTTTGATCTGTTAGAGTTTTCATACGAGCTTTGCTCCATATTAAATGCGAAATATATTATGTTTTCAATGAAGGTTATTCCAGTTCTGTTTTACATGGCAGTAGATTGCAGGCGTCTGAATGAGATAAATCGAGATTTAGAGCTGTAGAAGTATGATACATCTCCATATACATCTACATCCGTACTCCGCAAGCCACCTGACGGTGTGTGGCGGAGGGTACTTTGAGTACCTCTATCGGTCCTCCCTTCTATTCCAGTCTCGTATTGTTCCTAGAAAGAAAGATTGTCGGTATGCCTCTGTGTTGGCTCTAATGTCTCTGATTTTATCTGCATGCTCTCTTCGCGAGATATACGTAGGAGGGAGGAATATACTGCTTGATTCCTCGGTGAAGGTATGTTCTCGAAACTTCAACAAAAGCCCGTACCGAGCTACTGAGCGTCTCACCTGCAGAGTCTTCCACTGGAGTTATCTATCATCTCCGTAACGATTTCGCGATTACTAAGTGATCCTGTAACGAAGCGCGCTGCTCTCCGTTGGATCTTCTCTATCTCTTCTAGAAACCCCATCTGGTATGGATCCCACACCGATGAGCGGTATTCAAGCAGTGGGCGAATAAGTGTACTGTAACCTACTTCCTTTGTTTCGGATTGCATTTCCTTAGGGTTCTTCCAATGAAAATAAGTCTGGCATATGCTTTACCGACGATCAACTTTATATGATCATTCCATTTTAAATAACTCCTAATGCCTACTCCCAGATGATTTATGGAATCAACTGTTTCCAGTTGCTGACCTGATATATTGTAGCTGAATGAGAAAGGATCTTTCTTTCTGTGTATTCGCAGCATATTACACTTGTCTACATTGAGATTATATTGCCATTCCCTGCACCATGCGTCAATTCGTTGCAGATCCTCCTGCATTTCAGTACAATTTTCCCTTGTTACAGCCTCTCGATATACCACAGCATCATCCGCAAAAAGCAAAATTTCACTGGATTCTTTGTCCCTGCCACACGTTACAAAGTTTGAGTCTCCCAGTCTATATCCGACAAATTAAAATCTCCACCCAGAACTATAACATGGTCGGGAAATCTACTCGAAATATTTTTCAAATTATCCTTCAGGTGCTCTGCCACAACAGCTGCTGAGCCAGGGGGCCTATAGAGACATCCAAGTACCATGTTTGAGCCTGCTTTAACCGTGACCTTCACCCAAATTATTTCACATTTCGGATCTCCATCAATTTCCTTCGATACTATTGCACTTTTTATCGCTATAAACACGCCTCCCCCTTCACTGTCCAGCCTGTCTCTGCGGTGTACATTCCAATCTGAGTTTAGAATTTCATTACTGTTTACATCTGGTTTCAGCCAACTTTCTGTCCCTAGTACTATGTGGGCATTGTGACCGTTTATTAATGAGAGCAGTTCTGGGACCTTTCTATAGACGCTCCTGCAGTTTACTCTTACCACATTAATATTGCTAATCCCTGTTGTGTTTTGCTTACTACTACATTGTCGCGTTTCAGGAGGCATCTTGTTTGGCCTAGGGAGGGAATTCTCTAACCTAAAAAACCCACATGTGCACTCCACACGTACTCCGCTACCTTTGTAACCGCATCCTGCGTGTAGTGCACGCCTGATCTATTCAGGGCGACCTTACATTTCTCCACCCGATTGCGGAGGTCGAGAAATGTGCACCCCAGAGCTCCGCAGAATCGTCTGAGCCTCTGGGTTAAGCCTTCCACTCGGCTCCAAACCGGAGGACCGCTATCGATTCTGGGAACAACACTACAAATAGTTAGCTCAGATTGCACCCCACGAGCGAGGCTTTCCGCCTTCACCAACTCCGCCAACCGCCTGTATGAACTGAGGATGACCTCTAAACCCAGACGGCAGGAGTCGTTGGTGCCGACATGAGCAACAATTTGCAGTCGGGTGCACCCAGTGTTCTCAATCGCCGCCGGCAGGGCCTCCTCCACATCCCGGATGAGATCCCCCGGCAAGCAGACAGAGTGAACACTGGCCTTCTTCCCCGATCTTTCCGCTATTTCCCTAATGGGTTCCATCACACGCCTAACGTTGGTGTTCCCATCACTAATAAACCCCTCCCCCCATGTGCCTGCTCGGACCTTGCTGAAGGAGCGGCCGCATGTCCACTCACAGGCAGAGCGGGCGATGCCACATGGCCAGTCTCCACATTGGCCCTCCGCCTCGTGCGACGCGAACGCCGTTGAACCCACCACTCCCCTTGGGGAGAGCGTGGCCCAACCGCGCCCGGTACTCGCGAAGATGTCTCGACAGCAGGGACAGTGGGTGAAGCATGTAACACCTGGGGTGTACCATGCGACGCACCAGACTCCCCACTGCCGCTACACTCCGAGGCAGCAGCCTGAAGACGGCTGACCGTGGCCATCAACACGTTCAGCTGTTCGCGAACAGTGGCCACCTCCTCCTGCGTCCGTACACAGCAGTCACACATCCTATCCATCCTAAGAAATCAATTTACTGTAGAGAGTTAATCAACTTTTAACTAGACTGCTAATTCACTAAAGGCGGCTGATAGCTGACTGAACTGTGGTTACTAGAGACTTTTTGTTGAAAACAATGAAAATAAGGACTGCCTGTCTCTGGACTGTATTCAAAACAGACACTAGCACTACTGGCACTACAGCTGACTAAAGGGAGTCTCTCTGACTGTATTCAAAACAAACACGAAATCTATGGAACACTATTACTAATATTCGAAAATTAAAGCTTCCTAAAAGCAAAAACACGGAAGAAGAAGCGACAAGTAAGAAAAATACAGTCAATACTTAAATTAATGGAGCTCGCTGCATAGCAGATGTGAAGCAGACGGCGGTTACGACGATACTGGTAACTTTTTATTTTTGTATTTCACAGAATTTTTCAGCGTCAATGTCATTTTTTCCTTTTTGATAGAATACGCGACTGTAATCACAGCAACTGTATTACTTTACTTTGTCGTGATTAACTGTGTGTACTGCAGTTTTCCAGTGCAGCGGTCGGCTGTCAGTGTCGCTTCTTTGACATTTTTAATCAGTCCTGAGGCTGCAAATGCAAGTAGGGCACAGCTCCGGTAGGGAACACCGCACCACTGTAGTGGTCTGTGTGCATTTGTAGCCTCAGGGCTGATCAAAAGCGCCGAAGGAGCGACACTGACAGCTGTGCACTGCATCACATGGTTAAAACGGTATATTTTACTTCTACTTGAAACTTCTTCCGAATGAAGAGATTACTTCAATCCTAGCGCTTATTTACTTTTGCCACTGTTACTGCAGCATTAACATCTACTGTATAACAGTTATGTAGCTTCTTACTGTCATTATCTCCAAGATGAGGTATCAGCTAAGAGGTACGACCATTTTATCTGGGTGCTTTCAGTTTGGTACAATTTTTCGATGATATTTACTCAATTGAGTGACTCTCCTATCTTTTAGTCGTACTTCATTTGTGCTGACGGACAAAAACTAGTCGCTCTCAAATACATTTAGGGATGTGCAGTGCCATTCTCACAAAGATCAAGCAGTAAATATTTACGAGGGTTGGAACTTAAACAGTGGCAACTATTTATTCACAAGTGAAACAAAAGAATTACATGTTTGCACCTGTTACCGTCCTTCAACGTAGTCACCAGCGTTGATTAGAACCCGTTGCCAGCGATGTGGAAGGCGTAGTATACCGTTAGTAGAGCCTGTTCTGTCGATGGTGCGAATGGAACGGTCCACTGCCTGTCGAATCTCTGGAATAGTTCTGAAGCGAATGCCAGGAAATGGTTCCTTCATCTTCTAAATCAAATCAGAGCCACTAGAACTTAAATCCGGGGAGTATGGTGGATGGTACAGTATTTCCCAGTCCCATCGACCGGACAGAGCAGCCACAGCCTGCGCTGTATGCGCCCGCGCATTGTCGCGCAAAATGATGAGTGGGTTGCGCAGAAAGTGTCAACGCTTCTTTCGCAAAGCTGGTCGCAGGTGATGGTGACTTTGATTTGATTCCAAAGATGATGGAACCACTTCGTGGCATTCGCTTCAGAAACTGTTCCAGAGATTCGACAGGCAGTATACCGCTCCATTCGCATCATCAACAGAACAGGCTCTGCTAACGGTATACTACGCCTTCCACATCCCTGGCAACGGGTTCCACACAACACTGGTGACTACTTTCAAGGTCAGTAACAGGTGCAAACATGTAACTCTTTTGTATCGATTGTGAATAAATAGTTGGCACTATTTAAGTTTCAACCCTCGTACTTATAGACTTTGTAACGTCTACAATTTTTAATTATTTGGCAAACTGCACTCATTGCCTTGAGCATTTCCTTCTGCAGTATTAACTTCTTCCGTGAAACAACGTTTTGTAAGCATAGTGTGATATTATTAAGGATGTTGGATTGTTAACATTTTGATCATCAAACGGAAGGGTTTCGATTAAGCTTTGACATATTTTGAACTTGTAACAAATATGGCGATCGGGATAGCTTTAGAAACAACTCGGTGCTTTTTTTTTGAGGGGGGGAGGGGGGGGATATCTTTATTCCACATATCTACATATTTGCAGCCTTTTGCCGCTAGAGACTCGTAAATGTAGCTTGGAACATGACGATGTGTAACCTTTACTATGTGGGTGCGGTGAAAACAGCGAGCTGTAATCGAGTTTCTAACCGCAAAAGACTTCGTCTACACATACAGAACCCTTTTCTTCAGCATTTCAATGCCAGACCAAATACGAGCGCAGCGACATCTGCAACACTCCGATGCCTTGGGTTCGCTGCCATCGATCATCCGCCTTGGCACCATTCGATTTTCATCTGTTTCCAAAAGTTAAAGAACAATTTCGAGGGCTTTAGTTTGATAACGATGAAGCGGTACAAGCAGAGGTGAGGCTGTGGTTCTGTTAACAAAGTCAAACATTCTACAGTGACGGTATCAGCTAACTGGTCCGTCGTCGGAAGAATGAGTTCGTCTTCGCCAGAGCGACTATGTGGAAAAATAAAGACCAAAAGAATAAAAATGTAGTATGTTAATAACGTTAGTTTTATTTAAAAAGCTTCAAGAGTTTTCACAAAAAAAATAGGAAGCATTACTTCTCAGCACGCCCTCGTATCATTGTGAAGAAACGACTATTATTTCTCGTCTTGTGCGCGTATCGGTACTGTTTCGCTGTCTCTATTCTCACGTCTTCTCGTAAGCGATTCTTGGGTCTTAGCGCCAAGCTGTCTCGGTCTTTCGTTTACATAAAGATAATTATACCAAGGCGGGACTGATAACACGAATGTACCCGCTGAGAGTATCACGGCTTATCTAGAGAGTGCTTTCTGGCTGTGGGCCAGGGCGAAGGTCGTCTGCTGGCGGTGGGAGATCTCCGCCTGCGAAGACACTGGTATGTACCGCCACTACGCGTTGAGTGGCTTTCAAAAGAAAGGAAGCGACGTCACTAAAGATCAGTCTCAAGATCGGAATAGACAAGCATCGAAAAGGAAATTGGTCGTGTCCTTTACAACGCAACCACCACAGCATTCGCTTTCATCCGTTTAGGCAGACCTCGGAAAATCTAAACTAGGATTACGGGTTCGAGCCCCATTCGGACCAAATGCAGTTTTCTAATCACCGCCCCACATTTCTATGTGAAAATCGCAACGGATACGATGACTTACGCTGACGTAAACAGGAAAGACTGCGATGGTCGCCCAGAAAGTCAAGCGCCACATTTTTTCAACAGTTATTTATTGAACAAAGCGACACATCCACACAAGAAACAATGATGCTTCTTCTACACTCTCTATTTTTTCACGGGATCTCCTTCCAGTTCTATGGGCTTCCTCCAAAGAGACAGAAGGTCGTTCATGCCCTGTCGGTACCACTCCACGTTGTCGTCACGAAGCCATTTCTTCACAGAGCGAATCATCTTTACGTCATCCTCAAAACACTGTCCAATCCTTTTTAATGATGTGTTGCAGAGTCCTAAATCTTGCGTGAGGTCGAACATTATCATGCCGAATCAAACAGTCACCTGTGTTGTTATGACGCCGAACTCGTTGGAAGTGCTTCTTGAGTTTAGTTAATGTGTTGACATGTGCTTCAGACTTATATGCTGCCTGTCGGTATCACAAACCAGCACGTCAGCAAGCTGCATCTTGTCAGCTTCCCCGCACGCTGCAGATTTTAGAACTCTGCCAAAACGCCTTCTCGTAATGGCGTCATCCTCTTTGCCCAGCCACTAACCGTACTTCTGTCGACTGCAGATGCTCCATAAACTGCACACCAACATTTGTGAACGTTCCCGACAGTTGTTTTTTTTTCTCCACAGTGAGAAATTCGATGGCGACACGCTGCATGTAGCGTACATCACTTACAGACGCCATTTTGAAACACTACTGCAGCTACGTCATCTGTCAGAAGAAACGGAAAATTTACGCGCGTACTCTGGGAAGCTTAAAATAACACATATCTAATGTTTCACGTTCGTATCATCGTTGTCGTTTCAAATAAAATAATAAAAAAATTTAAAAACGTGGTGCATTTCTTTCTGGGCGACCCTCGTACACCGTGAATCTCAAGCTCGATATTTATCAAACTTCGTGAGATTTTCGTCAAATAACGAGTATTACGTTATTAAATTTGTATTCCGTTCCGAACAGACGTCCATCATCACATAAGAATCAAGTGTGATCCCCACTAGCACGAATACACTATTGCATTCGTTGTGGCATAGCAGCAAAATAGCTTGCAAAAGTTATCTTGAGGAATTTTTTGCCACCTGAAACTCTAAGGTGCGTCAGTGCATGAAGATTGCTGCCTAAAAGCTGGTGCTAAAGTGTAGGTCATAACATCACATCCCAGACATGCTCTGCCGATCATAAAATAGGGGACTGACTGTCTACTCAAGGATCCGTACATTGCTCAAGATGTAACACGTTTCGTGAGCTCCTCTAGGTTACACATGCTTGTGTGAGGCCCTGCGTTGTGATGAAGAAGGAGAAGTGCATTTACACTTTTGTGGTCACGAACACGCTGAAGTCGATTCTTCAGTTTCCCGAGGGTAGCATAGTACACTTCAGACCTGGTCGTTCCGTCATGAGGGCGGACATTAAACCGAATAACTCCTTCAGAGTCCCAGAAGACCGTGGCCATGACTTTACCGGCTGGAGGTAGGGCTTTGAACTTTTTCTCCGAAGGAGGGTGGCGTGACGCCACTCCACGCATTGCCGTTTGGTTTCCATTTCGAAGCGATGGACCAATGTTTTATCACCTGTGGCGATGTTAGACAAAACTGTCACCAACATCCTCGTAATGCACAAGAAAATCCGCACTGATGGTTTTTCATTGCCCTTTATGGTTTTCTGCTAGGCGGCACACACCTCTGAGTACCCCAACTAGTGAGCGAGTGTGTCAGCACTACCAACAGAGACGTCCAGTCTAGCACCGAGGTGTTTCACTGTGATCCGTCGGTCACCTCAAATGAGAGTGTCCACACGTCCTAACACAGCAAAAGTCACAGTAAAGAGCGGTCGGCCGGATGGCACGCGGTAGATCGGACAGGTTTGCACGACATTCTTGCGATGATGACAGATGCGCCGCCCAACGACTCACCGTGCTTTTGTTCGCTGCCAGGTCTCCGTAGATATTTTGCGAGCACTTATGAATATCTGCGATGCTCTGGTGTTCCGCAAGAACAAAGTCAATGACGGCTCTTTGCCTTGAATGCTCCTCCTTTAAAGACGCCATTTTCAAGGCTACGCATAGCGCCGCCACCTATCGGAAGTTCATGGAATTATAGGGGCTGAAGCGGGAATGTTCCACGATGTACCAAAACAAATTCCGCACTTTTTAACCAAAAATGGTGGAGAAAAAATGTATTGCGTTACTTACTGAACGCACCTCGTAGTAGACAATTATGTCCTTCCACAACGTTTTGTAACGAAAATATTTTCGTTCCTACTTTCTTAATTAGTATCTTGCTTTGCATTAAAAATTTTGAAGTGCATCAGACCTTACTTTTGTTATGTTTTCCCCGATTATAACAAGTCAAATGTCACTGTGGTCTAAAGTAATATTTTCGCAAGAAGAGTGGCCTTCTTCTCTTCCACTAAACACTAATTCACCCACTGTGACGTTTTATTTAACGGCTCGCTGGGTGTCACCGAGACATACCGTTGCTGAAGAACTGGCTTCATCAGTGCTAGCTGAGGCTCGACCTGTGCTACCCATCATCAGCCATCGATCGGCCACTTAACGGTCAGGCACCTCTGCCATGTGGTGTCCTTCCAGATTGTTGATTATGTTCAGTATAGGCCGCTTCCTTCGTCTCAGACTTAGTAACGAACAGTGCCGTCTAGTCATCAAATCTGTGCAGCTCCCTTTGCATCCTGAGTGCCCAATAAACCCTCCGTTGATTTCCATTCGATTTCTTTCGAAAATGTTTCCATGTAGTGTCTCAAACTTTCGTGACAAATGATTCTACAGTCGACTCGACCATTTCCGACCGTGGGGAATTCTTCCACGTTGGGAATGACGATGAAGAAGTTAACATGACTGGGTTATGTTTTCATGATACTATTGAATATGGGGATATACAAATCATTTAAGTGTTGCAGTAATCCACTGAAAGAGGAAATCCTATATATTTTCCGATTCATAGATTCGCTTAATTCTTTCAAATGTTCCCACGGAAAGGGGGCATCATACTTGAAATCAAACGAATTCAAGATGATCAGGACATTTTCCTGAGGATCGTCTATTTAACTTACTCAACCAGAAAGGAGTATTTCAGTATGAATATGTAAGCAATGAATGTTTTCAGTAGATCATTTAACTCGAACAGAAAAGTTTAGAAGCTTATTACCAGCTGAAACTACAACAGAAGGCGAGTACCAAACAGTCTCCCATGTGTGGAATTTATTCAAGGATAAGACACTAGGAAAATTTGAAGTTTGATGTGCTGCGACTTACTGGGGTGTTCGAAAAATTCAGTAGCATATATCAACTGGATACTGCTCATTACGTTACTTAACCTTACTTGGCATAGGACGTTCTACTGAAAATTGCTAGAGCAAAACTGCCGCTTACCACCACCGTTGAAATTAAACTTATTGAAAGACGCATTATAAGCGATATTGCTTATTGTTCAAACAATAGATTCATCGCTACTTATGATTACGAATCTGACATTACAGCATGTATCTTGATGCCCTTTGTAGCTGGGTAATGTTACTGTGTCTACCAGTATCCAGTTTTGTGTGTCTTCCTCCAGAGAGTGCTGAAACTTCTGAAGTGATAAACATAACAGATGATCCTTACAAAGGATACAATTCAAAAGTGGATCTCGAATATCATGAGAGTATTCAAAATTTTACTTCAGGTTTGCCCTTTTGTCCTCAAAAAATGCAACAATGTAACAAAACCAAGAAATTAAATTCGACTTTTTGCTATATGAAAACCTATTTTATTCACAATAGATATCTAAAACAATGTTTGTATCATAATGTGGTATTAACAAAGATTCATAAAGTTTTATCATTAAAGACTAGCCCCCAGGATAAAGCCATACGTTGAGATTAATGTACAGAAACGTATGAGTTCAAGCAATGATTTCGAGAAAAATTTTTCACACTGGCAAAGAATAACGCGTTTAGTAACACTATGCAAAATGTGAGAAAGATGAAAGATATAAAACCAAAGAGTTTCTGGGAAAGTTGATAAGGTACTGCTGTATTGATTCTAAAAACTAATTTTCAAAGTACTGTTCTTTTTAACGAAAATTTAGATGGCATTGAGTTAAACAGGTTTGATGCAGTGTTAGATGTGGCTATATCTGTAGGAATGGCTATTGTAAACATTTCTGAGCTTCTACTCGCAGAATTTCATTATGGTAATGCTGAAGAAATCTGAGCCAAAAAATGCTAAAATATGTTATCATACATGGGTGTATCATGTAAGTACCCCAATATTTTATGCTGTTATTAAAGTGATGTGCGTAGGTCGTACCACCCCTCTGCTTACCCTGATAACAACGTTCATAGTATTCCATGTGACAAAAAAGGGAAAGTGAATTTAATGAAATGTCAGCGGATATTATTACATAATTCACAGGACAGAGCACAAAAATTCACACTCTCAAAAGTGAGGCACGTCGCGTATACATGGAGCAAAAGGTGTAAATGGCCATCAGCAAAAGTACTAACGACTAATTTTGAATTTAAAACGTCTGCACAGTATGTTATTCAATCCAAAAACCATTTAGTTTCTACAGTCAAACAGCACAAGCTAAGTTTATCAGCACAAGATGGTAAACTTATACTTCCAGATGAAGTGAATAACTTACCTTGGATCACTGGCACCTGAAAAAATGATGATTGTTGATTCTATTGTGTACGTATGAAAATGTAAAATGTGTTTTGTAGCTGATTTTTGTGTATGTGCGAAAGTTTAAAAAGTGTTAAAAGGAATTCTTAACTGATTTTAATGTATGTGAGAAAGTTTATTGTGTGAAGATAAAAAAATACATCAATTTTATTTATATCATCCGAAAATTTCCTCAGTTTAATTGGAGCTGAACCGCTAACCTGTCATAAAAATTTCCTGATGAGACATTACAATATTTAAGATAACAAGCTTTTGTTGTAGGTAAAACAGAGAAAGAGAGAGAGAGAGAAGAAATGTACTGACAAAGTATTACCGCATTTGTCAATAACATTTTTTAGTGAAGTACTAAAAAGGGGGGGAGACATAATTGCTGTAACTTACAACCTTTACATATTTTCATGCTAATTGAGCATATGTGAGGTGAGATTTATGATGAAACAGTACAGCTCAGTATTTGACACAAAACTGTGAGAGATGAAATACAGAGGTGTGACAACGTGTGTGTGTGTGTGTGTGTGTGTGTGTGTGTGTGTGTGTGTGTGTGTGTGCGTGCTTGCGTGCATTTTTGATAAAAAATAAAGATCATTCAGATACTTGTGAAGATGGTGTGAATTAGAGCATGGAAATACTGTAATATTGTAAATTTTTTAATAAGTAATCCAATACTTTTGAACGCAAAAAAATTATTTCCCACCTCTTCCATCCCTTTTTTCCTTTCTTTTCTTTTTCTTCTTCTTCTTCTTTTTTTTTTTAATTTCAGGCCACTGCCATCTTGGATTCTGAAATCATGGAAAAAAATTTTTCGCCGATTCTTCAGGCCAAGACCTCCAGCTTTGAACCCATAAATGATGTTTGGCCCAGAACATACACTGATAAACAACTCAGAAACAGCTATAATGGAGTTTACAAAACTGCTACCTGATGTTCCATACAAGAATGAATGTGTCATAGGTATTTTCAGATCTATTAAAGGCCTTTGATACTGCTGACCATAAAATTCTACTAAAGAAGCTAGAATAATTAGCAATAAAAGGAACTATGAATGACTGGTCCCGATCATATCTGGAAAACAGGGCACTAAGGATAGAAGCAGGAAAATGTTTAGCGAAACATTTATGAGGTCATAAGTAACACAGTAACATTGGAGCTTCTCAAACTTTCCTTTCAGTTACCATCCCTCTACTCTCCATAGACGCTATCTGGCACCCCCTTGTTGTACTGTTCTAACCAACTGTCAGAAAAATATTTGTAATTTGTGTTTCTTACGTTAACGAGCTTCATTCTAATTAATTGGAAATGTCGTTTTTCTTCTGCTCAACGAGGTTGTTACTTGAGGCATTTCCCTGCTCTTTTCTTTAAATTTTCTGCAAGTTTTGCCTATTGTTAGATTGTAGTCACTTGCTGCCGACTTTGATGAGGCGTGTTTGTTCGCTGGGTAACTGTTTGTTGGTAGGATGACAGGTACTAAAAAAATCAGTGGTGGGTTTATCGATGGAACCATTCTACTAGCCATAGTCCGAAGAGACAGGGGAAAACCACGAAAAACACAAAACAAGCTGTGGGGAGGATTAAAGTGAAAACGGAAAAATAGTGATTTAAAAAGATTTCATTCTCTTTTGCTGGAAATTGGGGGCTAGAAACACGTTGCTGCACGCCTGTATCATTGACGTCAATTTGCCATGGAAAACAATGCAACACATTTTATATTCTCCTATGATGCCCTCCATGGAGACAGTACATACCTCAGCGGGAATCGACATGTATTCAAAAAGCAGCGTTCGTATTATGTTCGATCCGTCCGTTCGGTCATGAGATCCATGAGACAGAAGGCATGCTAAATTTCTTGTTTTCTGCGAGGCATCCATATTATTGGCCAGAGAAAAAATACAGTGTGTCCCGCAAAGGGGTTTACATTTTTTGAACTTTAATAACTTACGAGATATTAATGATAACCTGGTCCAATTGTGGTTATATGGTGCTCTCATGACTCACAGTGTGTATAGCCATTCTTTTTTTCTTTTGATGGCTAGAAAATTGTCCTTGGAGCAAAGTAATTGAATTTTAAGGTGTTACTGGGGAAATGTGAAAGCACGAGAGAAGTGCAGAGACGATGGCGGGCAGAGTTTGATACTGCGCCACTGTCATGTGTAACGACAACGACATTACGTGAGGGATCTAAGAGGGAAGGAGGCGAGCGTAATCTGAAGAGGGGCCGGTAATATCGGAAGAAATCAGTAGCGGATAAAATATGGGTGGAGACCCAGTGGTACAGGCATTCACAGGACCCACAAAGTGAATCAAGTGTTCACCGCATTTTAAAGCAAGCAGAGTGGAAACCCTACATTCCCAGATTGCTTCCTGCGATGAATGAGGACGATCCGCATAGGCACTTAGAATTTTGTGACTGGATCTGCGATAACGTACAGCTGACTGATGTCATTTTTGGTCTGAATAAGCGACGTTTAAACTGAATGGAACCATCAATCGGCATAACTGTGTGTACTGGACAGACCCCCCCCCCATGTTACGGAAGAGCTAGTTAATCTCTTGGGTTATCAATGTTGCGTGGTACGTCTATCAGAGGACTAGTTTTTTTCCGACAAGACGGTGCACCGTCACATTGCCGTCGAGACGTGCGGCAAATGCTGGATGAAACATTTGTGGAGGATAGATCTGTGCCAAAATGTTGACTCTCCATCCAGTTGTCTCAATCTAAAGCCGTTAAATTTCTTTCCGAGGGGACGTTTGACGGACACCGCCTACGCCACAAATCTACGTAAGCTGGATCACATGAGAGAGGCGACTGTGACTGCCTGAGAATTCATTCCAATGGCAACCAATACATGTGTCTGGCGATCAATTCCGCAGCGTTGCGGAAGCTGTACTGCTGCCGATGGAGGACATTTTGAACATCTTCAGTACTACAACATCATCATTACTGATGACCCTCTATATGGATCAAAATTCATAGTTTTCCTTATTTTTTGTTTGTGGGACACCATGTATGTTTTCGCTATGAGACGGAATTCAGTTCGATGTTATTGTCGAATGTGTATCAGTTTTGCACCAGGAATTTTATTACTGTTCACGATATTGGTAAAATACTTACTGATATCAAGACTACGTTTCTGATTTCTTTGAAAAGAAAAGCTTACTGTCAGTGTGCTTTTTAATAAACGCGAAAACGAATCAAAACCTAAGGATTATTTGACAATGGATGAAGAGCTGGATATTGAAAATTATTAGAAGGGCTCGAAGAACAAAGGAATAGGTCGGGGAAGAGACTGGAGTGTCCGTAACGACAAGGAATGCAGGTGGATCGGGACATGTAAGCAGGTGACTGGGTGATCCGAGGGAGCTCTTTACTATACTATATTCGAAGAGACAATTTTTCCTTCGGCCACACTCGAGTCTACTTTCACAATTGGCTACATTTCCCCATTGACAACGACGTACGGAATTCTCTTAGGGAGTCTCGCTTTCTGTAGCAAAACTTTACTTGTTTTCAGCAAAACTTTACTTGTTTTCAGAGTCAATTGCCAGTCTCTGTACGAACCATCGATCGTTTGAACGTCGTCCTGTCTTTCACCACATTCGAAATAAAGCTGAACGTTTCCTCACTCGGATTCGACTAGGCGGCACGTGCTCCTCGAACACCCGTGCCAGTCGCAACGAGAGAGGCACTGTGTGCCTCGTACACTATGTGATCAAAAGTATCCGGACACCCCAAAAAACATACGTTTTTCATATTAGGTGCATTATGCTGCCACTTACTGCCGCGTACTCAATATCAGCGACCTCAGTAGTCCCTAGACAACGGCCTGCCGCTGTGGCCGAGCGGTTCTAGGCCTTTCAGTCCAGAACCGCGCTGCTGCTTCGCTCGCAGGTTCGAATCCTGCCTCGGGCATGGATGTGTGTTATGTCCTTAGGTTAGTTAGATTTAAGTAGTTCTAAGTCTAGGGGACTGACGACCTCAGATGTTAAGTGCCATAGTGCTTAGAGTCATTTGAACCATTAGACACCGCGAGAGAGCGGAATGGGGCGCTCCACGGAACTAACGGACTTCGAACGTAGTCAGGTGATCTGGTGTCACTTGTGTCGTACGTCTGTACGCGAAATTTCCATACTCCAAATCATCCGTAGGTCCTCTGTTTCCGATGTGATAGTGAAGTGGAAACGTGAAGGGAAACGTACAACACAAAAGCGTACAGGCCGACGTCGTCTGTTGACTGACAGAGACCGCCGCTAGTCGAAGAGGGTCGTAATGTGTAATAGGCAGACATCTATACAGACCATCACACAGGAATTCCAAACTGCATCAGGATCCACTGCAAGTACTATGACAGTTAGGTGGGAGGTGAGAAAACTTGGATTTCATGGTCGAGCGGCTGCTCATAAGCACACATCTTCCGGTTAATGCCAAACGACGCCTCGCTTGGTATAAGGTACGTAAACAATTGACGATTGAGCAGTGGAAAAACGTTGTGTGGAGTGACGAATCACGGTGTATAATGTGGCGATCCGATTGCAGGGTGTGGATATGGCGAATGCTCGGTGAACGTCATCGGCCATCATGTGTAGTGGGAACAGTAAAATTTTGAAGCGGTGGTGTTGTGGTGTGGTCGTGTTTTTCATGGAGGGTGCTTGCACCCCTTGTTTTGCGTGGCACTATCACAGCAGAGGCCTACACTATGTTTTAAGCACCTTCTTGCTTCCCACTCTTGAAGAGCAATACGGGGGTGGCGAGTGCATCTTTCAACACGATCGAGCACCTGTTCATAAAGCACGGCCTTTGGCGGCGTGGTTACACGACAATAACATCCCTGTAATGGACTGGCCTGCACAGAGTCCTGACCTGAATCCTATACAACACATTTGGGATGATTTGGAAAGCCGACTTCGTGCCAGGCCTCACCGACCGACATCGATACCTCTCCTCAGTGCAGCACTCCGTGAAGAATGGGCTGCCATTCCCCAAGAAACTTTCCAGCACCTCATTGAAAGTATGCCTGCGAGAGTGGAAGCTGTCATCAAGGCTAAGGGTGGGCCAACATTCCAGCATTACCGATGGAGGGTGCCACGAACTTGTAAGTCATTTTCAGCCAGGTGTCCGGTTACTTTTGATTACATAGTGTATTGTTATAATTTTGAGACGGCACATTCAAAGAACCATTAAAATCACTTTCCTGTCTTCCATTCATATTTCACTAAATGACCATGACGGTAATTTAACCGCAACTCGCCCTTGTTCGCAATCTTGCCCACAGTTGCTATTGTCATGCACCACTCGCAATGGACAGAGATCGGGAGCGGACAAAGTTAGCGATGTAAGGGCCACCGTTCGCCAGACACTGTCTTAGGTAGCCTGTGTAACAGGCTTACAAATGTGCATGTACATCATCGTAGTCACAGAGCAATGGCGCTAGCATGCCCTGACCGTCACTCACCCTCTGAAACGTCACGTTAGGCACATATATACAGTGAAAACAATTGGGAGATTAACTTCTCACTGTCGGAGTTCACAGTCATGTAAATTTTTAAACGATATCATATTCGCGGTTGGATATAAAAATTATGTGTTATTTTCACCATTTTTGAATTGTACTACAGTTTACATGGCACGTTTGTGCAACTCTGTACGTACACTTTGTGCTTCATTTTTTGTATTCTTTGGCTTTTGCAGTGGGTTTTGATAATGCTTCAAAGGCCGAAACTGCTGTTGTGGATTAAATAACTTCTGCAGTAAACGGCGAATATGGATTCTTCAAAAAAATTAGGACTTTAGTGACAGTGGCGTCACACGACTTCTAGAGAATGATGTGTCTGGGTCATAAGCTTGAAGTGCAATCGCACTTACTTCTATAGTACGAGGCTACGTAGGGTGCGCGACTGATTTGCGGTCTAAGGTCAGACAACATGTTATCACGAAAGCGTATGTCGCGCTCTTTTTATCGGATAACCCAGAGACCCTTCACATGCCCTCCAATACTCCCTTATCGGTGATGTAGTATTGCATATTGTAACATTACGTACGTCCAGAAACAAAGAGAATATTTTTCCTAATTGATGGAAAATAGTGTAAATAACTGTACATATGAATTTATTTGTTTCTTCTGTTCTTTGCAAAATGCTGTAAATGGTATTGCTATTTTTCCGTTGTTTGAGAGAAAACGCGCAGCGCAGTAGTTTCTAATGATTCATACTAAATATATTACACACCATGGGAAGACAATCAAGAACTGCACGACTCAAACGACAGTAATATATTTAAAAATGGTGTTCCAAAATATAACTTTAAGATTTAGGTGTTAATTATTCCTTCACGACACTAAATGGGAATTGGGAAGAGAGTCAAAATTTTGGTAAGCATTTGGCACTTTGGGTATCATCAGACAAAACAGGAGGAGAAGTACGCACATAAGTATTTACCTTCCCTGTTAACAGCAGATGACATGGACTTTACCAAAATGTGGTGTATAGGTAGCCTGATGTCTACAGGATCCTCTCTACAGAGAAGAAATGCTTAAAACATTCTGTGACAACTGTCTTGAACAATTAGTGCGCCAAGCCACAAGCGAAGGAATTGTTTTTGACTGTTATTTACAAATAGACCCGATCTTTTCGAGGTTGTCACCCGTGAGAGAGAGATTAGTGAGGATGAGTATATTAGCCGGCCGGGGTGGCCGAGAGGTTCTAGGCGCTACAGTCTGGAACTGCGTGACCGCTACGGTCGCAAGTTCGAATCCTGCCTCGGGCATGGATGTGTGTGATGTCCTTAGGTTAGTTAGGTTTAAGTAGTTCTAAGTTCTAGGGGATTGATGACCTTAGAAGTTGTCCCACAGTGCTCAGAGCCATTTGAACCATGAGTATATTACAGGACCAACGATCACCACAGACAAAAAAATAATCAAGAAAGGTAGGAGAGTATTCGTGTTTCATTTAACTACTAGAGAGTAGCTGTCAACACATTTAAAGAACGAAATGAGAGTATTTAGTTCAGATGTGACAAACTCAGCACAATGTGATGTTATGAATGCAAGAAAGACGTATGTTTCCATATGTAACGGATTAGATCGGGATCTGTGCAGAGAAGGCATACAAAGTCAGAAAAGCACAATGTTGGTTTTATTATTAACCTCCACTGGAACAGTTTGTTCAATATGGGCACTGCAGGCGTCGACTAGATGGTGTAGAGCGCCAGATTTGCACCTGATGGTCAAAATTGAGACTTTTTTTAAGTGTAGATCAACTCTGCATTAACGCATTAGCATATTTACCACGTTTCGCTGCCATAAAATGGTTCAAATGGCTCTGAGCACTATGGGACTCAACATCTTAGGTCATAAGTCCCCTAGAACTTAGAACTACTTAAACCTAACTAACCCAAGGACATCACACACACCCATGCCCGAGGCAGGATTCGAACCTGCGACCGTAGCAGTCCCGCGGTTCCGGACTGCAGCGCCTAGAACCGCTAGACCACCGCGGCCGGCTCGCTGCCATACGATGATTACGACCAATAATGGAATTCCGCGAGCAGCTGCACTTTAATTACAACCAGTGGTGGCTCTTCGTTATACATTCTGGGTGGTCACTAGTTTTTAGACTCATCTGCTGTATAACAGTTACACTTTTGAACAAATTTATACAACTACAGCTACTCCCAATTATAATAATAATAGTGATATGCATTACTTGCCTAACAAACGAAAGAAATGTTTTTGTGTCATTTTATTGTTTTGTACGGAATTAAGTACAGTTTAAGGCAAGAACGAAATAATATGTAACCTTTCGCTACCCTCCGATTCGTTCTGCATTTTTGTGTAAGTGAAAGTTTTCGTGCTTTTTTTATTTTTTCGGAGAAATGTACAGGATCTCTAGTACATGTAGAACCACAAGAGCCTAAAGCAAACCGTCATCAATCCCACATTTAACTGAATATCAGAAAAACTAAGGCAGCTTTTCGTTAATGTTCATACGCATCTATACAACGAGGGCCTACAGAGCAGATAAATATGACTCACCATAAGATGAACAGATGTCCGAAGCATTAATAAGTGCTACAGTCTCATAATCGACGATGATGTGCTTTAGGCCTGTATGTTTCTCAGCGCCTTAAATCGGTCACTATGTGATAAAATCCAAAACTTGAGATACTATAACTCATTCACAAATCCAAAAAAATGGGTTTTTTTCTATCAGCATAACATGTACTGCCATCCATTCTAATTTTACTATATAGTGGGTGAATTTGCATGTCTGAGGACTGTGCAATCGCCTACCAGGGTTTGTGTCAAGTGCACGAGGATGAAAGTGTGCTGCAGTGTGCTACTGTCTGGTGGCAATGACGTAAACTTGTAGTTGAGTAGTAAGGACTAGCTGTGCACACAGTGAACAGTACACGTTGTTCATCAAATCCGTATGTATTTGATCCGTAGGGCAATTACGTCACGCCAGTTGCGCATGCGCGACAGCTCCTAAAAACATGCACAACTGAGTATGTGCTCGCGGCCATGATGCCTATCACGTTTACCCACTCAATTGCGACCATTAGGCCACGGCCATCTGCGGTTATCTAAACAACACTGAGATTATCGCACAGCAAGAGCGTTAGCGTAAGCCCACTTACTATTACAGTGGTGAGCAATGACACAGTGGAGTAGTGTAACCTTTGTTCACCATTATTTTCTCCACTAAATATAAAACAACTGTCCACCGTTCATTCAACGTCAGTTTCTTCTGATTTTACGTATTTCACTCGACAACATCAGTTAAACTACTGATCAGCTTACAGCGTCACCGAGGTTCGACCTCCACTGGCGACATAATCTGCACTTGGCCAACCTTCGTCACCATCCCGCAAACAATGACAGCTATCCCGGTTAGTAGACTCTTCGTCGTCGGTGGGAGCAGATACATCAGTTTTCTTAGGTAACACTTATTCTCACGTAGATCAGCTGACACGGGAATTTTACTAAGTTTATCATCCAAACAGTACCTTTACTGGCAAACTATTTTGCATCTCTCCCACTTCAGAGACATGGACGAGTACACCACTCTGGACCTAAGGTGTATCCATTCTCTCAAACTGCGTCTTACTTTTCTTTTTGCTGGCCGGTATACACACACCAACCTTTCAGATACATGACACTTCTTCCGCCCACGCCAGCATCCCCATTGCCTGCACGGCCACTTCTCCTGTCGTCTTTCGGAATAACAGCGAACCTGGCTGCCTCGTACGTTCATGAATTATGTTGCTCCGATATCCTTGAAACTGCATATTTTTAATCCTAGTAGACAATAATTTATTCTTTACATTAACTTATTACGTAATGTTACAGACAGCAGGGAGCATTGGCATGGAAATGAAAAATCGCTGCCATGTCTCAAGCCTTCTTACAATTAGTGCATATGTCGACACGAGGTGCTGCCGCTATTGGTTTGCCATGGAGAATGTGATTTTGTAATGTATGAATTCAAAATATTATACTTCTAAAAATGAAACTGAGCGGTACAGGATAGAAATTGTAGAGATTACGTCTACGCTTTTTTTCTCACGCCCTTTTACAATCCTTCTGAACAATATTTTTCTCAGTAAGTGGCTGTAAACTGTGGGTAACAGTGATGCTATTTCATTTGTAAAAACTGTATAATACTTAGCAGGAACCTTGTTGAATGCCACAAAACTCACTTGCTGCGCAAAAAGCTACTCGGCTGTTAGCTTCACCATGAAAGTAAGAACTGTTCTGCTGATCAACATCTATAGGAATGCGTCGAAAGAACTATATTATTTTGGGTTCTATAACTTATTTGGTTTTGCGATTGTTAATTAGTATGTACGTTCAATTCTTATCAGCGGGGAAAGGCCAGTGCATAAGGTGTTCGCCCGATATGACTATAGATATTGCTGTCTGGGATGTGGGATCAGCATCAACAGCGACCGGCTTTAGCTCTGTTATGACTATAGCCCCATCTGACAATTTGTTGTTGTATCCCTCCTGACGATTCCGCTGGTAACGGAAACGTTCTGATTTGGTTTCAGTTGTACCCACCGAAGGAAAGAGTACACACAAGTCACGGTACAAGACCCACCGATGATTTATGTTGCTAGACAAAACATACGTATTTTAGTGCATCTGAATTCGACCACAGGTTTTGCGAATTTTATTAGCAAGTGGACAAACAATTTGTTACCCCGCCCGGACATCATATTTCGAGACGCATGCCTTCCATACCCGCATTGTTTCGCTATAATTAGCTACAGTACTGGCAGTAGTCGAAACGAATCGTGAAACATATACACAGTGTCCTGTCGTGCGTTGCCGTTTAAACTTCGTAACCTGGTCATGTAGCGACCTTAGGCATCGCGATGCTATTACGATGTCTCAGTAACATTTCTTGCTGACTGTCAACATTAAAAAATATTCTACTCTCGTATAAGATAACGTTTGATAATTGTCAATTTCTTCGAGCGTAAGAAACTGAGGGTGTGAATGGCATCGCTTAACGCTCTGCCATCACAGAGGTCGTCAGAGATGGGCGCTACCTCCGACGGGAAGGAACAGGTGGTCAGCTACTTGAAAAAGCAGTTATGGCAGTCAACTGAAATGATTTAGCGAAGCGGGGGAAAGCTTAAATATTACACACGTGAAATAAGTAGCCTGTTGTCGGAGGGGGATATGATCCCTTTTTCTCTCGAGTGCAAGACAACTGTCTTACGCAACAGGAAATCTCGCTCATTAGGTACACAAACACAAAAGACAGCCTGATAACGTTTCAGCTATTTTGAAATATGGTAAGGTTAAGCCCTAATTTGAAGACAAATGTTATCTCCAAGAAGTTCCAGGAAACTGTTAGTTCGACCGTCGAAGCGGCGAGAAGACGTCATGCACAGAATGGGGTTGGAAAGCAGGCGCAGATGCCACTATCACTCCTTTAATCGGGCATTTTACTCGGCTGGTGTAACCAGTGCATATGTTACAGCATATAAGAAAAATACTCAAGACACTTTATTAATAAACCGAAACATATTAATAGTTAATAAGTGTTTGAAGAAACAGCTTTGTTTTCCAAACGTGAATACAGCGTGATGCAAGATGCCGGTATTGGGAGACCATACAGGTAGACCATATGGGTCATTTATCACGTTTGACTTCGAGTACAACCTTAAAGAGGGGCTCCGTATGTCTGGTCTCACGAGATAATGAAAAATCGTTTTGCTGCAAACCGGAAAATTCCACTAACGAGCAATGACGATACTAACTCGATGGTACTACTTGAAGTTTCATATGTGTGATAAACTTACGTTATTTAAATGGAATACACTGGAAACATCCCCATTGAAAGAAAAAGCACAGTATCATTTTAAGTACTTCCCCGTACTCTCGTCTTCCTTTTTCTAAAATTTAATAGATAACACATCTAATGTACAAGGTAAACGTTTCGCGCGTTACACTGCTGGCTTTCCTTTGTGTTAATACGAAATGCCTTTTAGTGCGTATTTATATTTTATACTGTCCTGTGAATTATCTATACAGAAATTATGATTATATGCGGAAGCTACAGTTTTGCTCGTATTTTCTAAACAATTATATTTTGGCGCCTGCCATGTGAGTAAATATATTCTTTCGTTTCATAGAAGGAACTCGCCTGCGGCCCCGACTGTATATCATTCGCTCTTTGGAGTTATTACTGAAAGCTTTGTATTATTATCACTATACAGCGTCTACAAACGTTTATCTTTACAAACGAAATGGTTCAAATGGCTCTGAGCACTATGGGACTTAAGGTCATCAGTCCCTTAGAACGTAGAAGTACTTAAACCTAACTAACCTAAGAACATCACACACATCCATGCCCGAGGCAGGATTCGAACCTGCGACCGTAGCGGTCGAGCGGTTCCAGACTGTAGCACCTAGAACGCTCGGCCATTTACAAACGACAAGATATTTCAGAAGTATAACGGAAAATCTATAGTCTTTGCAAAACTTGAAAATAATGAATATGAAGTTCCACTCTGATAAGAAGTACTGACTGATCAATGGTATCCGAAGTCTACAAGTAGCTGGACATAGCGTGCAAAGAACAATAACAGCGTCGACGCACAACGTTCATTGCGCTGCCCAGAGAAAATAGCACAGGCATCACTGACTGTCGGCCCTCCAGAAGGGCTGTTGTAGATGAACCGGAGTTTAGTTTTGGAGCTGTGTTTTTACTCAATTGCCAATAATCAGAGAGAAAAACATTACTTAACTCGTTGTTCCACCGCCGATGATGTCCCACAAACCAAAGTCTGTGAGCACCATTTTCTCACGCTCTTAAGGGGCCTTAGTGTAGACACCACATTCACAAAGACGATTAAGGCTAGCTTCTGCTGCTACAGTAGGGCCCTGATGCTGTCTGCATATCCCACTACAGATGATATGCATTTAGAAGCTTATTCCGACGGTTCGTAAACAAATTATTACGCCCGAACTTGTTGAAAAACACCATTTGTTTCAAAGCCAACTCATAACTTTATATTTACCGTCGTTATTAATTTGCATGGTATGTTCACTTCTTGCCAACAGCCAGTGGTATATTACGTCTTTCTGATCACATAGTAACGCAGCTGGAATGTTATATTATCAATTATGTTCCTTATCGAGATACAAAATACACTGGAAACCGTCTGAATTTCAGCACTCTTTTAAAAAAGGCCTAAATTGGCACCAGACTCTTAAGAGGTATAGAAAATGAGATAGCAAGAAGCGATTAAGACAGCCGAGAGATGACTATACGTATTGCACGCGCAAACAAAGTTGACACTTGGCGCGGTGTGTGAAGGGTGCGACTGCATATGGGAAATGCCTTGACGGTCGCTCCCAGGTGCCATCGCAGCGAGTGACAACTTTGCGGATACAACGTTCTCGTGTGTGTCCGGAAAGGTCTGTATTACGCTAAGTTCCCCCGACTATAAACGGTGCATTATAAGTGAGCCAGTTTTTCAGACTGTGAAATTTCTGCTCTTGTGGAACAGATTGCTTTATTGGCTCGTATAATGTGACGTGCAGCGCGCTAGCTTGCGAAACATGGCGGTGGGTCAGATACGGCGCGCCGAATTGACTGTACGTTGGTACACCTGCCAGGCTCACTGTGTTTTAGGCGGTTTTCCACGCTTATTTAGACTATTTCTGAGCTAGTCCCCAACTGCCACTTCAAAGTATATGATACGCGATCAGTAAAATGCGATGGCTCACAGAACGAATTCACACGATTCACAGACAGGTGGCGCATACCATTTCGCTCCCTTAGGTTACCTTGACGACCGCGGCGTCAGGAAAGGCATCCGGCCACATCGTTAAATGAAATAACAAAGGTTGCCAAATTCTAAAACAGGAGACCCCATACTAGATGAGATAAACGGCAAGGAAAAGGAAGAAGACAGTAAAGTACACTGATATGACAAAAATACGTGTTCGATGTCAGTGGTAGGGTTCTATAGTATCGCGTTTCATTATGTAGAAACAACTAACGTTTCAGGATGAAGCTTTCTCGGGGCAGTGGCGTGTGTGCTGATTTGAAACTTCTTGGCAAATTAAAACTGTCAGCCGTTATAGGACTTCAGCCCAAAACCCATCCCTTTCAAAGGCAACGTCGCACCGAATGAACTATCCAGATACGACCCACGACCTAGTCCAACTGGTATCCTTCTCACGCTTTCCTAATGATTTCTGCAAATACTTCTGTACGCAGGTAGGTAGGGTTATAACCTCCACAGGAAGGAGGGCCAATGTGGGGGGAGGGCTAATAGCTATTAGTAGTCGACGAAGGAAAGTCCGAGGACGTACAGTATGGATCTGTCTACGTCCGTGTCATGAGGGTCCGACCCTTTCCCCTCAAGGCCAAGAGCAAGGTCACCCACTCCTCAGGACAATGGTAAAGTGGATGGGTGCCAGGTGTATTGCACGTGGCTACCTAATAATTCGACTGGTGCCACCCTGATGTGTCCGAGTCATGCTGTTGCGACACAAATCAGTCAGCTGTCCCACACCAGGGTGTAGCTGTTCAGCCTCCTTTCACCACCACCCACTGCGCCGCCACTGCTGTCGACGCCTGTTGACGGAATCAGGCTTCCAGCTCCGGAAGAGGCTCAGTGCTTCGTTTCTGGTGCTCTGTACTCCACTGCTACCTCAGTTGCTCCCTATCTCCGCACAGCAGTAAATACATAAGCGCATTCAGTCCCTTCCAAGTGGATATTAAATCTGCAAGACACACTGCTATTAACACATCATACCAGCTGAATGGTGTTGACAAGAAAATATGTTCTCAACAGCATGTCTTCGGGGTATCAGCTTAAGCCTGCTATAATAACTGAGAATCACAAATATAACAAGGAAGTGATCTTACCAGTTTGTAACTGCCATCAACTATGTAGCAATTCGTTACGTACTGCACCAATGTTCCAGTACGGAAGACGATTTCCAGACATTAAAATGAACAAACACAGAGTTAAATTTTCACAGCGCAAATATCTAGCAATTTGGACTTAATGCATTGCAACTATTTCCAAGAAGAGACACTTTGAAGTCTTATGTTTACCTGTGATGTGATTCAAAATGTGCTAGAGGAACAAAACGCGTGGAAGATGTATGCCAATAGGTAATAGAAATATCTTGTTCGTAATCTTGTTGAGAAATTTCGACAGACAGGTAGTTCACCATGTGTCTTGCTGCAAGGTGAAAACTTTAACTGAAATGTATTCCTTTTCTACATAACAAAAAATTGTAAAACTGGTCATGATATAGTATTATCTTATAAAAACAAATGCTGTTGTATGATTACATTTAGTTTCTATCAGTGTGAAATGGACTAAGGATAGTCACTGTGAACTCATTGTGATGGATTGGTCATGTGCTGAAGAAGCTGTGAATTAGAAACGTAGCGAAGACTTACTCCCTGACTCGGAAGTGGAGATCCATATCGACTAACCTACTATATTTATTAAAAAAAATCCTATGTAAATAAAGCAAAGCTACATCCATATCTGTTATTAATTAGTCAGTAAAACTTTTATTTTTCACATAAAAGATTAAAAAGAACCCTTCCTGAATTTGATCCTTACGTCTCCAATGATCTCATTTCACAGACTGATAATAAACTGGCTCTCTTTTCCTTGCTGTTCGTTGTTATTATGATGCGCTGAAATGAAGTAACCCTCCACGCATATTTCGAAGAAGTTATAGTGAAAAATGTCGCTGACCAGTTCACGCTTGGTGAATTTTAGGTCATACATTTCTCCTTACGAAATATAGCCAACATATAGAAATTACTTTTAAAGCTACAAGGAGAGCCGTGTCTCTTCCCAGTCTGAAGCAAATCGGTGGATGTGACGTGTCGTCGTCCTTTGCAGTCAATCACAAATATAGACTACGACACGCTATGACAACAAACTATGCGACGACATTATCAGTAGTGATACATCTTTCAGTCAGTTTAATTCCGTGTTTCATGACTGTTATCGAGAAACAAATACAATTTTATTGTCATTGATAGACCAAGAGCTGTTTGCAGTGGATGATGTGATGAGGGTTTCATGAATATCTTACTGCATCTATAAAATGTAGCATCTATACAATAATGGTTTAGGAGAGAAATATTTTTGATTTATGTGTTTGCCATCTCGACAGGATCAGTTACATGAAGACCGCGGCTGTAAACAAGAGTAAGATACAAATTGGTTGTTTTGAGAAATTGCACAGTTAAGTTTCAATAAAGTACCATATGTAAGATATTTCAAGTACATCCCCTGTGATTTTATTATTTAGATAAGTCGTTGTCTTAAAATAGCAGAGTAATGATATATTCTTAAATCATTAAAATCTATCCAAAATTTTATTCTTTGTAAATGGCTACTAAACATTGTTTACTTGCAAACTAAGTTCAGTTAACATGAGTTAGCATTGACTTATCACTGCTTACTAACTGGACGATTTCACGAAAAATGAGTGGAAACCTCTCAGTAAAACAAATTTAAAAGGTGCGATCTCCTCAGTTTATGATACTAACAATTGCATTGTCACGACATGAAATACTAAAGTTAATAACTTCAAACAGTAAACTATGATATTAAGGATGTCTCTTAACATTTCTACCATCCAACTTCCACGTAAATAATGGCAAGAGGCACGACTTAACACTGTGTACTTGCTTAAAGAGTTATTCACACTACCCTGACTAGCAACAACTTCCGAAGCACATTTGTATTCAGTAACATGTTCACGATGTTTATCTGAGTCGTAGTTATCCTTATGATCCTCGTATTTGTCCAAATCGTCTACATCTACATCTACATCTACATCCATACTCCGCAAGCCACCTGACGGTGTGTGGCGGAGGGTACCTTCAGTACCTCTATCGGTTCTCCCTTCTATTCCAGTCTCGTATTGTTCGTGGAAAGAAGGATTGTCGGTATGCCTCTGTGTGGGCTCTAATCTCTCTGATTTTATCCTCATGGTCTCTTCGCGAGATATACGTAGGAGGGAGCAATATACTGCTTGACTCTTCGGTGAAGGTATGTTCTCGAAACTTTGACAAAAGCCCGTACCGAGCTACTGATCGTCTCTCCTGCAGAGTCTTCCACTGGAGTTTATCTATCATCTCCGTAACGCTTTCGCGATTACTGAATGATCCTGTAACGAAGCGCGCTGCTCTCCGTTGGATCTTCTCTATCTCTTCTATCAACCCTATCTGGTACGGATCCCACACTGCTGAGCAGTATTCAAGCAGTGGGCGAACAAGCGTACTGTAACCTACTTCCTTTGTTTTCGGATTGCATTTCCTTAGGATTCTTCCAATGAATCTCAGTCTGGCATCTGCTTTACCGACAATCAACATTATATGATCATTCCATTTTAAATCACTCCTAATGCGTACTCCCAGATAATTTATGGTATTAACTGCTTCCAGTTGCTGACCTGCTATTTTGTAGCTAAATGATAAAGGATCTATCTTTCTGTGTATTCGCAGCACATTACACTTGTCTACATTGAGATTCAGTTGCCATTCCCTGCACCATGCGTCAATTCGCTGCAGATCGTCCTGCATTTCAGTACAATTTTCCATTGTTACAACCTCTCGATACACCACAGCATCATCTGCAAAAAGCCTCAGTGAACCTCCGATGTCATCCACCAGGTCATTTATGTATATTGCGAACAGCAACGGTCCTATGACACTCCCCTGCGGCACACCTGAAATTACTCTTACTTCGGAAGACTTCTCTCCATTGAGAATAACATGCTGCGTCCTGTTATCTAGGAACTCCTCAATCCAATCACACAATTGGTCTGATAGTCCATATGCTCTTACTTTGTTCAATAAACGACTGTGGGGAACTGTATCGAACGCCTTGCGGAAGTCAAGAAACACGGCATCTACCTGTGAACCCGTGTCTATGGCCCTCTGAGTCTCGTGGACGAATAGCGCGAGCTGGGTTTCACATGACCGTCTTTTTCGAAACCCATGCTGATTCCTACAGAGTAGATTTCTAGTCTCCAGAAAAGTCATTATACTCGAACACAATACGTGTTCCAAAATTCTACAACTGATCGACGTTAGAGATATAGGTCTATAGTTCTGCACATCTGTTCGACGTCCCTTCTTGAAAACGGGGATGACCTGTGCCCTTTTCCAATCCTTTGGAACGCTACGCTCTTCTAGAGACCTACGGTACACCGCTGCAAGAAGGGGGGCAAGTTCCTTCGCGTACTCTGTGTAAAATTGAACTGGTATCCCATCAGGTCCAGAGGCCTTTCCTCTTTTGAGCGATTTTAATTGTTTCTCTATCCCTCTGTCGTCTATTTCGACATCTACCATTTTGTCATCTGTGCGACAATCTAGAGAAGGAACTACAGTGCAATCTTCCTCTGTGAAACAACTTTGGAAAAAGACATTTAGTATCTCGGCCTTTAGTCTGTCATCCTCTGTTTCAGTACCATTTTGGTCACAGAGTGTCTGGACATTTTGTTTTGATCCACCTACCGCTTTGACATAAGACCAAAATTTCTTAGGATTTTCTGCCAAGTCAGTACATAGAATTTTACTTTCGAATTCATTGAACGCCTCTCGCATAGCTCTCTTCACGCTACATTTCGCTTCGCGTAATTTTTGTTTGTCTGCAAGGCTTTGGCTATGTTTATGTTTGCTGTGAAGTTCCCTTTGCTTCCGCAGCAGTTTTCTAACTCGGTTGTTGAACCACGGTGGCTCTTTTCCATCTCTTACGATCTTGCTTGGCACATACTCATCTAACGCATATTGTACGATGGTTTTGAACTTTGTCCACTGATCCTCAACACTATCAGTACTTGAGACAAAACTTTTGTGTTGAGCCAACAGGTACTCTGAAATCTGCTTTTTGTCACTTTTTCTAAACAGAAAAATCTTCCTACCCTTTTTAATATTCCTATTTACGGCTGAAATCATCGATGCCGTAACAGCTTTATGATCACTGATTTCCTGTTCTGCGTTAACTTTTTCAAATAGTTCGGGTCTGTTTGTCACCAGAAGGTCTAATATGTTATCGCCACGAGTCGGTTCTCTGTTTAACTGCTCAAGGTAGTTTTCAGATAAAGCACTTAAAAAAATTTCACTGGATTCTTTGTCCCTGCCACCCGTTATGAACGTCTGAGTCTCCCAGTCTATATCCGGCAAATTAAAATCTCCACCCAGAACTATAACATGGTGGGGAAATCTACTCGAAATATTTTCCAAATTATCCTTCAGGTGCTCAGCCACAACAGCTGCTGAGCCAGGGGGCCTATAGAGACATCCAATTACCATGTCTGAGCCTGCTTTAACCGCGACCTTCACCCAAATCATTTCACATTTCGGATCTCCGTCAATTTCCTTCGATACTATTGCACTTCTTACCGCTATAAACACGCCTCCCCCTTCACTGTTCAGCCTGTCTCTGCGGTATACATTCCAATCTGAGTTTAGGATTTCGTTACTGTTTACGTCTGGTTTCAGCCAACTTTCTGTCCCTAGTACTATATGGGCGTTGTGATCGTTTATTAATGAGAGCAGTTCTGGGACCTTTCTATAGACGCTCCTGCAGTTTACTATTAGCACATTAATATTGTTATTCCCTGTTGCATTTTGCCTACTCCTATCTTGCCGCGTCTCAGGAGGCGTCTTGTCGGGCCTAGGGAGGGGATTCTCTAACCTAAAAAACCCCCATGTGCACTCCACACGTACTCCGCTACCCTTGTAGCCGCTTCCGGCGTGTAGTGCACGCCTGACCTATTCAGGGGGACCCTACATTTCTCCACCCGATAGCGGAGGTCGAGAAATTTGCACCCCAGATCTCCGCAGAATCGTCTGAGCCTCTGGTTTAAGCCTTCCACTCGGCTCCAAACCAGAGGACCGCGATCGGTTCTGGGAACGATACTACAAATAGTTAGCTCTGATTCCACCCCACGAGCGAGGCTTTCCGCCTTCACCAATTCCGCCAACCGCCTGTACGAACTGAGGATGACCTCTGAACCCAGACGGCAGGAGTCATTGGTGCCGACATGAGCAACAATTTGCAGTCGGGTGCACCCAGTGCTTTCTATCGCCGCCGGTAGGGCCTCCTCCACATCTCGGATGAGACCCCCGGCAAGCAGACAGAGTGAACACTGGCCTTCTTCCCCGACCTTCTCGCTATTTCCCTAAGGGGCTCCATCACCCGCCTAACGTTGGAGCTCCCAATAACTAATAAACCCCTCCCCCCGTGTGCCTGCTCGGACCTTGCTGAAGGAGCAGCCACATGTCCCCTCACAGGCAGAGCGGGCGATGCCACACGGCCAGCCTCCACATTGACCTTCCGCCTCGTGCGCCGCGAACGCCGCTGAACCCGCCACTCCCCTTGGGGAGAGGGTGGCCCAACCGCGCCCGGTACCCGCGAAGATGTCTCGACAGCAGGGACAGTGGGTGAAGCATGTAACACCTGGGGTGTACCTTGCGACGCACCAGACTCCCCACTGCCGCTACACTCCGAGGCAGCAGCCTGAAGACGGCTGACCGCGGCCATCAACACGCTCAGCTGTTCGCGAACAGTGGCCAGCTCCTCCTGCGTCCGTACACAGCAGTCACACATCCTATCCATCCTAAGGAAACAATTTACTGAAGGGAGTTAATGAACCTTTAACTAGACTGCTAATTCACTAAAGGCGACTGCTTATTCACTAAACTGTGGTTGCTAGCCACTTCTTGTAGAAAACAATGAAAATAGCACTACCTGTCTCTGGACTGTATTGAAAACAAACTCTAGCACTACTGGCACTATGGTTGACTACAGGGACTCTCTCTTACTGTATTCAAAACAAACACGAAATCTATGGAACACTATTAAGAGCACTCGAAAATTAAAGCTTCCTAAAAGCAAATACACACGGAAGAAGAAGTGACAAGTAAGAAAATACAGTTAATACTTAAATTAAGGTAGCTCGCTGCACAGCAGACGTGAAGCAGACAGCAGTTACGACGACGCTGACACTACTGGCACTATGGCTGACTAAAGGGACTCTCTCTGACTGTATTCAAAACAAACACGAAATCTATGGAACACTATTAAGAGCACTCGAAAATTAAAGCTTCCTAAAAGCAAATACACACGGAAGAAGAAGTGACAAGTAAGAAAATACAGTTAATACTTAAATTAAGGTAGCTCGCTGCACAGCAGACGTGAAGCAGGAAAGCATTTTCTGCCATGAAAATTGCACTTGTTACTATTACTAGCAGCCTTGTTTTTGGTACATAACCACTGTTTGCACATATCACACATCCTGACAAAGTTTCCATTAGCGGTAAACTGAAATTAGAGATGGCACTGCCATTTCTCGGTTTATCGCGGAACTACACGTACAATGTTATGGATGTAATAACTCTGTTTCTTATCGAAATTCCCTTACCACTGTTAATAACCCAGGTCTTCATATCAAGAAATATAATTGTTCTATAATTTTCAAACCGAGCAATTTAAGAAAGTCTGAGGCACTGAACCATGCACGAAATGAGTTTGATCATCGTGACGTTTTGTAGCAGAATAGTAGAACGAAATAATCTGCCTGTGATCCGCAGACATCTCAGATACTTTGCTGAAAAATTAATAGTTTTTCTGTAACTCAAAGAGGAACAGGGGTACAAGTTTTCCTGAACTCCTTCATGGAAACATTGTTTCTAAGCTTTCAAAGTTCACCTAACAATATTTTGCAACTGTTGAAAGAACGAGACTATGATAGTTTATCAGTAGAGCACACCAAAGGAAATGGGACGATTTATTCACCATAAAGTGAATCATGTTCCACTTGCTGCGTGGTATTTAATAGTAAAACACACACTACTACATAGTTCCATAACATCGGTAAAAAAGTAGTTTGTGACGTGAGAGAACAGTTCTTCACTCGGTATGGCTATGTTATATCACATAGTAAATTTTGATAAAATCATCAATCATCGTAATCAGCATGAAAGCTGATGAATTGCTTCACAGACTATAACCGATTAGTTATCACGAAAACCTTCATTAGTCGAAAGATTGCAAATACGAATAGCTTACCACTCGCGGATACTGAGTTATCAGGTGCACCTATAAAGGACGTATATGGAGCAAGCAACAGGATTTCCCAGGAATTTTACAACAGAATCATTGGAACTTTTCAGTAGAACTCTTAAAGGTATTGCTTTACGACTCGAGGGATTGACGTGATACAGTCACAACACTGAATAGGAGTTCTGCCTGCAGGATCATCAACAAAGAGCAGGGAATTTGTGCAACAGAAGACGATTTTCATCCCACAGTGCATTAAGAAAATGCAGACTTCGTAGGCTTGGTCATTAAGGAAAGAATTATATCAATTAATTAGGTAAATAATATCCACAGTCTCTGGAGGACTATAAAGCCTATTAGATGAGCGCTCTGACTGACAACAGTCTCTCACGTCGTAATGATGTAAAATTTCACATGTGGGTGTGAAAGTCTATTTTCATGGGAGACACCTCTCAACACTACACTCTATGTAAACATACAGTGGACGTGGAATGTGCAGTGGATAAGTACGATTTTAACGGGGTGGACACAGGTTTACGACTCCTTTTAAATGTATTCGAGCAACGTACAGCCCGGATTCTGCGTTGGCGTGGGGCACAATATTCAAAAGCACACTGAGCTTTTAACCGATGCCAAAATGTTACTGTTCTTTGTGCGTGGGATTTTGTCAGATACGCCGAGGCAAATAACTGACGGCTGAATGAATCGTTGCACGACAGCTACATTCTGTTGCGAATTCATACAGCAAGATTTCTGTCTACTGGATTCTAATTCAATTATTCAGATTTTAATGCATGATTCTGATGTATGTCTTGGCTTGTGCTAATACTTCGCCGCTGCCAAGTTCTGTGGGTTGCCGGTTTGTAATGTTACTCTCTCTTGCACAATATCTACAGAATATGAAGGAAATTTAGCGTCGTTTATTGTTAAAGTAAAGATGATCATGTATATGTGGCGTCATTTCGACATCACTCACGCTTTGAACTTACCCTCTTACGACGGTATCCTATATGACAGCTAGTGTTTACACCATTCATTCGATCCATGCACTTCTTAGTTTGGTGCATAACTTTATTTGAACAGAAAGTTTCATCTTTCCTCTGTTGTAAGGATTTCAACGTCGGCGCCACCACAAGGTTGGACGAAACTGATTGTGTACGACACACTTCGGTAGAGTGTCATGCATTTGTCCAAGTGTATCAGTCGGCTTTATACTTTGCAGTCCACACTGACTTTCTGAGTGAGGTAACCACCGCCTATTAAACACTGTACTCCGCCACATATGGTAGGATGTTCGCACAGTTGCTATGTTAGTCTTCCAGTGGCAGTGAATTACCTTACGAGAGTTAGTGACCACCTTCCGTTGTTTCATTCTTCAACTAATGTTACTAATAATTTCATCTACGTGATGTGGCATGTGGCATCTAAGGTGTCATAATTATGTACCTAATGAATTCATGTAACTCCTTCCTTAATGACCAAAGACTGTGAGGTCTGAACTTTGTTTATCCACTTTGGGATGAAAATTGTTTTGTGTCTGTAAAAATCTCCAGCTGTTCCTGGATAGTGTTATTATAGACAGAACTGATATTCAGTGTTGTGAGCGTTCCACATGCATGTGCAGTACGGCAAAGCGATACCTTTAAGAGTTGTACTGAAATACTCCAGAGCTTCTGTTTACTGTCACATACCATGTGGCAAGTGGAAAGCTATTCACTTCATGGTGAGGTAACCTGTCCCGATTGATTAGTTGTGTTCTGCTTGTGAATCGTCACTGTCTTGCATTTCAAGAGTTGTCAGTGTTGTTAAGGCGAGCTTTGAATGTTTAGGAACAGTGCAGAGTTATGTATCCACGAATATCTCCAGCATTAAGCGGGTATGATATGGTGAATAGCTCTATGTCTTTTATATTGAATATACTGTCTGAACGACCTGAACGTGCTTACTTTTATACTGCTGCATAGAGATAGGGTGTAATTAAGGTAGTGGGAGGTATACAGCACTAACCATGAAGCACTGAGCTTCATTTGGGACTGTAGATACCACTTACTTCAGTCGGCTGGTAAAGTCAGCACAGCACTAGCAGGTCTGTGAATGTGGGGCAGGGAGGCCGGCCACCCGTATATTAGGTGTGGGACATCGCATTATTGTGTATCCCAACAACATCACCCAGATACCTCAGGGTCACATCTGACTCATTATTAAAGGGGCACCTGCAACCCACCTGGTCACCCATCCACTGGGCCGTTCTTCTGAGAAGACGGAAAGAGATGACCTTGCTTGCTCCTGTCCTTGACAGAGAGGCGACAGGCCCTCATGACACCGACTCCTGTTCTTGTGTTCGCCTTCAACCACTACCGCTATTCGTCAACGACAAATGACATTTTCCGTGGAAAAAGGTGATGATGGATATCATATCGATATTGTTCCAGATCACATCCTGAAAAAAAAGAAACAAAAAAACAGTCACAAACACACAGTAAGCATTCTGAAACAAGTAATGTGAGAACGGAAAATTTGGAAAATTCGAGAAGATTAACTGCTATGGCCAATTCTTTCACAATGAATTACAGTAGTCCGGCATGTATGTATCTCGCATCATTAAAAACAAATTTTTATAAAATACAGATACAACTGGAGTACTAAATGGTTCCCGTTTCTTACCAGTCATAAAACACGTACAACTATATTTACAGAAATACTTTTCAGATCACTGTGAAATACGTGATAGACGTTACTTTTCATGTATCAGTTACCAGAGCTTATTGCCGTTCCATTCAGGGACCTACCTTGAGAAGAATGACAGCTTAAACGCGTCTGAACTTGCTTTAATGAGCCTGAGCTTGTCTTAACGATCGCCATGGGAGCAAATATTAGGGACTGTAGTAATTCCTAAATTCCTCAAATAAAGCTCGTTTTGAAACTTCTTCCAGTACACTTTCTACCTTCAAGCGTCTGCCAGTTCAGTTTTTTCAGTATCTCCGTAACGCTCTCCATGCATCAAACAACCCTGTGAGCATTCGTACTGCCCTTATTCTTATACATTCAGTATCCTCTGTTAATCCTATTTGATAAGAGTCCCACACACTTGGGCAATATTCTAGAATGGGTCACACGAGAGTTTTGTAAGCAATGCCTTTGGAGAAAAATTACATTTTCGCAGTAATCTACCAATGAACCGCAGTCTGACATCTGCTTTAACCACGACTGTGACTATGTGATCATTCCATTTCATATCCCTACAAAGTGTTACACCCAGCTATGTGTGTGTGTGTGTGTGTGTGTGTGTGTGTGTGTGTGTGTGTGTGTTTTCCGATTCCAATTGTGACTCATTGATATTATAGTCATAGGATACTACGTTTTTTCGTTTTGTGAAGCGCAGATATGTAAATTTCTGGATATTGAAATAAGTTGCCAATTTTTGTGTCACTTTTAAATCTTATCAAGATCTGACTGAATATTTGTGCAACTTTTTCAGAGAGTATTTCATTATAATAACTGTACCATCTGCGTAAAGTGGAGGTTACTATTCATATTTTCTGCCAGGTGATTAAAGTTAACATGAAGAAGAATGGTCTCAACGAACTTTCATGGCCAACATCTGAAATTACTTCTTCATCTCTCGATAACTCTCCGTCTAAGATAATTTTCTGCGTCTTCCCTACAAAGAAACCCTTGGTCCATTCACAAATTTCGTTTGATACTCCATCGATAATAAGTGTACATGTGGTTCTGAGCCAAATGTCCTTCGGTGTAAATGGACCAGTTTAGGGACTACTGCAGATGGATGACGATGGAGTTAGGGCGAGACAACGAGAGTATGAAACAATAAAAGAGACAAACATTCTTTGACTTCTGCAGTGACTTTTCCGGGGGCAAATGTCAGCCTTATCGCTCCTATTGTTACGCATCTCAACGCCACCATTCCTGTTTTCCTCATAAAGGCGTGAAACCAACATCCAATAAGAACATTTTTCTCAGATTAATTCTCAGAATCAAATCAAACTGCTACTTCATTGATGCCGCTATTGTTTTGTTCTGATACGCGCCTTGGGGCTTTGTGTCAACATTTACTTGGCCTCGAGATACACTTGAAAGAAATGAGCCATAGCATCACGAGACGTCTGGTTTCGAACAATGAGCTTGTGACATTAAAATACATTTCTCAGTGTCGCAAATTACAGGTGATGCCCTTTCACTAACATCTATAAATAAACGCAATTTAATACGATATTGTTCAGAGAACTACTATATATACCCTCAGTTAATGAAGACTGATTATATCTTACAGATTTATCTAATTTCGATGTCAACAATAGCGGCCAAGCTTTATCTGATCACACGTGAAGACATCTTCAGGTAAATGAAACTTAACTCAATATCAATTTCTTCGTCCTGTAATTGAAGTGGGTGCAATTTTAGTATGATCAAGAACGTACCAGTTTGTACACTTACTCTCACTTTCAATGCCACAGACTTACCAATATCTGAAAACATTACTCAAACAAAAGAAACATGAGATACGAATAGTTTCGAACAAGAAAATCGTGATGGATAAAAGGATGCAGAAAAAATCCTTAAGTACAGATTACTACTCGTATAAATACATACACATACACTGACGAGGCAAACAAATTGGTACACCTGCCTAATATCACGTAGGGCCCCTACGAGCACGCAGAAGTGCCGCAACACGGCTGGCATGGACTCGACTAATGTCTGAAGTAGTGCTGGAGGGAACTGACACCATGAATCCTGCAGGGATGTCCATAAATCCGTAAGAGTACGAGGGGTGGAGATCTCTTCTGAACAGAAAGTTGCAAGGCATCCAAGATATGCTCAATAATCATCATGTCAGAGGAGGCTGATGGCCAGCAGAAGTGTTTGAACTGAAATAAGTGTTCCTGGAGCCGCTCTGTAGCAATTCCGGACGTTTGGGGTGTCGCATTGTCGTGCTGGAATTGCCCAAGTCCGTCGGAATGCACAATGGACATGAATGGATGCAGTGGATCAGATAGGATGCTTACGTACGTGACACTTGTCAGAGTCGTACATAGACGTATAAGGGGTCCCATATCACTTCAACTGCATACGCCCCACACCATTGCAGAGCCTCCACCAGCTTGAACAGTTCCCTGCTGACATGCAGGGTCCATGGATTCATGAGGCTGTCTCCGTACCCGTTCACGTGCATCCGCTCGATACAATTTGAAACGCGACTCGTCAGACCAGGCAACATGTTTCCAGTCATCAGCAGTCCAATGTCGGTGTTGACGGGCCAAGGCGAGGCGTAAAGCTTTGTGTCGTGCAGTCATCAAGGGTACACGAGTGGGCCTTCGGCTCCGCAAGCCCATGTCGATGATGTTTCGTTGAATGGTTCGCACGCTGACATTTGTTGATGGCCTAGCACTGAAATCGGCAGCAATTTGCGGAATGGTGGCACTTGTGTCACGTTGAACGACTCTCTTCAGTCGTCGTTGGTCCCGTCCTTACAGCTTCTTATTCCGGCCGCAGCGACGTTGGAGATTTGATTTTTTACCGGTTCCTGATATTCGCGGTACTCTCATGAAATGGTCGTATGGGAAAATCCCCACTTTGTCGCTACCTCGACGATGCTGTGTCCCATCGCTCGTGCGCCGACTATAACACCATCTTCAAACTCACTTAAATCTTGATAAACTGCCAATGTAGCACCAGTAACGGATCTAACAACTGCGCCACACATTTGTTGTGTTATATAGGCATTGCCGACACAGCGCCGTATTTTGATTGTTTACATATGTCTGTACTTGAATACGCATACCTAAACGAGTTTCTTTCGCGCTTCAGTGTAACTGAAGATGAAACATATCTTACACAGGGAGAAAACAAGAAAAAGTCAGCTGGTTGGCACTGGAAGTTGCAAAGACGAATACAAATACTCATGCAGACTTATATATGGCGGCGTCAAATGTACCGCATCTAAATTACTATATCTTTAATGTACTTACAACACGACAGTTCGATGTATGCTGTTCCCTTCGGAATACGCCTCGATGAAAAGAACGTACGTACTGGAATGGACGATGGGACGAGATGGAATGTAGATACATGCCGGCTTTTCATCCAGGAGAACTACCCTCCACAGATAAATATATCTGTAACTTAGCGCCGGCCGGTGTGGACGAGCGGTTCTAGGCGCTTCAGTCTGGAACCGCGCGACCGCTACGGTCGCAGGTTCGAATCCTGCCTCGGGCATGGATGTGTGTGATGTCCTTAGGTTAGTTAGGTTTAAGTAGTTCTAAGTTCTACGGGACTGATGACCTCAGATGTTAAGTCCCGTAGTGCTCAGAGCCATTTGAACCATTTTTTTTTTTTGTAACTTAGCACGTACTGCCAGAGAACTTACCAAACACATTCGGGTGCTTTGAAACTGAAGAAGATACCTATTCCCAGTAGGACAGTTTTCTGAATCGCACGGCATAAACTATCCGAAAGTACCCGCTGCTTTAAAAGCATCTTTACAGTCTGTAAAAGACTATTCTTGAATGAAATTACGCGAATGCTATAATCACACAGTTCGACGGAGTGCTAAAACAAGGGCAGTAGCTATATGAGATCGCGTGTTCCGCAACTCACTCAGTCGAAAGTAAACCGCTTATATCACAGTTCGTGTTACACACACACACACACACACACACACACACACACACACACACACACACTCACATACATACACTCACAAAAAAGAAGAAAGAAAGAACGACGCACCACGAACATGTAGAGACAAACAAGTGATTACAAGTGCCGCAAAATTGAATGATTTATTCAAGAGAAAGAGCTTCACAAATGGAGCACGTCAATAACACATTGATCCACCACTGGCCCTTAAGCGAGCAGTTATTCGGTTTGGCATTGACTGAAGAAGTTGTTGCATGTCCTCTTAATGGAAATCATGCTATATTCTGTCCAATGGGTGCGTTAGAACGCCCAATAGCGAGCCGGTTGGAGGACCCTGCCCGCAGTACTCCAAAATTTCTCAGTTGTGGAGAGAGCCAGCAACCTGGCTGGCCAAAGCAGGATTTGGAAAGCACGCAGATAAGCAGTAGAGACTCTCGTCTTGTGTGGGCCGACATTATCTTGCAGAAATGTAAGCCCGTGTTGGCTTACCATAGAGGACGAAGAAACGGGGTGTAGAATATCTTTGACATACCGCTGCGCTGTAAGGGTGACGTGAATGACAACCAAAGAGATCCTAATATGAAAAGAAATGGCACTCCAAACTATCAGTCCTGGTTGTCGGGCCATATGGCGGGAGACAAGTCAGGTTGGTGGTCCACCACCGCCTGGGACGTCTCCAGACGCGTCTCGGACCTGGAATCTCATTGACTGGAGCAGAACTGTCTTTAGTGATGAGACCCGCTTCCAACTGAGCTCCAATGACAAGCGAAGACGTGTCTGGAGGCGTCTGGGACAGCAGTGGGGTACCAACTTATCACCTGCCATGCGGTCCGACAACCAGGAGTGATGGTCTGGAGGTGCCATCTCTTCTCATAGCACGACGTGTTTGGTTGTCATCCGCGGCACCCTTACATCACAGCGGTATGTCGACGATATTCTACGCTCCGTTTTTTTACCCTTCATGGCAAGCCTTCCTCGGCTTACATTTCAGCACCATAATGGCCGCCCATACACGGCGAAAGTTTCTAGTGTTTTTCTTGCCAAGCCCTACCTTGGCTAGCGAGGTCGCCAGATCTGTCTCCAGCTGAGAATGTTTTGAGCATTATGGCCAGGGCCCTCCAACCAGCTTGTGATTTTGACGATCTAACACGCCAGTTGGACATAATTTGACACGGTATCCCTCTGACGGACATCTAACAACTCTATCAATCAATGCCAAGCCGCATAACTGGTCGCATGTGGGCCAGAAGTGGACTACTGAGTTATTGACTTGCTCACTATGCGAAGCTCTTTCTCTCGAATAAATTATTCAGTTTTTCAGAAATTGTAACCACTTTTTCAACTTCAACTTTTGTAGTCCTGTCTTCCTCAGTTGCGTGTAATATTACGGTATACTGATAATTTTTACTTATGGACCGTCTGTAACAACTGAATAAAACACAATTTTAGTGCCATACGTGTTTCGCCTTTATTTTCTGCAAGGCATCATCAGTGGCCTGGAATATGTACATATGTTAGCTATTTAATTTACATTTTTGTCACAGTGCCTATAGGTTATAAACAGTTCTGTTGGCTGGTATTTCCTGTTAAGTAGTAATGTTTTGAACTGTACTTGCATGTTTCGTGGACAATTTCTTACATATTACGCTCCTGTTGCATTTTTGGTGTTGTTCTTCTTCTTAGGAATGCCAATTTGCGGTTTTTTCCCCGCATTCCACTGCATTATGAACTGAACGCTTGTTTCAATGCAATGTTTTGGTTTCTGTTGCCGACTATCAAATGTTTTTTCCAAAGATCGAATGTTATTGCCAAACTTTCGCGTGTAATTATTGAAGTATCTGTGATCTGTTCGTGTATGAATTTGTGTGTGTGTGTGTGTGTGTGTGTCCGTCCAGATGGTGTGGGGAAGAGTTTTTCTGTTTTATGTTATCATTTCCTTTATTAAGTGTAGTAGGGAGCCTGTGCTGATGTGTGTTTGTTCATTTATCACATGTTTGTTTTCTGCTATGGCTTTCTGGATGTGGAAGTTTTCTTGCGTTTGTATAAGATGTTTGTCATGGTTGCTTATTCTCATTATTTTCATTTCTTGTTCCATGTTTGTAGGATGATGGTTATGGTGTTTTAAATGCTCTGCAAATGTGGAATGGTTTGTTTCATACTTCCAACATCTGATATGTTCTTTGTATCGTGTTTCAAAATTCCTTGCAGAAAATAAAGGTGAAACGCGTACGGCACTAAAATTGTGTTTTATTCAGTTGCTGTCAGACGGTCCATAAGTAAAAATTATCAATATACCGTAATTTGTTAAACTGTACACATACGTCACATCTATTGATCTGCGTCCCATTCGGATAATTCCTTCGCGGCGCGCCTCTCTCTCTCTCTCTCTCTCTCTCTCTCTCTCTCTCTCTGTCTCTCTCCCCCACACACATACGGGTACACACACTCTCTCTCTTATCTTTAAACTAGCAGGACGTATGATTAAGTTTAGGTGAAAATGTATAAGCCAAGTATTATTGCTTAATGCATCAAACAAATTCGATACTACACTGAAAATCTTGGGGAGTGGCGGGGGCGGGGGGGGGGGAGGGGGTCAGCGGGAGGGCGGTGGGGGTGAAGAACATGAACAAACTTTAAAACAGCCCACTCACCGTCACATCAGAACTTTCACTCTGTATTCTCACTTGGCAGGATAAGAGGACATTACAACAAAACATCAGTTACCACCATGTCACTGATTGCGCGGCCCCTCCCGCCGGAGGTTCGAGTCCTCCCTCAGGCAAGTGTGTGTGTGTGTGTGTGTGTGTGTGTGTGTGTGTGTCTGTCTGTTGTTCTAGTATAAGTTAGTTTAAGTAGTGTCTAAATCTAGGGACCGATGGCCTCAGCAGTTAGGTCCCTTAGGCATTCACACACATTTCCACATCAGTTACCAGTCGTCAGGAAACGAGCTGTTATTTCTACTGCACTAGAATTGAACTGCCGAGTTTAAAAAAAACAATCGCGTTATTTCTGTACAGTACGGCAGATGATCTCTAGAAAAGGATTATAATGGGCGACTATAAGAGTATAAGAAACCATAACCGAAAGACCAGAACTGCAGTTGTAATCGTAATCGTGTGTACAAACAATAGGAGCATTGGGTAAAAATAGTTCTAATCCAACGCGGAGATGAAAGTTATGAGTCCATTATTATGTTCGGAAAAAGGGATGAAGATAAGTTTCAAAAATGTGATCAGAAGGAAAGTAAGAGAGCGAGAGACAAATGCTGGGAATTGGAAGCAGAAAGCATTGTAAGACGTTACCGCTATGACGGTAATGAGATAAACAATGTTGCGTATTGCAGAGCGAACCGAGGAAATAACGTCCACAACTTCAGGAATAATATACGTGTCTGACTGATTTCAAATAGGCTGAAAGAAGTGTAGGTATTTACAGTTCTAACAGAAGTATGCCAAAGTGTTACTGTTTTATTTCCGTCGCTATTTGTCGTCGCAGCTCGGTCCTTACTTTATGTAGGACGATTACGACAACCTGTGGTTCTCTCATAGTCCGGACATATTAGAGTAACGGCACTGCTCTTAGTTGATACATGGAAGCAGGTGCAGAACCCATTACCACAGCTTCTAGTAATATGCATCGGTGGAAAACGACATATTTGTAATGATTCTGTACACTTATCTCTTAGCACAAACACTTCGCGGCTGTTTTACATTAAGAATGCTGTCACAGGTAATCAAATAATACTGTATCCCTGGCCGGATTTCTTTTTAGCATGTATTACAGATAATTTCGTTAGGGAAAATATTGTTTCAAAACAACAGTAATATGAGTATGTGTATTCATAATGCAAAGAAATACGAAGTCGATAGTTTTAATTCCTTACGTCTCAGTAGCTTTACACCTTTACTTTGGTTCACAGTAGATAACAGGATGTATTGTACAGTGCATGATCACCATATTGTGCCAAAGCTTGTTACTAGCCCTTCACCTACGTGAAGCACAGATCTAAAATGGTTATATAACGCTTCCGATACGGCATTTTAATAACACCTCGTAGACCCCCAATGATGGAATGAAGTATACAAGCTCAAAGGAAGCACAACAGTCCATGCAGGGGCCAAGAGTAGAGAGTACTTCTTTAAGTATGGAGACTCGTAGTAACGTCGACGATAAAATTCAGATCTCCTTATCTTTCGAATGCTTCCAAAATATAGTTGGTAGCAAATGTGTTGGTTAGCAATAACAGTAAGTATGGCTTATGTCTGCGAATGTTTCATTGGTGATAGTACGAATACGTGAAAAGAATAAAGTAACACAAATCGTCGTAGTACCTTGTTTCGCCCGCCACACACAAGCTGCCGGAAACAAAACTGTTGATTTAGGTATAGTCGTATCTGGTGATAGCAAACTCAAGTTGTCGTTGACACTAACATGTTTTGAGATCACTGCAGTATTTGGACTGCCGAAGTTAACCTTTACTCCTGATAGCATCCAGCAGCGAGGGAGCAACGTGGCTACGTACCAGAGCTTATTTGTGTAGTGACTTATGACCCTTAATCACACTTCGATGACATAACACTACGAATATCGCTGGCATTGTTACAATAAATCTTCGGTACGCTTAATCGTAATGGCGCTTTTTTATAACGTCCTGCTGAGTTTCTAGGACTGTCAGAATGCAAGCAGTTCATGTGAGAGCTTGCCAGGTTATTACATAAGGGAAACAGCCAGACGGATAAAATATAGAAAAAAAATACAATACGGCATTTTAGACATTTTGATTAAAGAAAGTTGTTGTTGTTGTGGTCCTCAGTCCTGAGACTGGTTTGATGCAGCTCTCCATGCTACTCTATCCTGTGCAAGCTTCTTCGTCTCCCAGTACCTACTGCAACCTACATCCTTCTGAATCTGCTTAGTGTATTCATCTCTTGGTCTCCTCCTATGATTTTTACCCTCCACGCTGCCCTCCAATACTAGATTGGTGATCCCTTGATGCCTCAGAACGTGTCCTACCAACCGATCCCTTCTTCTTGTCAAGTTGTGCCACAAACTTCTCTTCTCCCCAATCCTATTCAATACTTCCTCATTAGTTATGTGATCTACCCATCTGATCTTCAGCATTCTTCTGTAGCACCACATTTCAAAAGCTTCTATTCTCTTCTTGTCCAAACTATTTACCGTCCATGTTTCACTTCGATACATGGCTACACTCCATACAAATACTTTCAGAAATGACTTCCTGACACTTAAATCTATACTCGATGTTAACAAATTTCTCTTCTTCAGAAACGCTTTCCATGCCATTGCCAGTCTACATTTTATATCCTCTCTACTTCGACCATCATCAGTTATTTTGCTCCCCAAATAGCAAAACTCCTTTACTACATTAAGTGTCTCATTTCCTAATCTAATACCCTCCGCATCACCCGACTTAATTCGACTACATTCCATTATCCTCGTTTTGCTTTTGTTGATGTTCATCTTATATCCTCCCTTCAAGACACCATCCATTCCGTTCAACTGCTCTTCCAAGTCCTTTGCTGTCTGTGACAGAATTACAATGTCATCGGCGAACCTCAAAGTTTTTATTTCTTCTCCATGGATTTTAATACCTACTCCAAATTTTTCTTTTGTTTCCTTTAGTGCTTGCTCAATATACAGATTGAATAACATCGGGGAGAGGCTACAACCCTGTCTCACTCCCTTCCCAACCACTGCTTCCCTTTCATGCCCCTCGACTCTTATAACTGCCATCTGGTTTCTGTACAAATTGTAAATAGCCTTTCGCTCCCTGTATTTTACCCCTGCCACCTTTAGAATTTGAAAGAGAGTATTCCAGTCAACATTGTCAAAAGCTTTCTCTAAGTTTACAAATGCTAGAAACGTAGGTTTGCCTTTCCTTAATCTTTCTTCTAAGATAAGTCGTAAGGTCAGTATTGCCTCACGTGTTCCAGTATTTCTACGGAATCCAAACTGATCTTCCGCGAGCTCGGCTTCTACAAGTAAGTAAGGGTAGTAAAATAATAATTATATCTGATGTAGAGTGCAATAGAATTTAAACTGCCTTTTCTTCTAGTTAATGGTTCGCAGCTCGTGGTCTAGTGGCTAGCATTGCTGCCTGGATCACGGGGTCACGGGTTCTATTCCCTGCCAGGTTGGAATTTTATCTGCCCAGGGACTTGGTTTTTGTGTTGTCCTCATCATTCCATCATCATCATAATCATCATCATCATCATTCGTGACAGTGGCTAGATTGGACTGTGTAAAAATTGGGACTTTGTACGGGCACGGATGACCGCGGAGTTGAGCGACCTCACAAACCAAACATCATCGTCATCATTCTAGTTAAGGTAGAAGAGTGGAGACGACGATGTGGAAAATCATGTCAGCAAGCCCCGGCTTTTCTCAAGGGCGTTCTTGACTTACATTCGAGGTAATGAGAACTCAGCCGAAACTGTTTAGTATTCGACAGCGGAATCACAGACCAGCTGCTTGAAACGCGACCGTTCCTAATGAAGAGTAGAAAGCACAGTGTTAATTTCGGAAATGAGATAATTAACTAATAGATAAGTTAGATTCCTTTGCCTAACACTTTACGCTGACATTTGCGTGGTTACCCATAAAAATACGATAGGTCATCTGGAAAATCAGAATGATGAACCTGACAAGCCACAGCGCAACTAGCATCCACACACCCCAAACTAAGGTTGTTTGCATGCCTACGAACTTAAGCTATTTGCACTTAGTTATTAGTTTCGCGCACAGAATGTTAAACTGTGTACTACTTTTGCACAGTGGTTCCATTGGTGAAAGTGGGCATGAGCTCAGTAGAAATTTTCCCAAGAGGGGGCAAAATGCAAAGTTTCCAGTTTTGATACAACCGATTTGGCGAGTTTGAAAAGAATTAAATTTGACAAGAAGTACACAAAACTTATTGCATCTCAAAATATTATCTTCTTAATATTTGTAAGACAGATGATTCTGGTACGGAATGGTGAGTACCCGTCAGTAGCATGTGCAAAGTACTTTTATGTTACTAATCTGAATATGGACGCCACCTTTTTGATTCTACGATCTGAAATTAAACTCTCCTGTAAAAAAAATCCGTAGCCGAGGTCGCCAACACACGCTACTGCTGTAGTGCTCGACTCGGAGGTAAGCGGGTCGAGTCCTCGTGCTGGATGAAATTTTCGCTGCTAGTATTTGGCCGGAAAGGGGAGGAGAGCTGGTGGCGTAATGTTCCTGACGACTAGTCCTTGTGCCAATGTCCTGGACTCAGTTCCAAATCACTCTGTGGTGTCTCATGAACTGACGACATGTGGCACTGCTGGTGATGCGTCCATACTGTGTCGCATTCTATCATCGGCACACGCTCCCATCAAACAGCCATCAGACCCTACGCCCAACCGCCGCAGAGCACACAGTGTCCTGCTACAGAAAGGTTGCTTTTACTTGCAAGCCTGGAGCGGTTAGTGGCATGTTGTTAAAATAGGAATGTGGTCATTTGTTGGTCACCTGTTGAACACCACAGTAAGTGTGATCCCCACTACAGACAGTACGACAATCCAGTAACACTGCAGGCATTTGACTGTTGAACACTGTCGTTATTTATCTGGAATTCTAACATAATTGATACCATTCACAATCTGCAAGCACTAACTGGCTCTGAGCATCTGAGCACTATGGGACTTAACATCTTAGGTCATCAGTCCCCTAGAACTTAGAACTACTTAAACCTAACTAACCTAAGCACATCACACACATCCATGCCCGAGGCAGGTTTCGAACCTGCGACCGTAGCAGTCCCGCGGTTCCGGACTGCAGCACCTAGAACCGCACGGCCACCGCGGCCGGCGCAAGCACTAACTCTTGGATGTTCAGAAATTACCATTACACTAAACTCATGATGTGAGGACAACCCTGTCACGATCATTTACCTTCGCTCGCATTCAGCCTGTGCACTGCAGATAATAACACTTGTTTCAAAGCTGTACTATACCATGGTTGTGGCTCACCGACTGGTGTAGACATTGGCGGGTAGCTGAAACTCAAAGTCTGGAAACAAGCTACATGCAGATTTGATTACTGCTCTAATGTATGAGATGCACCATGAAAGCTAGTGGCGTGAGGATCAGTGCGTATCTCGGATATATTGGTAACTCAAAGTCTGGAATCAATTACATGTCCTGCTCTGACGTGTCTGGCACTGAATCAAGGAGTCTGTCAACATGTTGACTTGATTTCTGATGTTTCTCAGCGATGTCAGGCATTGCATCAGCTTTGTCAAGGAACTGTTGCACTGAGAAGCAAAAACGTTGAGAGAGAAGCACTGTTTAATACGTACAATCGACTGTACAAGTTAGTTTCTTCTGCCTTGAGGTTGCAGATCTCAGATGATGTATCATGGTGATCAGTTTTTCACTACGATGTACTGAACACGTCTGTCGAGTTCACTTGACAAATGGACACTGAGGATGGGTGGTTGGGGTAGATGACTGCAGTGGCACAGAAACTGGAAAAACTATTTAGGACCGGCAGCCTGCAGACTGTGGCCCCAGGGAGACGCGATATTCACCTAAGTGACACTTCTCCGTGACGTCACTGTGATGTTACGAGCCCAGTTTAGACTGTCAGGAACATCCACTGACTTTCGTGGACGTATCAAGTTCTAGGAGTTGGGAGAAGCCATATTTGATAGTCTTTGAAACACAACGTATGTTCTGTCAATACATGCCACAACAAATATTGAAGATTTCTCGAAAACGCACAGTTTTTGGAATGACGTATTGTAATCAAATACAAGAAAAACACATAATGGCAGTTGAGGTCTTCAGGATCTCTAAATATGAAACCGTGCCCCAAGTTGCAAGTGTCCACAGTGGTGTAATGGGTAGAATGTCGGTTTATCAAGAAGAGACTAGCTGGCGCGCTGGTTTGTGTCTGCTAGTTCTAATACTTTTTTCCTTCACTTTTCTAAAGGATTCTGGAACCTTATTAATATAAGTGGCGTATGTTATCTAACATTCAACTTCATATACATATAAGAGCGCTATCTCCCAGGAATGAGTTGTCATTGCCAATAAATTACAAATTAAGCTTGAAACAAGCAAATGCCAGTGAATGTTCGAAATACGTCGATCATCTGGTAAAACAAAGTATCACTCAAAATAAAAAGCACAGGAAAGACTGACACATTTGAAAAATAATTAAATGGTAACTTAGCCCCAGCCATCTATAAAGTATAAAAGAAATTACAACCTAATTATTTTAGGGGCTTCTTTTCCAAACAAGAACAATTTATACACGTAGAGAAGAAATGTATTCTGGTTCTCCTACAGGATTGTACCGGCTCCGATTTTTTCTCATTGTTTCAGTTACTTTCAAGTAAAAAGGAAAAAGTTCATTTTTCTCGCAGTGAATTGTAATTTTCTGCGTAAATTAGTACTTCACACATCCAGCACACTTTTACTTACTGTTAAGTACTTTTCATAATACATAATTAGGCATCCACAGCCACAATGATACTGCACATTTACAATTTTTCCGCAGTTTCGAAAGATTATTATGATAATACTACATTTATTATTCTGATTTGCAGAGAATATATATTTTTGTATATGTGCTAGACAAAATTATGTTACGCATGTGGTCCTAAAATATATAAATAAATCAATTAAAATGATGTCAACAAACAGGCCAGACTAAGTAAGGTGAGGGGATCTGTGACCTACCCATTGGTGCACAATCAATAAATCCATTTCAATTGTTTAACACTAGGTATTTCCAGACCATTTCTAAAAAGAATATAATCTTTTATCCACGCCCTACATTCATGCTTGGAAATAGTTTGGTATTGAAAACAGCAACCAATCACATTATTTCAGATAGGTAAACTGCTGTATAGGAATGTTCTGTAGGTGGTGGCATGTATGAACATGATGATGATGCCAACTGCCAGGTGAAATCCTGAGACTGTAGGCTCACCGCAGTGATACCTCTCTATAAACACAAGAAGGATGACTGTTCCAGTGGAGGCTCAACGCGCTGAGACTCGATATGATCACGAAAGTCTATAGCCGTCCCGGACATTCGAAACTGGGCATGGCACATCATAGTGACGTCATGAAGAAGTGATACCGAGATGAATCTAGGGTCTCTCATGCCCATTTCCCCAGGTCCACAATCCTGGATCACCATCTTGGATTCTTATGGCATCGATGGCGTCATGGATCGCCATATTGATTTGTCAACTTAGAACCAAGTAGACTGTACCCGTATCCTCAAGTTAGCCATCTTGGATTGTTCACAGTGCAGACTGTGCTAAGATCAGTCATCCTGTTTACAGTTTTGGGGCAAGTTCTTACAGTTTTAGAGTGATTTGTGATAGTGTGGGGTAATTTTGTTACAGTTTTGGGCTAATTTGTTACAGTTCTGGGGCATTTTATTAGAATTTTTGTCGTAACGTGAGTTAATTTGTTACAGTTTGGGGAAACTTTGTTACAGATGTGGGGGCAGTTTGTTATAATTTTGCTGTAACATGTAGATGTATGGTGTGTGCACCAATTGTTCAGTTTTCCCACCATATTCTCACCTCACATAAAATACTCATAATTTTGTTACAGCTTTGGGGTAATTTATTGCAGTTCTGGGGCATTTTATTAGAATTTTTGTTGTAACGTGAGTTAATCCGTTACAGTTTGAGGGAAACTTTAATACAGTTGTGCGGGCAGTTTGTTATAATTTTGCTGTTACATGCGGACGTATGGCGTGAAGTGTTATGTAGTCTCACCTATGACGTGCACCAATTGTTCAGTTTTCCCACCATATTCCCACCTCACATAAAATACTCAGTAGTCCGATCATTGTCTGAAATATTTCAGAGTAGCCGTCATCAAATCTAACTCCCCCACGACGTTGAATAAAACTAAGTTCGATGATTGTCAGGAATATTTCACTATTGCTGAACATCTCAGTGTCCTACAACCTAGCAGGTAACGTAGATTGAACATATGTGCAGTATTTTTCATAATTTTTTTCTTACTTTGTGAGAAAAATTTCCGATATCAACAACACATTTATATCGGAGGAAGCCATGATAGCTAGAAAGCGACATCATGCAACATAATGAAATGCACGTACACAGTGAAATAGTTGTTAATAGTTTTAAGTTGATTTTGAATTGTCATTTTGCAAAAGAAGCTGACGGTTCTATCTAAGGTTTAACCAGTTTCAATCAACAGAATAAATTAAATGCAGTTAGGAAGGGGATCCGCCTTGTACGGTTGAGCTGTGTCAAAAGCAAGGCAAAAGACCGTCTCTGACTGACGGCCTGAAGTTGTGGACGCAAGTCATGTTTCGTATTTCCAGTGATGTTGAGGATGGCGATTTAGTGTGACCAGTGCTAATATTTGGTAGCGGTAGCATTGAATAATATGGTAAAATCGTCTCTACCTTTTACGTTGACGAATGAAGGAGTCTTCGAACCAATATTGATGGCAATTTTGGGTGCGGCTACCCAGGGCATAATTGTGGTCACATGCACATTGGCGTATTTCAATTATGTGCACCCGTATTGAGACATGAAGACATCGTTCATCTGCCACACCATCTCGACAGCAGCAATTCAGTCTACATGATCAAGACAAGGAATCTCTTACGTTTAAATTACATCCCCAAAAATGTTAGAGAGCTGTCATTTTAAGTAATGAATAGTTGAAGAATATAAAAGGTTCGAATTACAACTTTAAAATTTTATTTACCTCAACAAGTTCTTGTTTCTATAATTACAGTGAATTCACACATTCATTTTAGTATATATAAGTGATTTTTCAAAGTTTACAATTACGACACATATCTTATGAATAAGACACTGAACGCTTCCTCAGATCTAAAGAACAATGAATGGATTCAGTGGTTACTTTTCAAATTTAAATTTGCTATAAGTACATTTCAATTAAGGTAATTTACATAACAGATTAATATTAAAATGATCAGCAAGATAACAACTTTACTGGTCACATTACACAGCAGGATTTCGTGTTAGTAGCGTGTATACTACACGTAACATAAATTTAGCTGATTCATCTTGTGTTCGAGTTTGCAGAAAGTTAGCGTAAAATTACATAAACATTTCAGTAAAAGTATATTTATTTTCTTTAAAGCAAAGAACTCAAATAAATAAAAACCCAAAATTTAATTATGTTCGTGTTTCCTTCAGAAATGAATTACGCCCATGTTTTCGTCAGAAATGTTCAATAACACTTGCTCCTACAGAACTGGATTGGAGCCACACCGCAACATAATGAAGTAGCGTGTAACGTAGGCAACGACTTATTTTGTGTAATGATTAAAGCATTGTTCTGGTATGAATAACTCTGCTTTTTGGTAATGAAGTTCGACAGTATAAACTGCCTTATACAAATTAGGAAAAAGTCTTAGGAACATTGGTCAAATACTCGATAAATATTTTGTAGCTGAAAAGGCCGGGAAAGATATCGTTTTGCTAAGTGATGAAATGCGCATGGGCTCAACCAGACGACTAACGGAAGAAGGTACAAGGCAGTGAAATACATGAAGCTGCGCTGGAAGCCTAAGCTTTTGTGGCAGTCGCGCAGTCCGAAAGAAGACGCCCGCACTGACTGAAGAGGCAGCGGTGTTCGTAAAACTATCTCCAAGAATAAAATTCTTTATGTGACGCAATCGGAGTAATGTATGTGACAAAAAGCGCACAGGTGCATAAGCTAACGTCTTTTTGTAGTTAAAATTGACATACATTACTACGAAAACGATACAGTGGGTCGCTCTTACGTGAACTTAAAGTTCTAATCTTGCAGATACGAGTTCACGTAGGGAATTAATAGGCACAGTTAGGTCTAAAGAAACGAGGAACGGTTCGGTCACATAGTCTTGCAGAATTTCTCCAAGTCTGTGTGTGTAGCCTTGTCACTTCACATCTCCTGACAACCACTATTATTACCAGCAAAAGATGTGCTTCACACGTGTCCTTTCTGAAAGAATCATTCAAGTACTCATCGTAAAATGATATTGAAATTCTATGGAAGCTTTTATGCTCATGAAGTCCCACTGCTCCACCAATCGATTACTAACATGAGAACCGTTCACATGTCGGTCCCTTTCACATGTCGATCACACCTTTAGATTTCTCAACTGTTAGCATTCAGAAATTCGCAGGGAAAATTAGATGCCTTACACAGAACGTAAAACGCTAACAATTTTTGTGAGGAATCGCTCAAAAATCACTTAAAAATGCCATGCTTGCCTGGAACCTGGATCACTCTCTGTTTCATAGGCAGGATGGTTGGAGTTTAATATTTCATCTACATTGATATCAAATTTTCATCACACCAAAAATCTATGTTAGTTAAAGAGTAATACTGTCATCCAATAAAAGGGTCTGGTTGTTGTGGTACACCTAGTTGAGAATGTATGCATAAATCTACAACTACTATAGCTAGTTGGAAACCTATTTGAATCTGTAATATAAATCTACTGCTACTACCTTACCGAATTCACCAAAGGGCGTACTATTTGAATCTATAGAATAAATGTACTGCTACAACAAACAATAGTATTTTACCAACTGCATCACATTGACCAAACGTCTTTAACAAATAGTATATTTTCCTGCACAACACCATTATAGTTGACTGTGGTATAAGACTCATTTGTGCTACTACGTTTCGAGGATCACTCATGTTGAGGTCTTGGCCATTAAATTCCTCTGATCTAAAAGCATCGTAAAGGTGATTGAACATCATCTCTATTATTGGGCATCAACACTGCATACACAATCTACAGAGTTGCGTGTAAACATACGATGCCAGATAACTTCGGAAGAAATTGCCGTACTCATATGTCTGAATGCTTGATCAGCCCACAATCATGTCTTCATATGGAGTGCAGTCTAAGTTGTAAAACCAAACCTTCCTATCATGACGATCCGCAGCTTTTGCCAGCGGAAGACTTCCCATGCAAATGACTTGGGGAAGGAAGCATTCATCAATAATGATTCAGAAATCTTGTGGAGATATGCGATGTCTATACTACCATTACAGATATATATCCAGCAGACCAAAGTAACTAGCACTAGTGTGCGTTAGAGATATTTGTGAAAATTTCGATTTCCTATTTGTGGTCCTCTCTCGTATCTGATACACTTGCAATCGTCTTGGATATAAACTGAATCGATCAGTTGAGTAGCTGTAACAATGAAACACTGACATGAACAGGTGAGATTCTGTCAGCATTATGCACACGTTTCTCTTACCACTTACTTGACACTTATTGTGAAAGAAGGTGATTTGATTGAGGTGATCTGGTGCTCTGTTCTGTTCTTGTTCGTGATGTCAGTACAATATCAGCAGCATACTGTTATGTTTGGATTTATAAATGCTGATGTTTTGCATTTGTCTATTTCCGTCAAGAAGTTCGCTTTCATCTCACTCATGAGTGAGATGCGTATTGATAATAGTCGGTTTTCTGTAAGTATAACCGAGCTGGTATCTTACCGTAGGCACGGATTAAAGTCAAAAGCAGGTTTGAAATGCATGAAGACTGTGTACAGTATACTTCTCGGATGCAGTCCTTGTGGGTGCAAAACTTCCACACTTTCTGTTAAGTTACAAAGTGTGAAGCCTGAATATCGAATGATCTAAGTCACGTACATATCTCCATCTCAGTGATTTCGCTGTTCCAAGCATGACAATACCACAGACCTACTTTCGCGAGGTCAGTCCATAAAGTACCTAGGTTCATCTTCTTTACAGTGCACTGAGCACCATGGCTCACAGACCCAACTGATGGGGAGATGGTGGATGTTCTATGTACAACGTAAAATTCTTATAATTTATGTGAGGGATCACTTAAAATTGTGATGCTAGCCTGAATACTAGATAGATCTCTGTTGATAGGAGAGATGACTGGAGTGTAATGTACTGCTAAACATATGAAATTATCGTATTCTTCAAACTATTCCCATAAGTATTTAATTCTTCCGCATATGAAGTTTCACAACCATTTCTTCTATTTCGTTTGTGTGTTCACGATGATGACGCGATTTCTAACGTTTGTCTCAGCGTGGTTCATTGACTGCAATCTTTCAGGTTCCTGTGGAAACGGTTTCGTTTTGCTCCCAATATTTCGACATCTGATTTAGCTGTCTTCTTGAAATACTCTGACCTGCTCTCTCGCAAATGGGGCGATGGGAGGATGATTATATGCTTTCATGCATAGAATATTTTCTGTCATGTAGTTTTGCCCTCTGGTGTGAGGAAAACGTCTGGTGCATCTACAGTGCTTTTAAGTGCACTTCCAATGGATTAGTATGGTACTGCTATGTCCATTTATACTTTAAAATATGGAACTAAAAACATTGGATGATATTAAATTATCATTTCATGCGCGTTATGAGTTTTGCATTCGACTCTTATGTGCATACATCGGATTCAGCAGGAAGAGTGTTCATCTGAACATATTTCGCTGAAACCAGTCTACTTGTTTAAAAATCAAACATAACACTCTACTTCAAATTGTCAAAAGCTTGACCAGTCCATGTAACAAAGAACTGAGGCTGTGTTGTGTGCAAAAGAGAGGTCCACATGTTATTAAACTGTCTCATTTTCATGTTATTGAGCTACATAAATGAAACAGTTACTACATCAGTCACTTGTTTATCTTTCGACTATGAATTTCCGATGGTTCACACCATCATCTTTAGCTGAACAATTGTGTAGATTCATTGTTAATGTCAGTGAAGAACACAGACGCAATTTCGAATAGCAGCAGACCAAGTGCAATTGCATCTTTTGCTGGTGATAAAATTGGTTTTTCACAGAAGGAACTTTTAAAGGTTAAAATCATTAATTCGTAACAGTAGCGTGTACCTAAAAGGAAAGCAAATTCTGAATAATGCTACCTCTTGCTACTTGTTGTGTGTTCTTTTCTCTGTACATTAGTTTACACTCTCACTTCAAAGATGTCATGAAATGAGACATGATTACAAAGACACATAAGATGCAATTGCCAGAGCGTGGCTATTCGTTTACTATACACCACAATTTAATAATTATATTTTATTACATGGTTTTATATGTACAAATACGTTTATCTTTCATTTAAAAAATATAGCTAGGCTAAACAAAATGTGGACACGTGCCTAAGCATGAGAGAAAGTCATCAATGCTAACAGGAAAACTGATTTAATTAAATAATTTTTTTTCATAATCTGGGGCCACAGTCATAATATATTTCCTTAAAGTCAGTACCGCCATTAGACTGTTTGCCATCTTAGGCGCTGTATAACATTAAAACACTTGATAATGGCATTTTAAGCCGAAATCATGATCATGTAAATGTAACACTGCAAATAAGAACAGTCTAGTGGCGGTACTAACTTTAAAGTAACTTAATTTAGTGCATTGTTGCTGAACATAACATCTTGCTAATTGAAAATATGTTGTGTATTTAAAGAATGAAAAACCAAACCACTAGCAGTATAATGTTGCAAGTCACAGATTTTGTTCACATTGGTGTACCAACAAAATTTTCTTATAAACATATCTCATAAGTTCTTTCTTATGTTACTTAGATGGATTCAAACAGATCATATGTATCTACTTCATGTGGATTAAAACAGATTAAAATAGATCATACATACATACTGTGGGCAGAACTTACTGAGATCTTAATGGAATATGTTAAATTAAATACTGTGCTTTGAAATTGATTGAGAATTCTGAAAATGCTTTAAGTACTCTGTCAAAGCATTTGGAGGAGTCGTTTAATCTTGCTTCATTACCTTCGTTGAGTAGCTTTTACTCAAGTTTCTGTCTGTGGATATAGGTTTACAGTTCTTCATACAGAGGCTTCTCATGTCCTTTGTCCATCGTGGGTAGAATCTTAAAACTGCCTTGTACACTGTCAAATTGGTGTCCTGTATCTTTTATAAGAGAAACTACTACACATTTGTGTAGTGTGTCGTATCAGAAGGTGTTGTGTTCTTTGAATTGGGTTTGGAAATAAACTTTTTGACCTTTATCCAGAGAGGGGCATTCACTACACATAATTTTATATGTCTTAAAGGATGAAAATATATCTTCGCAGTTTTTTAGGTTGTAAGGTAGTTTGTGACAAATGTTGTAATTTCTCTGGAACGCAATTCTTATTTATTGGCCTTTTGTTTAGGAGATATTACTGAGGAGGTGATCATATGTAATTAGTGCCTATTCCTGGTTCTTGGTGATTACTTTGTTCATTTTCTTTTTTACTTTTTTAGTTAAGTTGTATATTAGAGTGGATTTATACCCATTTATTGCAACAACGTTTTTATTATTCTCATTACTTTCTGGAGGTTCTCCTCACTGAGTGGGATCTTTAGAGCTCTGTGAATTACTGAGCAGTATGCAGCTAGTTTGCACTTGTTGGGGTGACAGGAAGAAGCATGTATGTTTACATCAGTGGTGGTTGGTTTCATTTACATTTGGAAGACATATTTGTCATCTTGCTTGCAGATGATTAGATCAAGGAAATTAATAGTATTATTCATTTCCCCCTCACAGCTGAATTTAATGTTCCTGTGGATTTTGTTGAAGATTTGGTGGATGTCTTGGACATCATCCTTGTTTCACTTTTCAGTGGTGGGAAATGTATCATCTAGATATCTTCTGTAGAACCTAAATAGCAGATGAGATAGCTTTCGTCCTCTGGCACTTATAATATCACATCTCGGTACAAAGATCAAACAAGCTGTAACTCCTGCACTACATTCAAAGAACTCATCATAGTTTTCCAATACAAGGCACTACACAAACCTGCAACAGCCTCTCATATAAAAGACATAGAAATCCATTTGACAGCATAAAAAGCAGTCTTAAGATTCTACACACAGTTAACAAAATATGCAAGTTGCCACTGTATGAACAACTGTAAATCTATATCCAAAGACAGAAACCTGAGCAAAATCTGATTAACAAAAATAATGAAACAGGCTTAACCAAGTCTTCCAACTGCTTTGACAGTGTAATTAAAACAATTTCGTAATTCACAATAAATTTCAGCACACAGCAGTTAATCTAACATTATTACCACTTGCTGTGTATATGTACGAGGTGTGACAATAAAGTAATGAGACTGATTTTCTTTGCAAGATGTGGCAGCCCTGTAGGCTTATGTAGCTGCTTCTAGTCCAAGCAGCACATTAATGCAACTGCTCAGTCGTGAGTTGTGCTGTATTAAGTTAACACTTGTTTGTGTCTCTCGTCACGGAAATGGAACTGCATAATATTGCGCAATGGTATACCATTTCTTTTTGCATTAAAGTGGGTGAAAACGCGACGACAACTTACAGTAAGCTTCAGAAGGCTTTTGGAGAGGAGGTTATGTTAAGAGCTCAAGTTTTTTGTTGGCATAAAATGTTTAGTGAAGGCAGAACGAATGTTGAAGATGAAGACCGCAGTGGACGACCATAAACCTCACAGACGGATGTCAACTTGGCCAGGGTGCATGAACACGTACGATCTGATCGAAGATTATCCGTGAAAATGATTGCAGAAGAACTGCACATCAATCGAGAAACGGTTTGTCTAATAATAACCGAAGATCTTGGTATGAGTAAGATTTGTGCAGAAATGGTCCCCAAAAATCTCACCCCACAACAGCGAGGAACACGGAAAAATGTGGCAAGCGATCTGTTAGAGCAAACGGAAATCAATACAGAATTGTTGAGCCGCGTTAGCACTGGTGATGAAGGTTGGTTTTTTCAGTACAATCCTGAGACAAAACGCCAAAGTTCGAAATGGTGCTCAAAGGGATTACCCAGAACAAAAAAAAAAAAAAAAAAAAAAAAAAAAAACCCCTCGCATGTCAAAGTCAAAAGTGAAATGCATTCTGGGTGCTTCTTTGATTGCAAGGGTATGGTTCATAAAGAGTGGGTGCCTCCTGGACAAACAGTTAACCAATATTACTACAAAGAAATTTTAGAAAGACTTCGTAAAAGAGTTCTTCGTGTCTGTACCAACACTGATGATAATTGAATACTGCATCACGATAATGCGCCATGCCATACTGCTCTGTAAGTACAGCAATTTTTAACCTCAAAACAAAAATTTCATTACTACCTTAGCACCTTATTCACCAGATATCGCTGCATGTGACTTTTTCTATTTCGAAGAGTCAAAACGGTGGTCAAGGGACACCATTTTCAAACAACACAAGATGTCCAGAGAGCTGTGACGAGAGCCTTGGAGCATATTACAGAAGATAAGTTCCAGAAATGTTACCATCAATGGCAGAAGCGCTGGAAAAAGTGTGTGCAATCATAAGGGAACTACTATGAAGGAAATAACACTAAACTTGACTAAAACAGCAACCAACATTTTTTTTCACATCAGTGTCATTACTTTATTGTCGCACCTCATATATGAGTATTCGAATCTTTTCTACTCCACCTACAGTAGATACATATGATCTCTTTAAATTCATCTTTGTAACACAAGAGAGAACTTAAGGAATATAAACATGTAATACAATTACAAGAAAATTTTGTTAGCTCAACAATGTAAACAAAATCTGACACCTGCAACATTATACTGTTGTTTAGATTTTTTTTCTTTAAATACACAGTATATTTCACTGATGAATTTTATTTGGTTCCATTTGTTTATGTTATGTACAGTGTTTTCACATGCAATATAGAACAGGGCAAGTTAATCTAATATCTTACAATGTTTAAATTACTTTTACAAGATAAAACAACATACTATAAGGTATTTATGTACAATATACTACAATATTTTCACTGATTACAACCCATATATACAAGTACAAAGAAGGTTGAAATTAACGGTAGAGATAGTCTGCAAAAATCAGCAGAGTCCTCTAACTGGGGAGGTATTAAGAATGGTGTGTCACAGGGTTCAGTCTTGGGCCCCTTATTATTCTTAACATTCTTGCCCTTCTATATTCATGAAGATATAAAGCTAGTTCTTTTTTCTTACGATACAAGTACAGTAATCACACCCACTTAACAAGAATTAACTTACGAAATTGATAATAATGTCTTTCAGAAAATTATTAAGAGGTTTCCTACAAATGAACTTACACTAAATTTTGAGATACAAAGTTTATACAGTCCTGTATAGTAAATGGCAAACACCATTGATAAATATAGACTCTGAATGGAAGTCTGTTGCTAAGGCAGAATATTCAAAATTTCTTGGTGTGTGCACTGAAGAGAAATTGAATTGGAAGAAACATGTTGATGATCTGCTGGGTTACGTTCAGCTACATATGCTATTAGGGTTGTTGCAAATTTTGGTGACAAATATATCAGTAAATTAGCCTAATATGCCCATTTTCATTAACGTCTTTCATATGGCATCATATTCTGGGGCAATTCATCATTAAGAGAAAAGTATTCATTGCATGAAGAAGTGGAATTAGAGTAATGGCTGGAGCCAACCCAAGATCACCTTGCACACATTTATTTAAGGAACTCAGGATATTCGCAGTACCATTGCAATACACACATTCACTTATGAAATTTGTTATTAATAATCCATATTATTAATGAATAACAGCAAAGTGCATGGCTACAACACTAGAAGAAAGGGTGATCTTCATTATTGTGGGTTAAATCTGACTTTGGCACAGAAAGGAGTGAATTATGCTCCCACAAAACTCTTTGGTCATTTGCCAAATAGAATAAAAAGTGTGACAGATAGCCAACCAGCATTCAAAAACAAATAAAAATCGTTTCTGAATCTGAATAACAGCTCCTTCTCCTCAAGAGATGAATTTTTATATATGAACTAGTAACTGTAAAAAAAAAGGTATATCATGTAAAGAACACTTATGTTAAACTGACACATTCCATATCATTATGAAATGTCGTATTTGTGATCTATGGGATAGGTATTAATGTAATTTACTGTAATAATAATATTCCTCAATCTTTACATATATGCTCTAATGTGCAATACTGTACTATAAAGTTCTTTTTCTATCATGTAATCCATTAGAAATTTCTTGAATTTTCTTTCACTCATACAGTTCTGTAGACCCTTGGGAAGCTGCTTTATCAGTTGTACTCCTCAGGATTGAGGACCTATTTTGGCAACTCAGTCTGTGAGAAATACTTCACAGGTGGCCTTCATTTCTTGTGTCATATGAAAGAACATACAGTTATTGCCCCTGATTAATGAAATTATTGCTTTGTACACATAAATGGATGGAAAAGTCATTATGTTTAGATTACAGATGACAGTTCTCCACAAGTGCGTCTGTTTTCTGTTCAAGATAATTCTAATGGCCTTTTTGCAGTACAAAAATTTGTTTTGTGTTGTTGATGTTGGAATTTCCCAAAATAGTACATATTTTAAATATTGTTCAAATAGAGTACGATACATTGCACATAGGAATTTTTAGTTAGTATTTCATGCAAGGTGTTTTATAATAAATACCACAGTGCTTAATTTGCAGCAGACATTGTATGTGATCTTCACTGGAGCTTACTGCCAACTGTAATTCCAAAAACGTTTATAGTTGTAACTTCTTTTAATCTTGTTTCATCTCTGAATACTCTATTTGAACTTCCTTTTATCTATTCATGAACGCCATAAATATTATCTTTTTAGATATATAATTAAATCAATCTGTATGAGCCACTGGGCCATGTTATTTGTTGACATAAACGCACTTTTCACCAGTGTTTCCAAATTTTCTTCTACATTCACTGTCATGTCATCCATACACAGTATTTCTTGACCCTTCTCACTGACTTCAGCAGTATTTACTAATAGGTTGAACAAAAGCGAACCAAATACAGGCCTTTTGAGGTACACTATAATGAGTATCCATGATTTCAGATCTTCATATAGAGTCTGTTGTCACATACTGCTTTCTGTTACTGAAAAATGATTTTATCCATTGTAATGCACGTCTGTGTATGCCATAACGTTCAAGTTTTCAATTATTGCTGTGTGAGTGAACATGTTAAAAGCTATAGACAAATCCAGAAGCATGGCAAATACAAAATTCCTTTGTCTAATGCTTTTTTTCAGTTAGCAAGAAGCTAAGTTCAGTAACAACTCACTAAATTGAATTACAATTACTCTAAGCATTTATGATTTCCTCTCATGTTTAAGAACATGTTTGTATTCTGTTCAGCCTATTCCTATATTGTTTTGAATAAAAGAAGAGAATATATATAAACATTTCATAAAATAGAATTATTGAATTGTTAGGTACAGCAAACAAATAGCCAAGCGCTAGCAATTGCACATTACATATCTTTGTATTCAAAGTAAGTAAGTTGATCTTTGAAGCATCAATGTAAACAAATGTCCAATGAAAGAGCACATGCAACAAGTAGCAGGGTGAAGCATTTTTCCACATTTACTTGCCTTGTAAGTACGCTTTACTCTTACAAACTCTTGTTTTTTATCTTTAATGATACCTTTTCTGAAAAATCAATTTTACCACCAGCAAAAGATGTAAAATAACCTGCTTTGTACTTGGTCTACTGTTGTGAAAAAGCATCTGTGCTCTTCACTAACACCAGCAAAGTAGCAACACAACTGTTCTTTTGAAGATAATGGTATGAACCATCGAAATGCATAGTGCAAAATAAATAAGTGACTGACACAGTACACTGTTTTATTCTTGTTACCAACAGTTCTAGCCCTTGTGATGCCGCCCTTTATGGACAGAATATTCAGTTGTCATTGAGCTGATAAACACAATCAAAGGACTATATCGTTAACATTTGTTGGCTGTGGAATTTTTGAATACATCTTATGAGCTTTCTGGGGGGTAGAATATCACGAAACGTTCCATAAACAATGATCACGTGAAAGTCAGCTCGCTCTGTTCATATACAATGCCCAGAAGGCACTAGATACCAAGTTCTCTGACCTCTGGTCAATGTTCAGTACTGCTCTGCAACATCCTCAAATAAGCAAACTACAGAATATCATGCCAGGTTTATGATTGTATGGAAGAGTTCCTATCAAGCCACCGTCCAGTTCTAAAATTGAGATGTGATTAGTGCTTTAGGAATGCGCTTGTGTTAAGTGCCTGCTAGTTAGGCATTATGTTTTGTACATCATACATGCCCCAACATGTCCATGATAGGAACTGCTATGGTGATGTACTGGGTGAACAGACCAAGGAGCAGTGGCAGATACAAAAAACCTCAAGGAGGGGGCACTAAAGATATCTTTAGCAAACTTTACTTTTACCATAATAAAGAATAATCAAGTCACATGCAAAGTTTAAGAAAGTTTTATTTGAACTGATTATACACATATACAAGACAACGCCATCTTATGATATAAAAAAGTTGCAATTGTGATTCTCTTCCTTAAATGATGAAATCTATGCCCCTATTCTTCCTGGCAAACTGGTTAATTACATCGTCAATAGGACAATTAATGTCAGGGTGAGTGTTCAACAGAGTTAATCCATTAAGTCGATCCTCCTCCATTGCTGACCTCAGCCATGTCTTTGTACGCTGCAATGTTGAAAAACTTCTGTCTACTGTTGCAATAGATGCAGGTAGACAAGCAAATATTTTGTACAGCGTGTGCAAAGTAGGATAGCCAGATCTAGGACAAACAGACAACGCTTGCATAACAGAATCACAATCATTAAGGGCGTTTATACTCGTTTGCTTGTACTGAAGGCTTTCTTTTCAATCACAAAGAGTGGTTCTCTTCAGAGAATAGTAGTTCTGTTAAGCACTGATTCAATTTATGTGCCAGATCATTCCCATCTTGTTTCAGTAGTTGTGAGGGCAAAAGTACGTTTAATTTTAAATGATAAATACACACATAAAAATGTCTTGCATCACCCCAGTTCCCAGAACTCCTAAAGATAGACATTGACTGCGGATATTGTAGCACAGACATAGACCCTTTGACTGTTCAGAGTCTGCAGCTCGTTGTCTCGCGGTCACGTTCTCGCTTCCCGAGACCGGGTTCCCGGGTTCGAGTCCCGGCGGGGTCAGGGGTTTTCTCTGCCTCGTATGACTGGGTGTTGTGTGATGTCCTTAGGTTAGTTAGGTTTAAGTAGTTCTAAGTTATAGGGGACTGATGACCATAGATGTTGAGTCCCTTAGTGCTCAGAGCCATTTGAACCATTTGACTGTTCAGAGATGTCACTAAACCCGCCCAAAGATGTGAACAATCATGTAAGAGCACTGCCTATTAGCCGGAGGGCGTCCGACAGGCGATCAGCTCCAGTCATTCCACCAGGAAGGAGGTACACAGCTCGTGTTGTCCGTAGTTCAACCATGCCTAGACGCTCAATACCACGGTTCGATCGCGCCCGCGTTGTTACTTTCTGCCAGGAAGGGCACTCAAAAAGGGACATGTTCAGGCATCTCGAAGTGAACCAAAGTGATGTTGTTCGGTGGAGATACAGACAGACAGGAACTGTCGATCACATGCCTCGCTCAGGCGGCCCAAGGGCTACCTCTGCAGCTATCTATGGATTATTGCTCGAAGGAACCCTGACAGCAACGTCACCATGTTGAATGATGTTTTACGGGCAGCCACAGGACGTCGTGTTATGACTCTAACTGTTTGCAGTAGGCTGTATGAAGCGCAACTTCACTCCCGACGTCCATGGCGAGGTCCTTCTTTGCATTCACGACACCATGCAGCCTGGTACAGATGGGCCCAACTACATGATGCATGGACTGCTTAGGATTGGCATTACAGTCTCTTCACCGATGAGTGTCGCATATGCCTTCAACCACACAACCGTCGGAGACGTGGCAACCTGGTCAGGCTGAACGCCTTAGACAAATTGTCCAGCTAGTGCAGCAAGGTGGAAGTTCTCTGATGTTTTGGGGTGGCGTTATGTGGGGCCGACGTACGCCGGTGGTGGTCATGCAAGGCACCGTAACGGCTGTACGATACGTGAATGCTATCCTCCGACCGACAGTGCAACCATATCGCAGCTATTGGCGAGGCATTCGTCTTCATGGACGATAGTTTGCTCCCGTGAGGAGTGGGACAACCTGGACCAACAGTGCCTTGATGAACTTGTGGATAGTATGCCACGACGAATACAGGCATGCACCAGTGCAATAGGACGTGCTACTGGGTATTAGGGGTGTGTACAGCAATCTGGACCACCACCTCTGAAGGTCTTGCTGTATGGTGGTACAACATGCAAAGTGTGGTTTTAATGAGCAATAAAAGGGCGGAAATGTTGTATATGTTGATCTCTGTTCCAGTTTTCCGTACAGGTTCCGGATCTCTCGGAACCGAGGCGATGCAAAATCATTTTTGATGTGTGTATTTTCTTCAGCAAAACGTCCTCTCATGTCAGTCGTAACATGGTTCAGTGTTTGAATAAAAACAGTTCTTTTCGAATATGTCATAGCATCAGCATTACAATCGCAGTTTTCCCTGTGTCTTTGTCTGCCTGTTAGACGAGGAACACTCATCTTCACGTCTAACTCTTTCATAACTGCCTTCATCTCTTCAGCAATACAAGTAAAGTGGCAGCTCTCATGTCGTCGTACATCTTGAGCGTCGGATTTAATTTAGCTTTTGCCATCGCAACGACCAAGCTAGGGTCTTGTAAGATTTTGCTGATTGGATACGTTATGCTCATAATGTCACCCAGTGCAAGCAAAGTAATAATAAACTTGCAATTAGAGAGAGCTCGAAGGAGAATATTGGTTTGGCAGCCGTTGCTCTATCCCTCCAACACCATATTTCTTTAAGAACTTTGCAAATTGTCCCGAGATCAGATGCGAATTAAATAACAGCATCATGTCGCTCAACCTATCTCGCTTGACAATGTGACTGCAGCGAGTGTTTTAGGTGACTTAAGTGTTACGAACCGCTTGCTAGACGCTGTACAGAACGATACTATTCTTCAATAGTACCCAGTGAGTTTTTCACCCTTGTAACTTAGGAGCTACGAGAGACAGCGAGGTTGAGCTGATGACTTCGACAAGGTGCCACTTAAGCGTTGATAGATTTCTTTTTTATTGTAGCCACAGCCCCTTTCAATTCTGACATTAACCGAGCAACCATCACAGCCTACACCCACACAGTTCTCCAGTGACGGAGAAAGGTTTTCCATTCTCCTTAGAATCGTAGTATCTAATACTTCACCAGTAACGCTACGCTATTCATCTTGACTCTCTTGAGGTTCATCGTCAATGTTTCCACTACAGTCATCGTCTTTATGGGTGTCAACAAACCCAAAAACCTTTCGTGTAATTTGCCGTCACCACCAACATATCTTGCAGCTAAACTCTGTTGGGTAATGTGCGCTATGTCTGTAGCCTCGTCGAAGATTATGCTGTAATAACGAGAATCTCTGATTTCCTCCAGTACTTTCCATAACATCACTGTTTCGCATGAAAGAAATTCGTTACACGTTGTTTTACTTATGTGGGTGGCGTTCGCTTTGGTGGCCTGAAGGTGATGCTTTAGTTGCAAGTCTCCAGCGTCAATTCTAAATCTTAGAAGATATCTAAAGTTTCCCTCCTTACTATAATACCGTTTTCCAATAGACTCCCATCATCTCTATGCCCCCGTAGAGGAAAATTTTGCTTCCCATGAAATATGTTTTTATTATAGATACAAGATGGTCTCTGTTTTCCCTACTGCTTTCCATTCTCTGTCTTGAGAATTGATTTATGACCTCAAGTTCGCGGTTGTCTCGTGTCACCAAACGTGGTAGTTGAGCTGAAAGTGGCTATTAAGGTCACCATCTTTACAAGTAAGTTTGGCAAACTTTCCAGAATGAGATTTTCACTCTGCAGCGGAGTGTGCGCTGATATGAAACTTCCTGGCAGATTAAAACTGTGTGCCCGACCGAGACTCGAACTCGGGACCTTTGCCTTTCGCGGGCAAGTGCTCTACCAACTGAGCTACCGAAGCACGACTCACGCCCGGTACTCACAGCCTTACTTCTGCCAGTACCTCGTCTCCTACCTTCCAAACTTTACAGAAGCTCTCCTGCGAACCATGCAGAACTAGCACTCCTGAAAGAAAGGATACTGCGGAGACATGGCTTAGCCACAGCCTAGGGGATGTTTCCAGAATGAGATTTTCACTCTGCAGCGGAGTGTGCGCTGATATGAAACTTCCTGGCAGATTAAAACTTGCCCGCGAAAGGCAAAGGTCCCGAGTTCGAGTCTCGGTCGGGCACACAGTTTTAATCTGCCAGGAAGTTTCATTGGCAAACTTTGTTAATGGTTCAGTAACAAGTTTCTTGGCGATTATGCATTTCTTTCCTCCAACCATTTTATTACTCACAAAAATTGGACGGTTAATGCGGACAAGTCCCTTTTTAACTTGCAGGAACCCCAGTCATGGATACTGTACAAAGTGATTATCGAGCACTTGTCTGCGTTCAACCCGTCACCTCCTTTTGTGCTCGGAAGTAGGAAAGATATAACTTGTTTCCGGTTTCCTTGGAGCTGTGAGAAGCTTGTGTTTTATATCATTACTAATATATCCTGACGCTAATATACCCAAATAATTGACAATATCCGTGGGATTAAAGGAATCAGTCGATGAACTTTGTTATGGAAGTTTAGACGAAGTGCTGGGATCTGCCTATACATGTGGTGGTGTTTCTGCAGTTGAATGGTGACAAGAATCTTCAGAGGTTTCCTACTTTGCTTTCTCTTAATACATAACGATCCATTTTATTATACTGTTACGATGTAGGTAATTAAATGCCAATTATTCTCCAATAAACACTTTATTCGCACTGAAAAATGCAACACTAGTACACTTAGCACTAAAACACACACGGTCACACTCCGCGTATTTCTAATATCACTAAGCACAACACTGACTAAAGTCCGTGGTAACAGCCAATAATCGCAGTTGTTCACTTTTTATCAGTTCCAAGTTATCGCGACGATTGTAGTTTTCAAACTGACTACCTGGAAGCGACTCTGTTTCCCTTATATACGTGGCTCGGTTGTTTCGAGAACATCCAATGCCAGAATGTTTGCTTCCAGACTTTTATGGAGTGTGAACAAATACCTACAGTGAAAGCGACAAGCCAATACGTACATTACGACGTATAATATAAGGGCGAATTTTCAATGATGACGTAATCCAGCAGTTTATGTGTGTGGAACTTTTATTGTCGATTAAGTTCCTTTCTAGTGCATTCGATAGAGGGCCTATACAGTAACAATGCGTTTTTAGGGATCTTCTAGAAAGTCACTATTACCGGAGATATACCCATCAATACTTTCCCATATCTAAGTCGTATTACGAGTTAGCTATGGGAAACTATTCTTACATCATTTGTAAAAATATTGTTACGAGTCTCGTAATAATACTTTTACTGAGAAATTACTATTATTAATACTTCACAGACAACTGATCAGTCTCACTCTTGACTAATCTTCACACTTGCACTTGCTACAACTAGGACATTTTACTTATTCATTCTACTGTCTTAAGATTTCTGCTTCTGAATGAAAACTAGCTACCTATTCGGCGAATATTCCGTATTTATAACGCTACGTATCGAAGGTTTTCTGTACAAGAAAACAGTAGAATATTCGCGACTTTTCTCGAACAAATGCCAGACAGAATAATGTATCGAGATCACTAGAATGGCCGCGACTTTTCTGGTAGGTATGTGTCAGCTACCTAAGTGCCAGACAGAAACGTATAAAATACGATGACGCGGATGCGCGTGGTACACAGGAAAGTATAACTACTCGATTCGGTCGAGTCGACGAAAGAAACGAACGGATAGCGCGGGCGGCGCGGGTGGCAACGCGGGCGCGCCCCCGCAAGTGGAGTGTGGACAGAGTCGGGACAGCTGAGGAGGGCCAGCTGTAGCACAATAGAATGGTGAGCAGTGGTCAGCGCATCTGGATAGTAAGCAGGAGACTCATATTCAAAAACCGCTACGGTCGCAGTTTCGAATCCTGCCTCGTGTATGCATGTGTGTGATGCCCTTAGGTTAGTCAGGTTTAACTAGTTCTATGTCTAGGGGACTGATGACCTCAGAAGTTAAGTCTCATAGTGCTCAGAGCCAGTTTTTGAAACTACATTCAAATCCTGGTCCGGCACAAAGTTTCAACTTTGTCCTTTGACTTAATCAATGCCCACTTGCAGCCAGTATCTGTAATCTTTTGTCTCTTACACTGAAGTGCCGAAGAAACGTATAGGCATGCGTATTCAAATACAGAGATATGTAAACAGGTAGAATATGGCGCTACGGTCGGCAACGCATATATAAGACAAGTGACTGGTGCAGTTGTTAGATCGGTTACTGCTGCTACAATGACAGGTTATCAAGATTTAAGTGAGCTTCAACATGGTTTTAAAGTCGGCGCACGAGCGGTGGGACACAGCATCTCCGTGGTAGTGACGAAGCGGCGATTTTCCCGTAGACCATTTACGAGTGTACCGTGAATATCAGGAACCCGTATAACGTCAAATCCCCGTCATCGCTGCGGCCGGAAAAAGATCCTGCAAGAACGGGACCAACGATGACTGAAAAGAATCGTTCAGAGTGACAAAATTACATCTTTTACGCAAGCTGCTGTAGATTTCAATGCTGGGCCATCAACAAGTGTCAGCGTGCGAACAATTCCAAAAAACATCATCTATATGGGCTTTCGGAGCCGAAGACCCAATCGTGTACCCATGATGACTGCACGACACAAAGCTTTACGCCTCGCCTGGGCCCGTCAACACCGACATTGGACTGTTGATGACCGGAAACATGTTGCCTGGCCGGACAAGTCGCGTTTAAAATTGTATCGAGCGGATGCTCATGAATCCATGCATCCTGCATGTCAGCAGGGGACTGTTCAAGCTGGTGGAGGCTCTGTTGGGCGTGTGTAGTTGGAGTGATATAGGATGGATCCCTCATACGTTTGAATACGACTCTGACAGGTGTCACGTACGTAAGCATCCTGTCTGACCACCTGCATCCATTCATGTCCATAGCGCATTCCGATGGACTTGAGCAATTCCAGCAGGACAATGCGACAACCCACACCTCCAGAATTGCTACAGAGTGGCTCCAGGAACATTCTTACGAGTTGAAACACTTCCGCTGGCTACCGAATTCCCCAGATATGAACATTATTGAACATATTTGGGATGCCTTGCAACGTGCTGTTCAGAAGACATCGCCATCCCTCGTAGTCTTACTGATTTATGGACGGCTCTGCAGGATTCATGGTTTCAGTTCCCTCTAGCACTACTTCAGCCATTAGTCGAGTCCATGCCAAGTCATGTTGCGGCACTTCTGCTTGTTCGCTGGGGCCCTACACGATATTAGGCAGGTGTACAAATTTCTTTGGCTCTTCAGTGTATTTCATAAAGGCTCCTGGATCAAAATGGTGTCTCTTCTTTTGGACGTATTCGAAAGGAAGAAATGACACCACCTACATATGATTAAGACGAGGCCCAGGACGCCCTTCAACATCAAAAACGGATGAAATATCTAAAATGTTGGCAATCCGATTCGTTCTGACTTTCGGTTGAGTATTCGATCGATTGCTGAAACTGTAGGAATTCACAAACAATGCGTAAGGCAAATTTTACATAATCAGTTTACAATGAGAAAAGTGTGCGTGAAACTGGTGCCGAAAATTGTCGCGCTCGAACAAAATGAAGCTGGTAAAAACGTTTATACTATACTGACCCTTTGAATAACATTGAAAAGATCCTAATTTCTTGAACACAGTGATAATATGTGATGAATATTGGCTTTTCGCTTATGCCCCAGAAACTAAGCGCCAATCCATGCACTGTAAGGATCCAACGTCATCGAAAGCATAAAAGCTAAATGAGCTAATAAGGATTCAAATCGATTATGATTCATGGAATTGTGTAGCTTCACAGGGTTCCTGAAGGTCAAACCATTAATCAATTTCACTACATTGACGTTCTTACTTAACTCCGTGAGAAAATAAGAACAAAACAACCCGAATTGTGGAGGAACGAGTCAAGGGTTCTGTATCAAGACAACGCACCGGCTCAAACTACATTGTCTAGCAAGAGGTTTCTAGCGAAATACAACATCCCAGTGTTAGACCATTCGCCTTATTCTCCCGACCTAACGCTACTTGACTTTTATCTATTCTCCAATGTCAAATCTGCATTAAAAGGCATTAGATTTCAGTCTGTTGAAGCAGCGAAAAGAAAAGCGGCGTGCGTCATCAGCGAGCTCTCAGAGGGATACTTCCAGCATTGTTTCCATAAACGGAAAATTCGCACGCAGAAACCACAACTATTAAACTAAATGACAATTTTGTGACTGATAATTGATAAGTTGCAAGTATTTTCAACAACCACTTTCTACACGTAGCAAGAAAAATAGGATTATATGGTTCAGATGAAGAAGCAATAGAGTGTATTAAATATGTCATTCGAAAAATTTTAAGCAACTGAAAGTACCACCAACATCCTTTATCGAAATTAATGGAACGATAAAACTTCGAAACCTCTTATGGTGTTGGTGACATTTCAAACTCAATTCTGGAAGCTTTTATGATTTAAATAATTTTCTTAGTGATATTGTAATACATCACTGACAAAACGAATTTTTCTAACAAGATTGAAATATGCAGCTGTTAAACCTGTTTATAAGAAAGGTGACAGGAAAGACTTTCATAGTCATCATCCAATTTCCTTACCGACGTCTTCTTCCAAATTTTTCGAAAAAGTAATGTTTTGAAGAGTAGTCTCTAATTTAAGTAAAAACAATTTACTAGGCACATCACAAATTGCATTCCAGAAAGGTTGCTCGATTGAAAATGCTATTTATACATTCACTCACCAAATATTACAAGCTTCAAATAACACTATTCAGTATTTTTGTGAACGTTCCAAGACGTTTGATTTCTCTTCGAAAAACTCAAGTTTTATGGATTGATGGCTTCACATTCAACTTGTTGGAATTATACTAAAGAAACAGAATGCATAATGCTGTGCTGATTAATTAAGACAATGTTTAAAAGTAAGGAAATGTTAGTGGGTGGGGAGACATCACGAAGAGAGTCCCACAAGGTTCAATTTTTCGTTCCACTCCTGTTCCATACCTTCCGCTTAACATTCATCGAGCTGAATTAGTTCTTTTTGAAGACGATACTGGTGTTATAATAAATCCGTTTGTTTCCAATACTAGCAGCTATACGAAGAGAAAAGTTAACTGGAGTTAACTGTTTGAGCAACTCAGAAATATGCTTCTTCCAGTTTAAGTTTTCATCAATACATACACCAAATATTTGAAGCATTCAACCCATTTACTTACTCTTGTTCATGTGCTAGATAAATTGCCTGTATAACTCTATATGTCGTACATAACTGAATACACTGCGTTTCCTCAAAATTAAGGGAGAGTCCGTTTTCAAAGAACCACCTAATAATTCTTTGAAAATTTCTGAGAGATACCCAAAATGAACAATTAAATAGTTCTTTATTTGACTATTTGTTAACTTCACTCCATTGCCAAACGAATTAAAATTTTAATATAATGTATTGCCTCTTCGTTAACAAAACAGTTCAGACATATAACATAAGGCTTACTATTGCAGAGAAGAAGAATATCAACATTAAGCTGAATGATATATAACGTTAAATGAGTTCATATCTCTTTTGACAATAGCTATCTTTCTCCTATTACAGTCTGGTATTTAAACTGATGACTTATACGAAAATAACACAGACTTTCAGCACGTCAGTGCATCTCAATTCCTTAGGACACCGTGATTATTTACTGACATAGCTGAAATAAACAGATCTGATATTGCTCTATTCGACAGAGAAGCTAGAATAATTTTTGGTAGTAAAAAACCAAAGGATCTGGAATTATTCAGCCCTACACTTTCCCAAATTTCCTCATTTAAGTGTGCATCTGCCACTTCTTGCAATGTACAAGGATCATTTTCTGGATTAAAGAATATCTCGACAGATAAATGCATGAGCCTGAACGAGGAGAATTCGGATTATTATTTATTTATTGTATGACTTTTAGCGTTGGGAGGTTTGGAAGACGTGTTCGACTCGCCTTCCATGCAGCTCTCCATATTTAATCAGGGAGATTGCATCTTTAAACGAAATGGAAGCTGTCAGGAATGAGAGGAATTGGTTGTGACCTATAGTAAGCGACCAGTACCAGCATTTGCTTAAACTGAGAATGGGAAACCACAGAAAACAATTTCCAGGGTTGCCAGCAGGTGGATTCGAACCACCTCACCTGCCGAATCCACCTGTAGCTATCTCGGCGCCTAACATGCAGAGCTACTTCGACACATGGAAAATTTGGGAAACTGGTTGTTGTACATGGTATTAAAACAAAATCAAATGCATCACAACAAATGATGGAATTCAATATTGCATCTTTTTCCTTCAATTGTGCATGTTTGGCCGTTTGATATATACGAATGGATGCATATTTTAAGATTTAATTTTGTGTGGAATTCCTGGCTTCATTTTGGGCGAAGAGGGACCGGGGGGGGTTTCAAGGCGGTGTCGGCTCGAAAAAATTCAAACAGCCTGTTGCAAAAATCTTTTAGAAACGAACGAATTACAGAATGTTCAGTCTCCACATGCCCTTTCCGCTTTCCACAAGCCCCTCCTCATCCTTCCGTATTGGAACTGGTTTTAATAACTGAGTACCGGATGGGCGACCAGATTGGGCCATATTTTCTCATTTAGGCTAATTATTATTGCATTTTGAGCACTTAGTTCACGACATATAATCATCGCCATTTCGGTAATGTTTTTGTTGACTAACTTGATTTTTCATCGACACACGCAAATCCAAATATATATTTTTGCACTGATTTTAATTGAATGTCATTTGTAATGATACTTATTGCTCCATTGCAATGTGAAGTACTGAAACATTGAAACCCAAATTTCTACTAGTCTCCAAATAACGACTCCATTGCTAATATTATACTGCCATAGAGAAATGTTAGGCTACTATAGCAGTGTGTACATATTTTTGCCTTTCCATAATGAAAATAATCCTTTCTAATAGGTTTACACCCTATGTGGAAAATGCTGTTGATGACTTTCAATGTGAGTTTCATCAGGGAAGATCTGCTGTTGATCAGATCTTCACAATACGGTAAACAATAGAAAAATGCAAAGAATTTGGGTTGGTACACATCACCTCTTTATAGACTTTGGATCAGCTTACAACGTTATTGACAGAAGGGAGTTGTATACAGAAACAAAAGAGTTAGACATTCTTAATAAACTGATTGCCTTAGTGAAAGCTACTATGGAAACCATTCTGAATCAAATTAAAATACAGAATATATTATTAAGTGATGTGATCACAAAAAGTGAAGTAAGATGGGGAAACATAGTATCATGCCTTTTGTATAACTTAGTCTTGGAAAATGTTATAAGAGATGCAGGCATCAGTACAAGAGGATCTATCCTGTCATAATTCAGTTCAGGTGGTGGCAAATGCAGATGATATTGACATAATTACAAAAAGCAATCAAATAAGCCTTTACAAGTCTTGAAAGAGCTGCTAGAAAGATGACCCTATTGATAAATGAAGGGGAAGCTAAGTACATGCCTATAACTAAGAAAGATTATCCAAATGAGCCCCTAACCATAGAAATTGGTTTATATTAAGTTTGGTGTCTTGCATAGTTTCACCTATCTTGGGTCAGAAGTAAACTGTCAGAACAATATCAGCTCTGATACCCAAAAGCGAATATTGTCCGCCAACAAGTGCTCCCATGGCCTCCAAAAACATCTGAAATATAAGTTGTTGTTCAGGAAGACATAAGTTATGACTTCTAAAGATTTGGTAAGGTCGGTGCTAACATACAGTGCTGGAACATGGATATTACCCAAATTTGATGAAAGGTAGCTTGGCACATTTGAAATAAAGATCTTGAGAGAAGTATTCGGGCCAGTGGAAGAAAATGGTGTCTGGAAGAGGAGGTTCAACTATGAATTACGTAAAAATTAGATTAGATTAGTACTTGTTCCATAGATCATGAATATGACACTTCGTAATGATGTGGAACGTGTCAGGTTAATAAAAGGTGTCTATACAAGATATTATATTACACAACATATTACATGACACTTAATATTTCTAATTTTTTTGTGGGGGTTTGAGGAAATTACCCACTTACTATATCCAAAAATTCGTCTAATGAGTAGAAGGAGTTGCTATTAAGAAATTCTTTTAATTTCCTTTTAAATGCTATATGGTTATCTGTCAGATTTTTGATGGTATTAGGTAAGTGACCAAAGACTTTGTGGCAGCATAATTTACCTCCTCCTGAGCCAAAGTTAGATTTAACCTTGAGTAGTGAAGATCATCCTTTCTCCTAGTGTTGTAGCCATGTACACTGCTATTACTTTCGAATTCGTTCAGATTGTGAATAACAAATTTCATAAGTGAATAGATATATTGTGAGGCTACAGTGAAGATCCCTAGCTCTTTAAATAAGTGTCTGCAGGATGATCTTGGATGAGTTCCAACAATTATTCTGATTACAAGCTTTTGTGCAATGAACACTCTTTTGCTTAATGATGAGTTACCCCAGAATATGATGCCATACGAAAGCAGAGAATGAAAATAGATGTGGCAAGCTAATTTATTGAGATGTATCTTGCCCAAAATTAGCAATGATCCTAATAGCATAAATAGCTGAACTCAAGCGTTTCAGCAGATCTGTGTTTTTACCAGTTCAACCCCTCATCAATGCATACACCTATAAATTTTGAATATTCTACCTTAGCTACCGATTTATGGTCGAAGTCTATATTTATTAATCCGTTTACTGTGTGGAACAGTATATAATGTGTTTTGTCAAAGTTTAATGAGAGCCCATTTGAAGAGAACCACTTAATGATTTTCTGAAAAACATCGTTTTAAATTTCATCACTTAATTCTTGTCTGTTGGGTGTGATAGCTATACTTGTATCATCATCAAAAAGTACCAGCTTTGCATCTTCGTGAATATAGAATGGCAAGTCATTAATATACATTAAGAACAGCAGTGGACCCAAGACCGAACCTTGTGGCACCCCATTCTTGATTTTCCCTAATCTGAGAAATTACCAGTTTTTTGCATATTATGTGAACTGCTTATTTCAACTTTCTGCACTCTTCCAGTGAGGTATGATTTAAACCATTTGAGCGTTGTCCCATTCATACCACAGTACTTGAGCTTATCTAGAAGTATTCCATGATTTACACAATCAAAAGTCTTTGAGAGATCACAAAAAATCCCAATGGGTGACTTCAGGTTGCTCAGAGTATTTTAATATTTCATTAGTGAAAGTATATATAGCATTTTCCGTTGGAAAACCTTTCTGGAACCAAACTGACGTTTTGTTAAAATTTTATTTTAACAAAGGTGTTAAGCTACTCTACAATACATTACTTTTTCAAGCATTTTGGATAAGGCAGTCAGAAGAGAGATTGGGCAGCAGTTGTTGACATCAGACGTATCCTCTTTTTTATGCAGTGATTTAACAATGGTATACTTCAGTCTATCTGGGAAAATACCCTGCTTCACAGAGCTATTACATATGTGGCTAAAAATCCCACTTACCTCTTGGGAACAAGGTTTTATTATCCTACTGGAAGTGCCATCAATTCCATGTGAGGTTTTATTCTTGAGACAGTTTATTATCTTCCTAATTTCAGAAGGAGATGTAGCTGGAATTTCAATTGCATCAAATTGTGTGGGGAATGCCTCATCCATTAACTGCCTTGCTTCTTCTAATGAACATTTAGACCCTATTTTCTCTACAACACTTAAAAAATATTTATTCAAAATGTTTTCGACTTCCGGCTTGTTTGTCAAGTTTCCATTCACTTTGATAGTAATGCCATCATCCTGTACTCTTCATTGCCCTGTCTCTCTTGTAATAATATTCCAAATTGTTTCGATTTTGTTATCAGAGGTATTAATCTCAGACATGACGCACATGCTTCTGGACTTTTTAATAACCTTTCTTAATGTAGCACAGTAGTTTTTATAATATTTGGCTGTTTCTGGGTCATTTTACATTCTTGTTGTTAGATACAATTCCCTTTTGTGGTTACAAGATATTTTTATTCCTTTAGTAAGCCGAGGTTTTTTGCATGGTTTCTTATAATTAGATTTAACTACATTCTTGGGGAAACAGTTTTCAAATTCTCTTACAAGTGTATCATGAAATAATTTATTACCATCGGGTTCCTTGTACACTTCATCCCAGTCTAACTGCTAAGATTTTCCCTGAAATTTCTAATTGTTGAGTCATTAATTGAACTCACAACTTTGGAGGGTAGTTTTGAATTACTGAATGGAGCTATGTCATATACTGTAACTAGCTGAGCACCATGATCAGAAAGGCCATTCTCAACAGGACAAGAATTTATGTTTTTAATCTTATCTTGGCCTATAAAAGTGTTATCTATCAATGTGCTGCTGTCCTTTACTACCCGAGTACGGAAAGTTAATGATAGATGTCAAATTGAAAGAACCGAGCAAGACTTCCAGGTCATTCTTCCTATTACACTCTTTCGTGAATCAACACTGAAGTCCCCACAAATGAGAATTTGCTTTCCCCTATCTGACAGATAGCACAAGGCATCCAAGTTTTCCAGGAATAAATGAAAGTTTCCTGAAGGGGACCTTTATACTGTTTCAATTATAAAAGAGCCCTCCTTCAGTTTAAGTTGACAGGCACATGCTTCTATATGTTCCTCTACACAAAACTTTTTGTATCTAAGCTTTTTACACAGTGATAACTTTTGACATATATGGCAACTCCTCCTCTCACCTTATTCTCTCTATTCATACGTGCAGCTAGTTTATAATCACTGATATTTACCTTTTCCATATCAGACACAATGTGATGCTCAGACAGGCATAGTATATCTATTACATTATCAGATTCAATGTCATCTAAACAAACCAGGAGCTCATCTACTTTATTCTTCAAACCCAGAATATTTTGGTGAAAAATGGTAACATTATTTTTTACTTTACTTTTGTGAGAATCTACTTTTTTCCTTAATCCACCAATATTTTGATTAAATATGGTAACATTATTATTTACTTTACTGTTGTGAGAATCTTGTGAGTTTTGGACCTCTTTAGCACCTGCCTGCCCCAACTTCTCATCGGACACTGACATTATTCTACGGATTTCGCTAACAACCCTGCCAGTTTTCCCTTCCCTTTCCTGTTCAGGTGTAGACCATGCCTTGTGAAATCCCCCCTATCAATAGCCTCGACAGGAACCAATCCGATGTCTGACAGAGTGGCCGCCCTACGCAACTGATCCAACTCCATATTTACCCTTCTGACAGAGCTCTGTCTCCATACGTGTGGCCTTGTGCAGGGCTACCAATGATAATCTGTTACCGAATCAGGCATTGTCAACTACATTAAGATTAAAAGACTGCAATTGGCAGGACATGTACCGAGCAAACTGCACAATTATTAAGAACATATTCAATGCAGTGCCTGAAGGAATCACGAGAGCAGGAAGATCAAAGTTAAGGTGGGAGGACGGTGTCGGAAATGACATAAGGAAAATTGGAATTCTAAATTGGAGGAGTTCGGCAATAAACAGGGAGGAACGGAATAATCATCTACAGAAGACCAAGGTTCACGGAGGGCTGTTGCCGCCAGAGATGATGATGATAATGGTAATGGACGAATCAAAATCAGTTTTCTTATTCTTTCTTGCTACGAATTTATCCAAAATTAGAAACTATCACATCAGCACACAGAGCAAAAAATAAACAGCTGCACTTACATTAAATTCAACAGCATGGAAGAGCTGAACTAACAAAACAACTGAGCTCAAGTAAGGCCAACAATGTACAGCAGTTGGCCTTGGCTACAGTGGGAATGACGATAGCAGATAGTGCTATAGATCTACCAATAGTTGAAATTTATCTGTTCCCTTGTTGACAATCGATAGTGCGTATCACTTGTCTGTCATATAATTGATAATTAAAGTATCTTCCAAATTCACTAAAGGGCAATCAGTCCGCGTGCAATTTCATTTAGGTGACAGGGGGGATCCAAACCTATCGGACCCCTTTCCCCTGTGGCTAGGTCCTTAGTTCAATAATGTCACAACTAACCGTATATAATTATCCTTTAAACTGACTTTTTCCATATCATTTCAACAAAAGAATCGTTCAAATGATCTATGGTACGTGTAACTAACTAGTAGGATTCAACTTGATAAAACCCATGTCCCGGCATTCACAAGCTGATACTGTGATAGGTGCTGCAGGCAGACAAAAGCCATTGCAAAACACGACAGTGGATTTTAATAAGAAAGAGGAAGGCATTAAGGTCAATGGTACCTGGCTTCCGGTACTGAACGGGACACGCACCAATCTCCGACCGTGGGACGGTAGCGATGGTGCATAACTACGATTGACTTCTGTCAACTGCGCTCAGGAGTTTTCCTGTAGGTGACGATAGTATTTTCTGCCCAGTTGAGGTCCTCATCCTCTTCGCCGTTTTCTCATATGGAAAAAAAACCAGAAATGATCAGACGGCATTAATAGCCGGGAGACCCCCTGTCTGGGATACTCGTAGTTCGGTCGCCTGGTGGACGCGTTTCTATCTGACGTCGCTTCGGCGACTTGTGCGTCGATGAAGATACGATGAAATGATGAGAACACAAACACTCAAGTCTCCGAGCGAACAAAACATCCGACCGGTCGACCAACTGAACCCGGGACGCCGGGATCTACATGCACCAACGCTAACTCCCTTTTTATTTTCATATTTCTTTCGAAACTAGACTACCTATTCGTTTGGGATACCGTTGACAACAACAGGGAACAAATGTCGCGGAGTTCAGGGCTAATTAATTTGCAGTGAAAGGTTACAAGTTTGTCATGTAAAATACGTCTTTCCCTTTGACTTACAAGCGCGTAGCTCAGTGTTTAAAAGTCGCGGCAACGTTGAGATCATTAAGAACGTATAAGAAACTCTCATCGTTCAATGACGGGAAGGAAATAAACCATGTCGTTTTTAAAAGAATCATCGTGGTATTAAGCTTAATCGATTTATGGAGACGACCATACAATCAATGTAATTGGCTCGATTGCGTTTTGAACCCCGCTGCTGCCAAACGCGAATATACTGTCTCAACTATAGCTACAATTCGCTCCCAGTACAAGCACTGAACGTGTGTGTGGGACACAATTTCATTTATGTACCTGATTACACTTTACTGTTTTTGAAATGCAACAGATCTCCCGCCGTATGGTAACATGAGATCAACTATGTACAAAATATATTATCTGTAAACTGTCTTCTTCCTTGCTTACGATCCAAACACTTTGCGGCAGTTTCCATTGCTTTCACGATAACTTAATCTTAGGAAGGTATTTGCTTCATCTGTATACATACGCAACGTGATGTCTTCTTGTTTATATCAAAGAAACTAACGGATAATCCTGTTTATTTGGGAACACTTCGAAAAGTTATAGTAACGTTACACAAGACAAGATTTTTCAGTCATTCCGTGGACTTTATTTCGAATGACCCGTATTAATACAGCGCAGGGATGCAGTTTAAGTTTAGTGACATACCCTCTCAAGACTGAAATGTAAGAGCCGTAATACAAAATGACTAAGCATTTAACGTTCAGTGTAACTGCGACCTTTAATTAAATAATGTAATACACTTTTACTACAAATATGGAATATCAGGGTCAGGGAGATAGATGAAGAATTAATAATAAACACGTTTTTTGTAAAATTTAGGATTAAAATTACAGTTTAGCGGTCAGGATTGAAAGGTCCTGTTGCTTTGGCAGATTGCCCTCAAATTCCAGGACAGTTCTTTTAAAAAAGGCCACGGTATGAATCAGAACAACTCTTTCGAGAGCATGAAGATATGGTTATTAACGCATAAGTATTGTACTGTTTTTTCTGTAGAACATCTTCTCGTTACACACCAGTACAGGTAATTTAGTGCCTCCTCTGCTAATGATAAGTCACAAAGTAGGCTTCTTGTATGTGCCATCAATATCCAAGTATTTTGAGCTATTTCTCCTATAATATCGGTAAGTCGCTCTTCCATTGTTGCCTGGAAGTCTTCTTCGCTGGATCTGGATCACAATAACTAAGTCATTTGACAGATACTTGTTTACGAGACAGCTAACACAGCAACAACCAATCAGAGGATGTGCTTAGTCGCATGTTTTATTCTGTTCATCGTTGTCATATCTTCCTCAGGTGCCAGTTGCTGCAGTCAGTTGCATACGACACTTGGCGGTCGGTAACGTAACTGTTGTGATTTGTTTACATTGTTTCTCTTTGCAGTGTGTTTTTTCGCCACAGAATGTTCTGAACTAGTTATGAAATTGCGCATAAAAGTGATAAGAATATTATAAACCAGCTAAGCAAATCCAACACTAAACGTGCGTGAAATGCACAGCTGTTGCTGCCGCAGTCATACATACTGCATGCGCAGATAAACGTGAACCAGAAACATGGCCCTTTTCCACGATCGACTGTCAATCACTCTGTTACTCTGATCGAGATATAAGCCCTATACGGAATGCATTTTTCACTGTGAAGCGGCGTGAAGGCTTTAATGGAACTAGCTAGTAGAAACGTACTGGTAGATGGAAGCTACAACCGAAGTGTGAAGTATGCTTGCAAATCTAAGTAGGCGTGAGCCGTTGTCCACAAAGACAAATGCTCTGCTTTGGATCCCAGTCAGGCACAAAGTTATTATTTCTTATCAGGAAAATTTCAGTGTTGACGGTTTCTTACCTAAAGTTTCATGTGTTTTATTTCCTAGTCATATGCCTGAACGCTGGGCAAGTTTTGGCACCTATCCCGTGCTAAACGGCGTCCAACAGGTGCGGATCGTCCTTAACAAACACATCCCTTCTTATTTCTATATTGGAGGATGTCGAGTTATTGTGATTTACGATGGCCAGCCCGCACATGTTCTGGCTGTGGTGGAGAAGGACATATCCGCTCGGAGTGCATACAAAGCCGCATTAGGCAACTGCCATATGGAGAAGCGTCACAGTTAGATGTTCCCACGCAACTGCCGATGGTGTGCGTTCATTCGGAGCGTACAAGGACGTGTTGATGCAAGAGCATACCAAGTTAGGGCATGGAGGTGACACGGAGAATGCCCTTAGACCCACGTCACGTCAGAGGAGGGAGGAACCTTCCGTACCCTCAGATGTAGCACGCGTCATGGAACTGGAGGTCGAGACAGTGGCGGCAGCAACTTACAGACGAACGCTCGACGAACACAGTGAGGCGTCGCCTACGGCAGCAGAGAGCAGCGAGCGCAAACAACGATCGCAGAAGCGTCCCAAAAAGCGTCGTCATAGTTCGGGTGACACGTCCTCCCCTAGCCTAGGGGACACGGTAGTTATTGTAGCCGAAGAACTGTCAGACAGGGAACACGTGGCTTTAGAGGACGCTGACAGGATTCCTTCAGATGGTGACTGGAAGTCCTGCCTTTCAGACGTTCCCTCTCATTGACACCGACTAACGCTTTACTGCCTATGGAGGATTCAGGGACAATGTCCCAGCAGCCACATCGAAATGCATCAGAGGACGTTTCTGGGATTGACGACCACTGCGACTGGGCGGAACCAGTCGAAGAGATACAGGAATTGGCACCCCCAATTGATGACGACTCACTTACAGGACGCTCACCACGAAATCAAAACAACCGAGGGCAGCCCGTTGGCGGGCTCCCCTCTGAGCACGAATGGTGGACTTAAGCCCTTGGAGTTCACAATGACATGACACGAGCATGACAACGACAATGAACATTAACACCGCACATTCGATTAACAAGATACAACTTTTCTGGGACATGATTTACGCCACAGACGTGGATATTCTGCTGGTGCAGGAAACCTGCAATGCTGCCTTTCCTGACGTGCATCGTTACAACACCTACCTAGCGCCGACTCCAGACGGAGGACGTGGCACGGAGATATTACTCCGGGAAGGGATTCCTATGTGTGACCTCGATTACCTCCCTTCGGCTCGTGGTTTGGCTATGACCATGAACGGCATTCGTATTATTAACATCTAGGCACACTCCGGATCTGACAATCGACGGACGCGAGCACGATTCTACTCGGAGGAGATTCCCCCCCCCCCCCCTCCATTCCATGGGAGATATGACCCCATCTTGGTGGGAAGGTATTTTAACTGTGTTCTCACACCGAAGGATCAAACCCCAAATTTCAGCTCCTGCTAAGCATTGCACACGATCTGCCGGGACATGGCACTAATGGAAACATGGGAAAAGATCCATGGGCAGCGAGGGGGCTACACGTTTTTTACTACCCACTCGGCGAGTAGGCTGGATCGGATTTATGTTTCTGACGGATTAAGAGATCACGTGTTGGCTGCTGAACGTTGGCCCACAGCTTTTACGTATCACCTTGCATATTTATGCACATTAACCCACGGCAGCGGGTCTTGCGGAGCTGTAGTGCATGGAAGCTTAATTCATGCTTATTGGTGGATCTCGAATGTCGCCAGCGGATCGAAGAAACATGGCGAAAATGCAATTGCCCTCTACCGATGCACCGTACGACTGTTTCATGGTGGCTGCAATGTGCAAAACCGAAGATACGAACAGCTCTCATAACGTATGGCAAGGAAAAAGCGAAATGGCTCCAAGATACACTTGATCATTACTATATGGTGCTCCGTGACCTGTCCTCCAGGGCCCAATAGCCCGAGTGCCAATCGGCATGGAGTGTCAGCGCCCATCAATTTCGACCGCTCACAATGCTCAATACTACCCATACGATCTTTGCACAGATGTTGGCGGCAAGGCTCAAGACTGTAATATCCAAGACATTAACACCAGACCATGCTTGTCTAGGGGTTCGGAGCAACATCCATTCAATCCTAGGCGAATACCGTGACATAATTTCCCTGACGAAGGCTTGTCGCATGAGAGCGGAGTTCCTATCAATGGATTTTGATCGTGCCTTTGACAGGATCAACCAGGATTTCCTTGACTCGACCATGCGACGTATGGCGATACCTCAGTATTTTATTACCGTCCTCATGCGCCTCCTTCGCGGCGCTCCTTCGACGGTGAGAGTCAATGGCAGGGAGGTAGGAACGATTCCTGTTTGCAGCTCAGTTAGGCAAGGATGTTCCTTGTCGGTGATGCTGTTTGCAATAGCGCTCGAACCACTGATGCAGACTATTAGACGGACTATTACAGCCATTCGACTCTGTGCGAGTTCCTTCACGTGTAGTGCATATGCATGATACTCGTCCGGTCGGAGAACGAAGTATGTATGGTGGTTGCCCTTCTTTCTACGTACGGAGTAGCGGTGGGTAGCAGGGTCAACATGGATAAAACCAAGATGACGCACATCGGACGAGGGCTGGACGCTCTGCACAGTCAGTTTACGACGGTGGACATCTTGCGATGCTTAGGAGTATTGTTCACCCGATCGCTACGGCAATCAGCGGCGGCGAGCTACCGACGTCTGCTCCAGCACGTCCGACTGCACATACGCAACAATTCACTCCGAACCCACGAATTGCTCCAATGGGTAGAATAAACTTATGTTCATCTGGCCTCGAGACTGCCGCAGCTGGTACAGGTACTGCCAATGCAACATGGTATTGCTGACCGGTTAATGGCGGCCTTCGGATACTATGTCAGGCAAAGGATGTTGTTTAAGGTCAAATATGAGGCTTTAACTGTTCCACGCCATTCTGGAGGACTTAATATCACGAATGTGTGGAACAAGGCTGTAGCTCTATATCTGCGAGTGACGCTACGGACATGGAACCAACGGCAACACGCCATTTTGTCGGCGATCCTGGACGTGCTTCTTCCCCCGTCCTTTGAACCGCCGGTGGCGGCAGGCACAATATCGCTTTCTTTCTCTCACATCATGCGATTCTTTGTTGATTTTAGTGATGTTCAGTTACAGATACCTTCTACAAGGATCCCCACTACCCGTGTGATATACTTGAGGTGTCATCATGGCAGCAATGTTGTCGAACTTAAATACCCAACGAGGGATTGTCGAGACATTTGGCGAGCTGTCCATACGTCTCCTCTCACCATGGCAGCGAGATCGTCTTGGTATACATTAATCAACAGCAAGTCAGTCAACCGCCAACGATTGTACGACATTCATATGGTAGATTTCCCGCTCTGCTTTGTACGTGGCATGCAGGACACAGACGAACATTCTCTGCAGTGCGGTGAGTCAAAGGATGTTTGGCGGCTGACGCAACGCATCATGGTACTCCTCCAACGCAACGACGAATCCACGATCACGACGGACGCTTTATTTTTCCCAAACGCTGTCTTTTTCCCCTCACAGAAAACGTTGGCAATCCGTTGGATTGGAGAACACGCATCGCACTACGTGGTCTCGCGGACCGTGATATCGGGCAGGGACTATTGGCATTATGTACTAGAACAACACGAAATCATCCGACGTCACTCTACATACAAAACGCACTTTGAGAAATTTCTAGGCAGCATGTTTCATGACCCATCGAAGCGGTGAGGAGTCCCAGGTTTACGTAGTTTCGCGGTATAGGATATTACTTCCAGTGAAGTGACGAGGATGTCACTTCGGCCCTATATATCTTTCCTTTCTTTTTCATATGTGATTTTTTTCTGGGACATTAAAATTAAATAAATAAAAAATAATAAAAAAGAGTTACACACATGTACAAAGTTTCCTTTCCGCTGCCTCTCCCTTATCCTGTCAGGAGACAGGGACTCCGCGGCCAGGCCTCCAAGCATGACCCCTGCCCACTCTGCCCCTTGATCTACTATACCTTAATTTTAAAAAAAAAAAGTGGTCAGCGCGACGGAATGCCATGCTAAGCGGTTCGGGTTCGATTCTCGGCTGGGTCGGAGAGTTTCTCCGCTCAGGGACCATCATCTCATCGACACGCAACCCGCCGAAGTAAGGTCAACTGAAAAGACTTGCACCTGGCGACCGGTCTACCCGACGGGAGGCCCTAGCCACACGGAATTTCATTTTTTTATGATGCTGTTTTAAAGCCTCAAGTCTACTTGTTTACCATCTGAGTCACAGCAGCATTATCAATATACTGTACAGGAAAGCTTTTGCAATCCACTGAGAGGTGTGTACTCCGTGGCTAGGTCTGAAAGACGTATTGGCTTTTTCGACGTGAAACAGAAAAAGTAGACAGTATAGTGCAAACTATATCGTGCATGTTGCATTGGGTCTCGTTTTCTGTTTCCTTTTCTGAAAATTTTTAATAAATTTTAATAAACTTGCGAGAGAACACCAGAGTCAAAGCTAAATGTGAATAATGTGTTGAAGTTAATGCAATAAATCTCTGAGTTTTACAGTGTAAACCGAACGAGTCTCTCGCCTAATGCTCAAAGATATATTCGTGCCAAAGCAAATAAAAAGAGTGATCATAGGGAGAGAATATGTGTAGTGCTTACCATTTTCACTGAAGACTACTTTGAAAATGGAGTCTTAAATAAGAAATTTCTGTCGATGGCCTTATGCCTCCGTATCCTTCCATTACAGCTAGGGATAGGCTCCCCGAAGACCATGGACACAAGTACCAACAGAGAAGAGCCATTTATTTTTAACAGCACTCAGTGACGCCGTCGGGATTGTCGAGAAGAATTAGACCATTATAACGCCGCCTACAGCTTAAGATTATTCATTTTACTCTTTATTTGGAAAGTTAGTTACCTTGTCTCTATCTTTAATTGTGGCACTACATGGAATGTCTCATGAGCTCCAGAGCAATGTGGGAGAGTAATTTTTCAGCCTGTTCAAGATAATTTGTTTGTGAATATGAGTACAAACTGTCCATTTGCAACCGAGTAAATACGGTAGATTTGAGTGACAAATAGGTTAGTTTCAAAAAGCAGTAAAAATATCATTATGATATGCTGTAAATTTATAAATAAGAAAATTCTATATAAGAGTGGTTGTTATGGTGAAACGTAAATAGTTCATATGTTTTTGAGTGGAAATCAGTTTAAATGAGGAGTAATGAAAACTGTTTTTTATTACAGACCTGCAATTGTTAACGTTGTTATCACTCTCGAAATATTGAAGTAACTGTCATTAGAGATTACGATGTACATGTTGTCTTCAGTGAAGCTGCCTTCTGTAGTGAACTAATCCGCTGCCACTGCACTGACTGATTTTGGTGAATACTGTCGCAGCGAAAGAACATAGTTCAAGGTCACACGCTGTATCACTACAACAAGTAGTTCATTGATCTCGTTTTTTTTTGTTTTTTTTTTTGTGACAAGCTAGTACTCTATTAAGATTGTGGTTCTCAGCTCAAAGTATGCCCTGTGATAGAAATATTTAGGATTCAGAAGATAGTTCGTACATGTGCTTGCCATCTACAGGCATTTCATCGATAAGAGGTCTTCTGTTCTGAAACGGCATGAGCTAACGCCAGGACATCCTGGAGTCCTGGAGCGCCTTCAAGAGGTAGAGTCATCAGGCCTCATATTGTTCATTAGACAACAAACAAACGAATCGAGAATGCAATACCTAATAAACCAAGAAATTCCTAGCAGATTTTGAAAAGACATACAATGAGAATTGCATGAAACCGGTTGGATGCACCATGCAAATTATCGGGAACGTTGAACATATGAGTATCACAATACCGAGTCTTGGGTTCAAGAGACGCTAATAATATCCACAAAGCCACAATTGACTATTGTACTGCACACCACAGAAATGAAATCTCGCGTGATTCTCATACTGATAGCAATATTGGGGTCCGCAGCTCGTGGTCTAGTAGCTAGTGTTGCTGCCTCTGGATCACGGGGTCCCGGATTCGATTCCCGGACGGGTTGAGAATTTTCTCTGCCCGAGGACTGGGTGTTTGTGTTGTACTGGTTCAAATGGCTCTAAGCACTATGGGACTTAACATGTGAGGTCATCAGTCCCATAGACTTAGAACTACTTAAACCTAACTAACCTAAGGACATCACACACATCCATGCCCGAGGCAGGATTCGAACCTGCGACCATAGCAGCACGCGGTTCCGGACTGAAGCGCCTAGAACCACTCGGTCACAGCGGCCGGCTAGTGTTGTACACATCACTTCATCGTCATCGTCATTCGTAACAGTGGCTAGGTTGGATTGCGTAAAAATTGGACAGTGTAAAACTTTGGACTTCGTATGAGCGCTGATGACCGACAAGTTGAGCTCCTCACAAACCAAACATCATCATGATCATCAGCAATATTGGGCACTCTGATATAGACTCCACGTCATCGTGCAACAATGACGGACAAGTGGCGGCAACCCATGGCGATTCCAGCGCATTTTTCAGACGTATAATCGCTGACACAAATCGCGAGAGCCCTCGCCTTTTCGTTAAGCTGAAATGCAAAGCCTTACTGTCGGTTATATTGTTAACATGTAAAGAGAGACATAGCTAGTAACATATTGGCGAGTCATATGTCTCTCTAGTGCACTACATAGGAAACAAAAAAATAAGATGCCAACCGGACCCACGTTAGCAATTAACAAAAAGCAAAATTTAAAAAAAATTCACAGTAAAGTTTTTTTCCAAGCATAAAACGTGAGGGGAAAATAGTCATTTACGAATATCACACGCAGTAATATCGACGTCTTTCGTAATAGGCACGTTTTTGTATGACGTGATGTGGAGTCACAAACAGATTTACTAACTGATCTGCAATTTCATATTTTCCATAGCGTTTTGACCTCTTTCCGAATGACACACACTCTTCTACAGTTCTGTCATCATAATGCCAGTGAATGAAGATAACAATAGGACTTGAAATAGTGCCGTTCAGATGAACTACCTGAGATTTCCCACACACTGGATTAAAACGACGAATGCACAACATCTAATTCTGTGAATTAGACGACGAGCAGTGAACTGTGAACGATTGTTGGTACTTCATGTTTCTGTCACCTTGATAACAGCAAAATGAGGTGAGGAACGTTCAGTGGATGCTTAAGCTCCCGATAATGAGAATGTCAGAGACGGAAGAGCCAAAAACCGTAAGCATATTTCTTTATCGGTATTAACATTACAAGCGAATCAGGTTATATACAAAGGTAGTCCTCATAGTTCTACTAAGTTCGGGGAATTTTTTTGCTATTGTTCTTGATTGTGGCACGTGTAACTAGAACGGAAGCCTCTAACCAGTAGGACCAGTACTAATAGCTCTTATTCGATGGTGCAGCAGACAAGAGTGTCAGTGTTTTACAACTTTTGTTACAATTTAGTAGTGGCCACAGACTACAACAATTTTTTAATACTTACGGTAGAAGCAGCAAATAAAGTGATAATTTAAATGTAATGGAAATGTAAGCTAACTGTGATACGACTGATGAGCATTTCCTTTACAGATACATTATTAAAACAATATACTACCGGGCGCCGTGGGTCGATATGGAAACAATATTGCTAACGGAACCCAACGAAAAATAAACCTATGAGTCGTAAGTTACAGTGGTTATTAGTTTCATTATCTGCACTTCTACGGAGCACAGATAACTGAGAAAGGAATCTTCTAATTTCTGAAATGATAATGGCAAACTACAGTCATTGCTTGTTTTTAATTTCCATACATTAATATCCACGACTAAATATGTCGATAATCGATTTGAACCTTTAAAGAAGCTCACAACTGATACATAAACAGCACTTTATTAATATAATTTATGATAATCACAATAGCATACTGGTACCTAATACTAACACATGCAAGTACTTGAAATGACAACTTACAGAATCGACTTTTGCTACATACATAAACATACTTCTTAACTTTGACCAGCTGATATAACATTTGGCAATAAACAAAAACTTTGATGATTCGTAACCTGCCCTTGTTACGTTTTTATACCATTTCTATACGCTGTTCACTACTTTTGCATTCACAAAGAAAAGTGTACATATAATTTTAATAATATTGAATGATCACCGACTATCATGAAATTACTGTGGTCATTCACGATATTGTTCTATAACCTTAAAAGACTCTGGATACTAAGAAAAGAAACACAGAGCTGTGTAGGACGAAACGACGTTCGCGAGGCCCTCTGTTTGCAAACGGATAATCAATTTTTTAAATGTGAAATGTTTTAATGATGTCAAAAAAACTAAATTTCGTTTTAAGAAGTTCTCTTTTACTGTGTCATCCGCCTTTTTAATGATCTAATCTAAACCGAATTCTCCCCATTTAACAACGGGAGACATCATGTTTAAATAGGGTTCTGAAAAACGGTGGAAGCTAGCGTTCTTCACTTGGTTTTGCCAGTGGTAAAGGACGTCTTACGGTGCGTGTTGAAATTTGTGGCTCAGGTGAGAATCGATCACAAGACACTCAGATAGAACCAGCCCAACACACCATCCGAATTCACAAAAATGTTCACAGAACAATAAAGCTTAGCTTAGTGCTGAATACATTAGATTCCTTGAAATTCTGAATGTGGCAGGGAAAGATTACTTATAACGTACAGAAAACCGGGCTTCAGTAATAAAAGTGAAAGGAAATGAAAGGGAGACCGTAAATTAAACAGTGGTGGGAGAGAGTTGTAACCAAATCGTAATTCAAAGTGCTTTCACTTTGAAACTGACGATTCAGAAGCGTGTTCAAGATTCCAGTTCTTAAGATACGCTCTTGAACACTAGCACAATACCTGATGAGAAGGTAATTGTTGGCAATCCTTGTTGTGCTGTGATCTTCAGTCCTGAGACTGGTTTGATGCAGCTCACCATCCTACTCTATCCTGTGCAAGCTTCTTCATCTCCCAGTACTTACTGCAGACTACATCCTTCTGAATCTGCTTATTGCATTCATCTCTTGGACTCCCTCTACGATTTTTACCCTCCACGCTGCCATCCAATACTAAATTGGTGATCCCTCGATGTCTCAGAACATGTCCTACCAACCGATCCCTTCTTCTAGTCAAGTTGTGCCACAAGCTCCTCTTCTCCCCAATTCTATTCAATACCTCCTCATTAGTTATGTAATCTACCCATCTAATCTTAAGCATTCTTCTGTAGCACCACATTTCGAAAGCTTCTATTCTCTTCTTGTCTAAACTATTTATCGTCCACGTTTCACTTCCATACATGGCTACACTCCATACAAATACTTTCAGAAACGACTTCCTGACATTTAAATCTATACTCGAAGTTAACAAATATTTCTTCTTCAGAAACGCTTTCCTTGCCATTGCCAGTCTCCATTTTATATCCTCTCTACTTCGACCATCATCAGTTATTTTGCTCCCCAAATAGCAAAACTCCTTTACTACTTTAAGTGTCTCATTTCCTAATCTAATTCCCTCAGCGTCACCCGACTTAATTCGACCACATTCCATTATCCTCGTTTTGCTTTTGTTGATGTTCATCTTATATCCTCCTTTCAAAACACTATCCATTCCGTACAACTGCTCTTCAAAGTCCTTTGCTGTCTCCGACAGAATTACAATGTCATCGGCGAACCTCAAAGTTTTTATTTCTTCTCCATGGATTTTAATACCTACTCCGAACTTTTCTTTTGTTTCCATTATTGCTTGCTCAATTTACAGATTGAATAACATGGGGGATAGGCTACAACCCTGTCTCACTCCCTTCCCAACCACTGCTTCCCTTTCATACCCCTCGACTCTGCCATCTGGTTTCTGTACAAATTGTAAATAGCCTTTCTCTCCCTGTATTTTACCCCTGCCACAGTCAGAATTTGAAAGTGAGTATTCCAATCAACATTGTCAAAAGCTTTCTCTAAGTCTACAAATGCTAGAAACGTAGGTTTGCCTTTCATAAATCTTTCTTCTAAGATAAGTCGTAGGGTCAATATTGCCTCATGTGTTCCAACATTTCTACGGAATCCAAACTGATCTTCCCCGAGGTCGGCTTCTATCAGTTTTTCCATTCGTCTGTAAAGAATTCGAGTTAGTAGTTTGCAACTGTGACTTATTAAACTGATAGTTCGGTAATTTTCACATCAGTCAACACCTGCTTTCTTTCGAACTGGAATTATTACATTCTTCTCGACGTCTGAGGGTATTTCGCCTGTCTCATACATCTTGCTCACCAGATGGTAGAGTTTTGTCAGGTCTGGCTCTCCCAAGACCGTAAGTAGTTGTAATGGAATGTTGTCTACTCCGGGGGCCTTGTTTCGACTCACGTCTTTCAGTGCTCTGTCAAACTCTTCACGCAGTATCGTATCTCCCATTTCATCTTCATCTACATCCTCTTCCATTTCCATAATATTGTCCTCAAGTACATTGCCCTTGTATAGACCCACTATATACTCCTTCCACCTTTCTGCTTTCCCTTCTTTGCTTAGAACTAGGTTTCCATCAAAGCTCTTGATATTCATACAAGTGAATCTCCTTCCTCCAAAGGTCTCTTTAATTTTCCTGTAGGCACTATCTATCTTACCCCTAGTGAGATAAGCCTCTACATCCTTACATTTGTCCTCTAGCCATCGCTGCTTAGCCATTTTGCACTTCCTGTCGATATCATTTTTGAGACGTTTTAATTCCTTTTTGCCTGCTTCATTTACTGCATTTTTATATTTTCTCCTTTCATCAATTAAATTCAATATTTCTTCTGTAACCCAGGGGTTTCTACTAGCCCTCGTCTTCTTACCTATTTGATTCTCTGCTGCCTTCAGTGCTTCATCCCTCAAAGCTACCCATTCTTCTTCTACTGTATTTCTTTCCCCCATTCCTGTCAATTGTTCCCTTATGCTCTCCCTGAAACTCTGTACAACCTCTGATTCTTTCAGTTTATCCAGGTCCCATATCCTTAAATTCCCACCTTTTTGCAGTTTCTTCAGTTTTAATCTACAGTTCATAACTAATAGATTGTGGTCAGAGTCCACATCTGCTCCTGGAAATGTCTTACAATTTAAAACCTGGTTCCTAAATCTCTGTCTTACCATTATATAATCTATCTGATACCTTTTAGTATCTCCAGGGTTCATCCATGTATACAACCTTCTTTCATGATTCTTGAACCAAGTGTTAGCTATGATTAAGTTATGATCTGCGCAAAATTCTACCAGGCGGCTTCCTCCTTCATTTCTTAGCCCCAATCCATATTCACCTACTATGTTTCCTTCTCTCCCTTTTCCTACTCTTGAATTCCAGTCACCCGTGACTATTAAATTTTTGTCTGCCTTCACTACCTGAATAATTTCTTTTATCTCATCATACATTTCAACAATTTCTCGTCATCTGCAGAGCTAGTTGGCATATAAACTTGTACTACTGTAGTAGGCGTGGGCTTCGTATCTATCTTGGCCAGAATAATGCGTTCACTATGCTGTTTGTAGTAGCTTACCCGCACTCCTATTTTTTTATTCATTATTAAACCTACTCCTGCATTAACCCTATTGGATTTTTTATTTATAACTCTGTATTCACCTGACCAAAAGTCTTGTTCCTCCTGCCACCGAACTTCACTAATTCCCACTATATCTAACTTTAACCTATCCAGTTCCCTTTTTAAATTTTCTAACCTACCTGCCCGATTAAGGGATCTGACATTCCACGCTCCGATCCGTAGAACGCCAGTTTCCTTTCTCCTTATAACGACGTCCTCTTGAGCAGTCCCCGCCCGGAGATCCGAATGGGGGACTATTTTACCTCCGGAATATTTTACCCAAGAGGACGCCATCATCATTTATTCATACAGTAAAGCTGCATGCCCACAGGAAAAATTACGGCTGTAGTTTCCCCTTGCTTTCAGCCGTTCGCAGTACCAGAACAGCAAGGCCATTTTGGTTAATGTTAAAAGGCCAGATCAGTCAATCATCCAGACTGTTGCCCCTGCAACTACTGAAAAGGCTGCTGCCCCTCTTCAGGAACCACACGTTTGTCTGGCCTCTCAACAGATACCCCTACGTTGTGGTTGTACCTACGGTACGGCTATCTGTATCGCTGAGGCACTCAAGCCTCCCCACCAACGGCAACGTCCATGGTTCATGGGGGGAGGTGGCAATCCTTATAAACGATGAATTTTAAGCAAAATATTAAATTCATCGTGGCAATCCTTATAAATGATGAATTTAATATTTTGCTTCTCGTCCCATATTACCAACTACAAGCAGCCACAGCTTTTATGTAGATTATGATAGCATGCAATGTCACATTCACATGCCACGAACTGAAGCTCTTGACAAGGAAGCTGAGGAATATTTGTAAGTAGGCTGTTTATGTTTTCTTTCTATGTAAGTAGGCTGTTTATGTTTTCTTTATGTAAGTTTGCTGTTTATGTTTTTTATTGGCAACGTTACATAGCACTCTGTATGAAAATCACTGGCTGTGCTGTGTGCAGTATGTGGCTAGTTTGCATTGTTGTCTGCCATTGTTGTCATGAACTGCTATAGCTGGATGCGAACAGCGCGTAGCGCTGGGCAGTTGGAGGTGAGCCGCCAGCAGTGGTGGATGTGGGGAGAGAGATGGCGGAGTTTTGAAAAATGTCATGAACTGCTGTATATATTATGAATCTTGAGGTAAATACATTGTTTGTTCTCTATTAGAATCTTTCATTTGCTAAGACTATCAGTAGTTAGTGCCTTCCGTAGTTTGTATCTTTTATTTAGCTGGCAGTAGTGGCGCTCGCCGTATTGCAGTAGTTCGAGCAACGAAGATTTTTGTGAGGTAAGTGATTTGTGAAAGGTATAGTTTAATGTTTGTCAGGGCCATTCTTTTGCAGGGATTTTTGATAGTCAGATTGCGTTGCGCTAAAAACATTGTGTGTCAGGTTAAGCACAGTCTTGTACAATTGTTCTAAGTGGACATTTCATATGTACAATTATTCAAAGGGGACGTTTCATTTTTTCAAATCTGTATTGGCCAGTGCCCAACACCATTTGTAAAATTTTTTGTGGGGAGCATGGGGGCTATGTAAGTAGGCTGTTTATGTTTTCTTTCTATGTAAGTAGGCTGTTTATGTTTTCTTTATGTAAGTTTGCTGTTTATGTTTTTTATTGGCAACGTTACATAGCACTCTGTATGAAAATCACTGGCTGTGCTGTGTGCAGTATGTGGCTAGTTTGCATTGTTGTCTGCCATTGTTGTCATGAACTGCTATAGCTGGATGCGAACAGCGCGTAGCGCTGGGCAGTTGGAGGTGAGCCGCCAGCAGTGGTGGATGTGGGGAGAGAGATGGCGGAGTTTTGAAAAATGTCATGAACTGCTGTATATATTATGAATCTTGAGGTAAATACATTGTTTGTTCTCTATTAGAATCTTTCATTTGCTAAGACTATCAGTAGTTAGTGCCTTCCGTAGTTTGTATCTTTTATTTAGCTGGCAGTAGTGGCGCTCGCCGTATTGCAGTAGTTCGAGCAACGAAGATTTTTGTGAGGTAAGTGATTTGTGAAAGGTATAGTTTAATGTTTGTCAGGGCCATTCTTTTGCAGGGATTTTTGATAGTCAGATTGCGTTGCGCTAAAAACATTGTGTGTCAGGTTAAGCACAGTCTTGTACAATTGTTCTAAGTGGACATTTCATATGTACAATTATTCAAAGGGGACGTTTCATATTGTCACATAAGCCCATTCCCCATGTTATTCAATTTGTATGTACGAGAGTTTGCTGAAAAGTAATGCTTCCGAATTTTTTATGTGAAGATTCTTAAGACTTTTTAAATAAAACAGACTTTCACTAAAGTCGACATATTCGTATCGTGAGATTCAACAACTGTATTGATATTTAAGATAATTCTCATTTATTGTTCAGTCTCAGTTGCACATTTTTAAATTAGATTATGACGGTTGCCCAGAAAGTAATGCACCACTTTTTTTTTCTCCACCGAAAACAATGCTATGAATGCAAAACGTTACGTATGTATTATGTAAAGTCCCCTGAGTGATTGCGCCAAGTTTCCGTCACTTCTGACAGATAGCGCAGCTGCAGGACAGTTTCAAAACGGCGTCTGTAGGTGATGTGAGTTACAAGCAACGTGCCATATTGAATTTCTCACTGCAGAGAAAGGAACTGTGGGGAATATTCCCAAACGCTTGTGCAAAGTCTATGGAGCATCTATTGCAAACAGAAGTACAATTATAGTGGGCGGCACAAAAGTAGAGTCCTCAAGGTTACGGCCGCTGGATGCTGCCAGCAGGGTCTGCGGGCTGTGATTCGCCCACCTCTCGGCTTTGTTGCCATGTAGGTACCGTTAGCGGTGCGATAGGTCAGAGCAGGTAAAAACTCAGTGCTCCCGTGCTGTATCGAGTCTTCACGTCTGATCTCAGTGTCTTTCTATCTTTAGAAATGTGCTTTGACGTTTGTTCGGTGGTGAACAACAATGCAGGAGCAATGGCCTATTTGTAGTACTCTTACGGTCGGTGTGCGTAGAGGGCGGAAATACATTCGTAAACAATCGAAAATTATCATATCGAATGTACTCAAGTTTTTTACTGATCTGGCTGACAGTGAAGAAGCGAGGAATACCAAGCCTGTGGTGTCTCCAAGTCAAATGTAGGCCGTATTAGCAAAGCTGTGTCATTGTCGGAATCTCCAGACATGAATGAGTGTTTCACTTCTCCAAGAAAGGGATACGGACGTGAACGGAAATCAATCGACTTTGACGGTTTTAACAAAGAGGTCGTGTGTAGCACTGTACTTGGATATTATGACAGAGGAGAGTATCCAACAGATAAAAAAGTACAGGCTGACCTCCGTGAAACAATTAATTATTCGGGCTCAGGGACCTCCATTCTTCATCTTCTTCGCTCTCTTAGTTTCCAATTCAAGAAGTGTAATGACTGACGGAAATTGTTAATGGAACGCAGAGACATTGCAGCAGCGAGAGCGAAGTTTTTGCGTACAATGCACCTCTTGTGTGCTGAAGACACCAGGCCTGTAGTGTACTTGGATGAAACATGGGTTTCACAGAACCACACCAGTAAGTATATATATCACGACTCCAAAGGAAACAGCGATTTGAAAGTGCCCGCTGGTAGAGGTGGCTGATTAATTATCGCCCACGCTGCTTCATTAACCACAGGCTTCATACCAGAGGCCAAATTTGTTTTTCGTGGTGGGAAAAGTTCTTGTCAATCCGATTACCATTCAGAAATGAATGGATAAGTTTTCAAGAATTGGTTTATTCGACTGTTGTTTGCACTGGAAGAAGGGTGAATTTTCGTGATGGATAACGCCAGCTACCACTCCATTGAGACAGAAAAGCTGCCACATTCAAATTGGTGCAAGGTAGATATTATGGAGTGGTTAAAGAGAAAAAAATGTTTCATTTTCAGTCGATGAAACGAAGGTTGAACTCCTGTCTAAGGAAGAAATCATAGGTGCCAAGAAGACTTACAAATCAGATCAAATGGCAAACGAAATGGGACTTTAAGTGGTACGTCTACCACTGCATCACTGCCATTATAATCCCATTGAATTAATATAGGCCCAAGTAAAGCGAGAAGTGGCGAAAAGAAATACTTGTTTCAAACTTGCTGATGTCGAGAAGCTAACACACGAAGTACTTGACAATGTTACCCAGCAGGACTGGGAGAGGTGCGTAAAACACACAGAAGCATTGATAAAAACTGATTTTTTGAACCAGGCTTTAAGAGACACCATAGTGGAATCTGTGATCACCTGGCTGAAACAAGCGACAGTGAATCTGACGACACGGAGCCAGAAGATGCTTCAGTTTAGGTAAGTGCCGTCTATGTAAAAAAGCTGACTTGATTTAAATGTTTGTCTTTTCATTTCATTTATAGAAGACATACTGCGAATGTTTTTCCCTTACTGTAGACGTCTGATAAATTTATCACAAGTGGTGCCGATTAGTTTACTCAACAGTAACTGTCAATTAAAATAAGATTGTCAATTCTGCATTAATTAACAACAGTTTTTCCTAAACACGCGTACCCAATATCTTTACATTCAGATATAATCTTATTGCATTCAGTTTACTTGTACATTCGAAACTTAACTCCTTTTTTTCATAGAAGGATTTACTGGCTGTTTCTTAGAAAGGGTAATGCAGTGCAGTAACATCAGAACAGTCCCAACACCTATTCTGATTCTCCAGGAAGAGCGTAGAAATCTATGATATTTGACGACTTTTACGAGAACCTAGAACGTAGAATTGTATTACTTTGTCAGAGGATAGTATCTTATGGCTAGAGAAATACAGGGTAATGTCCATGATAAAATTGATTATTCTGGTCAGTCACTTCAACGCACTGTCTTCTCCACCCACTTGGTTTATGAGGGACAATATTTGTAACACAAGACAGGGACATTGCAGTAGTAAGAACGAGGTTTTTGTGTACCAAGCACATACTGCGTGTTGCGAATAACAGGCGTACAGCAAATTTAGATAAAACTTGGATTTCACAAAACCTTTTGAACAAATATTTTGCTCGACTTCAGTGAAAATATTGGCTTCAAAATAACTACAATTCCTTTTGCTTAGTGTATATTGGCGTTTTCAGTCATGGATGTAATGATGAAGGATATGTATTAGCAGCCAGTAAAATATTTTCAGGAAGTCAGCCATCCAAACAAAACTCTTGGCGACGGCCTACGACGACTTGAGCGCTGCTGTGCACTGAATATTGCAGAAGTAATTTGCCTCTGTAAGTGATATGATACGATAATGATGTCTGAAATTTTACCAAAAATAATTTTGTAGTTTTCTTAACAACTTTCTCATGGGTAGTTTCTTTGCAGTCCTACAGAACAAAAGTTCATCAGTGACCACATTTTTCGCTATGCAGTCGGCACAGTTGCACACCTCTTATAATATTTTATTTTTTGTCTAAGAATACTTTTATCTTTCCGAGATAAAAGATGCAGCATATGCATCTGTAAACTTTGAAGATGTTCATATATTTCTTTTCTTGTATTAGTGATTCTGTTACTACCACAGGTTGAAGTAAATTTTTATTTTCCTCCAAAATTTCTGGTAACGTTACTTTTCATTTTTTTTCCCCTTGCAGCTACAGAGAATTTTCTTTTGGAAAGTACTCCATCATATTCTAGACTAAAAATAGAGATGCCCAATATTTTTTAAAATTTTTACTAACATTTGAAATTATCACTAGAAAAAAACTGACAATGCTGTAAGACGCCGAGATGACCATGAAGCCCTATTTTCGCGCTGGCCACTATAGTCCCTGGGCACATAGGGTGAAGTCATTAAACGGCATTTCGGGGGAGCTCCACGATTTGCAGCGGTCAGGGAGACAGTCCACGGCTGTCACACTTGACATATTACAGTGAGCTGATGCTGTCATTCGCGAGGATAGACGCACTATGACTCGGCAGTTGGTGCTGCATATGTCAATCAGTGAAGTAAGTTCCTGCAGTTGAAGCACTGGCTCCGCCACCAGGACAAGGATTGGTACCGACAGGAATGCCAGGATGGAGATTACGTGGAAAAATAGGATGTGCAGATAGTTCACCATTCTTTTGTGTATGTAATTCTCATCATGTTCAACAAAGAATTGTTGAAGAAAAAAATGTGGTTCATTATTTTCTGAGCAACCCTCATATACGTTTCAATCATTCAGGAGCAACTGAGACTGGACACTAAATGAGAATTATCTTAAGAACAAACTCTATTAACATTCTACATGTTTATTCTTCATGTCTACATATTTGCAGCCCCTTGTCATTAGAGGGCTCCGAATTGTATCATCTATCATGGGAGAGTGTAACGTAACTCCCTGCCGCCGTTGGATAAGCAGCTGCAGCAGCAAGTCGTATACTCCTAGCTCACTCATTTGTTACATAGTTTAATTCTTAATTTCTTTGCGTGTTTTTGGTACTTGCATTGTTTAATTCATAAATTTCGGGCGTATTATAGTATTTGAGAGTTGTAGCATCGCGTTTTAGTACCTGAATAGTGTAAAATCGCGTAGTCTCCTTCCGCCGCCGAGCAGTGTGTCAGCAGTGCGCAAGTAGCAGCATTACTGCATTTACTAGGCAATCTTGTATTTTAGTAACCGTTTAAATTTTGTGTCGATTTGTTTGCGCTCTCTGTAGATTAGTCCAGACGTTCTTTGCACAACAGTTTTTAGCATGGATAGGGACTGCAACTGCTGTGTTCGGATGCAGGCTGAGTTGGCATCCCTTCGCTCCCAGCTTCAGGCAGTGTTGGTTTCGGTCACACAGCTTGAGGCTGTTGCCAATGGGCATCACTGTGGGGGTCCGGATGGGGGTTTGTCGGGGACTGCCAGCTCGTCCCACGCATCCCCCGATCGGACTACGACTGTGGTTGCCCGGGATACTGCCCGCATTGAGGCTGATCCCTCACCTGTGGTAGAGTGGGAGGTCGTCTCAAGGTGTGGCAGGGGGCGAAAGACATTCCGGAGGGCTGAACAGAAGGCCTCTCCAGTTTGTATGACGAACCAGTTTCAGGCTCTGTCTCAGGCTGATACTGATCTTCGGCCTGACATGGGTACTTGTCCTGTTCCAGAGTTTGCCCATCAGTCTGCAAGATCCAGGCGGTCGCAGAGGGTGGGCTTACTGGTAGTTGGGAGCTCCAACGTCAGGCGCGTAATGGGGCCCCTTAGGTATATTGCAGCAAGAGAGGGGAAGAAAACCAATGTGCACTCCGTGTGCATACCGGGGGGAGTCATTCCAGATGTGGAAAGGGTCCTTCCGGATGCCATGAAGGGTTCAGGGTGCACCCATCTGCAGGTGGTCGCTCATGTCGGCACCAATGATGTGTGTCGCTATGGATCGGAGGAAATCCTCTCTGGCTTCCGGCGGCTATCTGATTTGGTGAAGACTGCCAGTCTCGCTAGCGGGATGAAAGCAGAGCTCACCATCTGCAGCATCGTCGACAGGACTGACTGCGGACCTTTGGTACAGAGCCGAGTGGAGGGTCTGAATCAGAGGCTGAGACGGTTCTGCGACCGTGTGGGCTGCAGATTCCTCGACTTGCGCCATAGGGTGGTGAGGTTTCGGGTTCCGCTGGATAGGTCAGGAGTCCACTACACGCAACAAGCGGCTACACGGGTAGCAGGGGTTGTGTGGCGTGGGCTGGGCGGTTTTTTTAGGTTAGATGGCCTTGGGCAAGTACAGAAAGGGCAACAGCCTCAACGGGTGCGGGGCAAAGTCAGGACATGCGGGGACCAAGCAGCAATCGGTATTGTAATCGTAAACTGTCGAAGCTGCGTTGGTAAAGAACCGGAACTTCAAGCGCTGATAGAAAGCACCGAAGCTGAAATCGTTATAGGTACAGACAGAAAGCTGGCTGAAGACAGAGATAAATTCTGCCGAAATTTTTACAAAGGTACAGACGGTGTTTAGAAAGGATGGATTGCATGCAATCGGTGGTGGAGTGTTCGTCGCTGTTAGAAGTAGTTTATCCTGTAGTGAAGTAGAAGTGGGTAGTTCCTGTGAATTATTATGGGTGGAGGTTACACTCAACAACCGAGCTAGGTTAATAATTGGCTCCTTTTACCGACCTCCCGACTCAGCAGCATTAGTGGCAGAACAACTGAGAGAAAATTTGGAATACATTTCACATAAATTTTCTCAGCATGTTATAGTCTTAGGTGGAGATTTCAATTTACCAGATATAGACTGGGACACTCAGATGTTTAGGACGGGTGGTAGGGACAGAGCATCGAGTGACATTATACTGAGTGCACTATCCGAAAATTACCTCGAGCAATTAAACAGAGAACCGACTCGTGGAGATAACATCTTGGACCTACTGATAACAAACAGACCCGAACTTTTCGACTCTGTATGTGCAGAACAGGGAATATGGAAGTTAATAGGAATATAAAAAAAGGGAGAAAGGTTTATCTGTTTAGCAAGAGTAATAGAATGCAGATTTCAGACTACCTAACAGATCAAAACGAAAATTTCTGTTCCGACACTGACAATGTTGAGTGTTTATGGAAAAAGTTCAAGGCAATCGTAAAATGCGTTTTAGACAGGTACGTGCCGAGTAAAACTGTGAGGGACGGGAAAAACCCACCGTGGTACAACAACAAAGTTGGGAAACTACTGCGAAAGCAAAGAGAGCTTCACTCCAAGTTTAAACGCAGCCAAAACCTCTCAGACAAACAGAAGCTAAACGATGTCAAAGTTAGCGTAAGGAGGGCTATGCGTGAAGCGTTCAGTGAATTCGAAAGTAAAATTCTATGTACCGACTTGACAGAAAATCCTAGGAAGTTCTGGTCTTACGTTAAATCAGTAAGTGGGTCGAAACAGCATGTCCAGATACTCCGGGATGGTGAAGGGATTGAATCAGAGGATGACACGCGTAAAGCTGAAATACTAAACAACTTTTTCCAAAGCTGTTTCACAGAGGAAGACCGCACTGCAGTTCCTTCTCTAAATCCTCGTACAAACGAAAAAATGGGTGACATCGAAATAATAAGGAATAGAAAAGCAACTGGAATCACTCAACAGAGGAAAGTCCACTGGACCTGACGGGATACCAATTCGATTCTACACAGAGTACGCGAAAGAACTTGCCCCCCTTCTAACAGCCGTGTACCGCAAGTCTCTAGAGGAACGGAAGGTTCCAAATCATTGGAAAAGAGCACAGGTAGTCCCAGTCTTCAAGAAGGGTCGTCGAGCAGATGCGCAAAACTATAGACCTATATCTCTAACGTCGATCTGTTGTAGAATTTTAGAACATGTTTTTTGCTCGAATATCATGTCGTTTTTGGAACCCCGAATCTACAATGTAGGAGTCAACATGGATTCCGGAAACAGCGATCGTGTGAGACCCAACTCGCTTTATTTGTTCATGAGACCCAGAAAATATTAGATACAGGCACACAGGTAGATGCTATTTTTCTTGACTTCCGGAAGGCGTTCGATACAGTTACGCACTGTCGCCTGATAAACAAAGTAAGAGCCTACGGAATATCAGACCAGCTGTGTGGCTGGATTGAAGAGTTTTTAGCAAACAGAACACAGCATGTTGTTATCAATGGATAGACGTCTACAGACGTTAAAGTAACCTCTGGCGTGCAACAGGGGAGTGTTATGGGACCATTGCTTTTCACAATATATATAAATGACCTAGTAGATAGTGTCGGAAGTTCCATGCGGCTTTTCGCGGATGATGCTGTAGTATACAGAGAAGTTGCAGCATTAGAAATTTGTAGCGAAATGCAGGAAGATCTGCAGCGGATAGGCACTTGGTGCAGGGAGTGGCTACTGACCCTTAACATAGACAAATGTAATGTATTGCGAATACATAGAAAGAAGGATCCTTTATTGTATGATTATATGATAGCGGAACAAACACTGGTAGCAGTTACTTCTGTAAAATATCTGGGAGTATGCGCGCGGAACGATTTGAAGTGGAATGATCATATAAAACTAATTGTTGGTAAGGCGGGTACCAGGTTGTGATTCATTGGGAGAGTCCTTAGAAAATGTAGTCCATCAACAAAGGAGGTGGCTTACAAAACACTCGTTCGACCTATACTTGAGTATTGCTCATCAGTGTGGGATCCGTACCAGATCGGGTTGACGGAGGAGATAGAGAAGATCCAAAGAAGAGCGGCGCGTTTCGTCACAGGGTTATTTGGTAACCGTGATTGCGTTACGGAGATGTTTAACAAACTCAAGTGGCAGACTATGCAAGAGAGGCGCTCTGCATCGCGGTGTAGCTTGCTCGCCAGGTTTCGTGAGGGTGCGTTTCTGGATGAGGTCTCGAATATATTGCTTCCCCCTACTTATACCTCTCGAGGAGATCACGAATGTATAATTAGAGAGACTAGAGCGCGCACGGAGGCTTTCAGGCAGTCGTTCTTCCCGCGAACCATACGCAACTGGAACAGGAAAGGGAGGTAATGACAGTGGCACGTAAAGTGCCCTCCGCCACATACCGTTGGGTGGCTTGCGGAGTATAAATGTAGATGTAGATGTAGAACTATGTCAATGCATGAGAAGCAGTGTCATGTAACAGAGTTTTGAATTCGAACAGTTCGTCCACACATGGAGCACCTTCTCCTGCAGCATGACAATGCCAGAACACACACGAGCACTGTGACATCTGCAAAAGTCTGATGCCTTGGGGTCACTGTCGTTGATCATCCTCCATGCAGTCCCGACTTGACCCCATCCTAGGTTCATCCGTTTCCAAAACGTAGAGAACACATTCGAGGACTTCACTTTGATAGTGATGAAGCAGTGAAAACAAAGGTGACGCTGTGGTTCTGTCAACAAAGTCAATCAAACGGTCTACAGTAACGGTATCAAAAAATTGGTTTCTCATTGGTAGAAATGTGTTCGTTGCCAGGGCGACTATGTGAAGAAATAAATATGTAGATATGAAGAATAAAGATGTAGAATGTAACATATTTGTGTTACTAAAAAAAGTTTTCAGAGTTTTTATATAAAAAATTCGATGATATTACTCTTCAGCAGATCCTCGTAGAACAAGTAGTATACGAAACTAAAGATAAATTTAGAAAATGTATTAAAGTAGTAGCAGAAGACTTAAAAATTTCAGTTTGTGGATGACATTCTGATACAGTTGGTGACGACAAAGGACTTGGGTTATTAAATGTATCGAATAGATTGTGTCTTCAAAAGCGGTTGCAAGATTAATACTTACAGCAGTACAACATTAATAATGGAGCGTAGTTGAATGAAGTCAGACGGAACTAGGGGAATTACGTTGGGAAATAAGGCATTAAAAATAGAAGACAGTAATAGAAATGATGGAAGAAGTAAGGAGGGTATAAAATGTAGACTCTGAATTGCAAGGAAAACTTTTCGAAAAAGAGAAATATTTTACGTAACATTGAATATAAGTCTAAGCATTAGCAAGTCTGCTTCTAAAGTACTCTGGTGAGCTAAACTTAAAAAAGAAAGTAACTGTTGCATGATGTGTCTGTCATTCCTAAGTAACATAGCTCGATGAAACTTGGACTATACATAGAAAGAACGGCAACAATATAGTAACCCGCTATAACTGAAAGAAATACAAAAGGAGACGAGCTGAAATGCCCGGTTTATTCTAAGACAATAACTACACTAAAGTCGCCGTGGTTCATCATGGTCCCTTGAACATTACAAGGGGTGGGACATAGTTCTTGTAGGATGTGTGGCCTCCACAGATGGCATTACACACTGTGCAATGGCTCCCCAAGCTGGCCACAAGATTGGTAAGGAGCTCCTGTGGTTGTGGTAGATCGCGCATTCCTCCACCAGTGCAGCTGACAACTGCTGGATGGCTATTAATGCATGCAGACGTGCTGCAATATATATCCCCAATGCATCCCACACATTGTCAATGAGATTTAAATACGGGGAACGGGAACGCCAGTCCATTTGACAAATATCCTCTCGTTCCAAGAACTCCTTCACGTGTGCTTTCCAATGCTGCCGTATATTGTCATCTATAAAAATTAAGTCAGCAACGAGTGCGATCCTGAATAGACACTCATGGAGAGTCTATTAAGATATAACAACTTGTCCCACATCGTGTGCATAGCAACATATGAGGCAGTTTGTTACAGTTTCGTTGGGGGTAGTTGTTATGACGTTTACAACCTGCCCCAAGCAGCCAAATGTGTATTTAATTCAGAGCTTAAAACTACAGTTCATTATGAAGTTTCATCGAGGTGTAATGTAGACCCCACTGTGTGATAGCACAAGTTAGTATTGTCAGCAGAAGATGAGAAGAGTTTTATACCGCAAGATAAGGTGTTTACTATGTTGTGGAGACGCTTTAATATTTGCCTGACTTTGAAACGCAGTTAAAAGTGGATAGTTGAAGACATAGCCACCATACAGAATCATAGGGTCTCTATAAATGTTACAGTGACTTTGAAAAGTATTTGATAGTGGATAGCTGAAAGCACAGCAACCCTCATTTCTTACCTATACAAATGTGTATTAAATTAAGATATTACACTCAATGTTCGGTATGCTATTTCATCAAAGTATCACGTACTTTAAACTGTGTGACTGCGTAAATCAGTCCTCGCCAAATATGTCTTAACCCGTAAGTTCGATCAGCAGCGTCAGTAGGCGATCCATACGTGTTTGTACTGTTACAGAACAAATCTTTGCGTATTTTGATATATAATAAAGACAATTTTTGGTTTATATTAAGTGTGGTACAACGATCGAACTATTTTCATTGGCAAGTGCGCTTTAACCTGTAAGTAATGTCAATAGTGCCACATGTCTTTTTTACTGTTTTAGAAGAAATTTGTACGTATTTTGATAAATAATAAAGGCAGTTTTAAATGTTTTATTTTGATGCAAAGAACGATTTTTCGTTTGCGATCTGAGGTCTTTGTGGAGCTTTGTCCATCACTGTCTTTGACATATGCAAACCGAGCGGTGTTTACTAAGTTAACATATCGTGTTTAATGTATTTCAAAGTTATAGTTGCGTATTACGAAAACATGAACCTTACGTGATACAACACACTTGAGATCTTACTAAACACAACAGCTGTAGTCGGAAAATGCGACGTCGATGTGCTTGCTCTAGGTATTGGTATTATTTAGTAGTTGATTATGGAGGAACAGTTTGCAAACTTTTTTTGAGAACCTTAGCACCAAAATTCTGAGCAATAAATGTCGAAGCCTTCCTCTAAAGTTCGTTTTGTACACCAGTGGAACATAACCACAAAGAGGTCGAAGATCAAAAATAATAAAAAAGTACTTTACTAACAAGTCAATAATATGAGATAGGCTATTCAAGTATATAAGATAATACATTATTTTCTTTTCCCGCTAAGAAAGTACTTTGCCAGATGATGTAAGCTCGATTTTGTACCACCAGTAATAGCCTCATTAATCGTAAGAGGAACTTCAACTATTACTCCCTTTTCTGCTTAGCATGTTGTTTTAATGATATGTGTTTTTCAGTGTAATAGGACAAAATACAAACGATTCTGACGTGTAAGTAGCACTGTGGCACTTAATTTCAGAGTTCACACAGTTCTGTTTTATGTGCCAAGTGTATCTTAACTGTAGGTAAGACAATAATTGCACGCTTCCAAAGCCTACATAATACTGACAAGTAATACAGATATTTGAGGCATTTTAATACTCTGCGTTACAACAGTATTTACAACATACTTATATATTTTTGATGAATAGTACTGACATTTAAGACGAGGAAATGACATTGCGACGCATTACAGACATGCTGTGTGTGTTGGTGTGTTACTGAAGGAGCTTAGATATTCCTTGTAAAAATACAGACTTTTAGACGTGGAAATGCGGTGGTATGTTACGACAGCATTGCCAATATATTTATGTATTTTTATAAATAATTCAAGAAATTCAGATAATTTTAAACATGGCGCAAATTTACGAAATTCGGGTCGTTCAGATATTTTTGACCATGACACTGGACAACATACTGATACGGTGTTTCATTTTAATGAATGGTAAAATATTCGACTGTGATCGGGAGATCCAATTTTGTGTGTGTTTTGACGTAAGAAACTCTTTGAATGGTGTATTTAAAAGGAAGTTTTTATACATATATATATTGTGTGTGTGTACGTACACATTTATAATAAAAAATGTGTGCCTAAGAAGAGATGTTGGGCGTGTTGACGTCATGCGGTTGCCCCTAATAATGCCTGTAGCCAACCGAAGAATTTGACGTCAGAGGTATGGTACTAACAAAGGAACCACCCCGTCGCATCCCCCTCTGATTTAATGATAAAAGGGCCCAGAGGCACTCGCAAACAGATCACGTCTTCCGCTCTATCCTCAGTGTTTCAGCTGCCGCCCCACCTTCGCAAAATATACCAGAGAGCGGCAAGAAAATCGGTACGCTGCAACTTTTAACTCCCATCCACATCCAGCGCCCCACGTGAATACGTTTCAGTCCCTACAACTTTTCGAAGTTCTGCCAAGAGTCTTTCTTCAACTCGGACAGGAATATAAGTTAGGAACAACGGTGGGCATTCAACATTTTTTGTTTCTTTTTATCTGTACACTTGCAGTTCTGTCTTTCTGCCCTGTGTTATATTTCCCAAAGGGAAATTTCACCATTTCTTTTAGTTTGTGGAATAATGTTTCCACTCTAACAATTCCTTAGACAGCTCGCCTACCTATTTCACACATTTCGCGATCAGCTATGCCTCCGAAGTTATTACACTTCCGGGTAACTCATAGTGACGTCCATCGCTGTCGATCGAAATATCAGGCCGCTTAATGTTTGTCTTCCTAAGGGCAAAAACTAAAAAACATGTCTATTTGAAAATATTAGTGTTGAACGACAAGTGTCGGTGAGATGTTTCCATTGAACTTCACACATTCATTATACACCAGACTTTGACTTTACCGTTTAATCATCTACTTTTGTTACATGAATTCCGTTCTTCACATATGTCATGCTGCTAGAGAACATCTCAATCTCATTTTTGATCCAGATGTATTCTCCCGTTTCCTACATTTTTACATGTCTAGAGATCACCAATCAGAAAATCTTTGGCAGAAACTACAAGAGATTATTTGTAAAGCCGTCGAGCGCCCGTTTATCAAGACGTTGTCAAGATGTTATGAATGACTGAGACTGAATCCGACTAGGCACAAATAAAAAAAAAAAAAAAGAAACCGTGGATCATTCAGTGAAATTTCAGAATACTAGTCAATTAATCAGTAGCAAAGACTTTGGCGACTGAAGGAGACTTCGGAAAGTTGCTGTGGTTCAAAAATGGCTCTGAGCACTATGGGAATTAACATCTCAGGTCATCAGTCCCCTAGAACTTAGAACTACTTAAACCTAACTAACCTAAGGACATCAAACACATCGATGCCCGAGGCAGGATTCGAACCTGCGACCGTAGCAGTCCCGCGGTTCCGGACTGCAGCGCCTAGAACCGCACGGCCACAACGGCCGGCAAAGTTGCTGTGGGTGTCTACTTTGACATGAGAATAACAAAGATGTGTCGCTTTACTGACGAACGTCTGAGAGGATGCGGTGGAGCACTGTTATCCGGTGTATGGATGATGGGTCACATGTGCGACTGCAGTATGAATGCCTATAGCAACAGCACGTTAAGTACAGTGTCGGAGTGTCAAGGATGGTTGGCAACGCGTAAAAAGGGACACAATAAGAAGCTCGTCGCCTGACATCCGTCAGCTCTTTAAGAGCATCGACGCGCTCGAACAAACGAAACGTTCCCATGGGTTGAAAGGTTAATTATCCAACTCATTCGTCAGGACAATGACTAATGTCTAGGAATATTTTTTGTTGTGACAGCCCACAATATTTGGTACAAGAGGTTTCGATCACAGAGCGGAGACATATCTTCGTTTCGGATGCCGGTCACGAACGTTTCTCAGCCTGGTGGCTTTTATTATACTTTGTACCTGGTCTGTATATTTCTCATTCTGTAACCCTATTTTTATGTTTCCAATAAGAAGTTGTTATGATAAAACCATGGAGTCAATGCAGAGAGAACTGAAGTTCTAATCACGTCACAGATTCGTTTTTCCTGTTAGTTTCGTACATTATTCAAGTGATAGTGAGCTGGTGTTTGAAGAAGGGCCGTGTTCCACTGTTCTCATGATCGTTAGACGTTCTCAGTTACTTCTGCATCTTCAACGACGTCCTTCCCCAATTGAAGCTAAACCAAAAGTAAGATGTTACAGTATTTGAAATAGTGTAAACTTGACATCGCATCCCCAAAAATCTCAGCGCCAGCATCAGTCACTCACAATTAAATCTGAAGGTATCTTCCATGCAAAGAATGTACGTAAATTTTGAAAAAAAAGATAACTTTGAATAGTACTGACGGAATGAAGTACACAAATGATTTTGTAATACCTTTGCGATACACGGTTATCGAAATTTAATGTGATAACAGGAGACTGAATCCTGTCTTTATGGAAAAAAACTGCCTCAGATTAATGAAAAACAAGCATAGACAGTTAGTGTGGTTGCTACATCATGTCGATTACGTTCTGGCAGATGCTCTCTGAAAGTGATATCTGCAGATACAATCACAGTCTGAACGTACATCAAGTTGTACAACCTCCGTCAACAAAAACAGACTGTAAGTGCATGTACTGAAGGCATTCGTTTGCCGGAATAAAGGTATTATGACACCCAAAAACGTAGATGTAGAAGCAGAAATACCGTCTATTGTTACCAAACCCCAACAGTTTCCTATCGTTAATAAAGCCTCTCCCACACAAAAAGAAGTAAAGCAATAATGTGGATTAAAATTTACATTTTGTCTACAACACCTTACGGGCTTTCAACAAACTAAATGATGTGATGGTGGCGTGGCCCTCACCTACGCACCCTCTGACTCAGAGTTGAAATATTGAAAGTTTTGGCTGGTTTCGTTGTTTAGGAGCTGGGATACGCATTTGCCGCATCACAGGCAACTGCGAATGTAACGCAGAAATTTATAAATGAAAGACTGCAATTAAATAAAATCTGCAGGTACTATCTTAACGACTTTAAATGATGAGTACAATTGTAGAAGTACTTTTGAGTATGCAGTATATTCCTGCAAAAACATTTACTGGTGTTGATGGTCCAGCAATTAAATAAAATATAAGTTGGATAACAGGGAAACAGTAGATTTCTGCTTCACGGAATTAGTTATGAAAGACAACATAGCTCGTGAGATATTCACTTCTAAACGCATACTACGACTTCACTGTAGAAACCACAGAAATCTCACACGTTCAAAAGTCGGCACTACGAATTATTTCTATCTCCCGCGACCACGCGCAAACCGGTCCACACTCTCCAAGTCTTTCCTGCGAATGTGCGTCCGTCGCGCCGTCGCGTCCAGCACCTCTCATGTCCTGTGCCGTATTCCTCCCCCACTTCCATCGAGTCTCCCCATTCACGAGCACTGTGATTGGATAGAGCGCTCCCGCCATGTCTTCAAGCCAATGCACGCTCACAAACATAAAACACTTTCGAAATACTGGATTTACATTTAAATAAATTGAAATTAAATAAATATTCCTACAGCTGGACCATAAACATGCTCTGACATAAATTATTAAATACATAGATAAATTAAATAGACATATATCAAAGGAATAGCAAGCAAAAGTAGGCCAGTAGCCTAATGTCTCTGTGCTTTCTAAAAGACAATAAATAATTGACCAATTTCTTCATGAATAGCATATGTCGGATATAAACAAAGACATAGATGAATAAATATATTTATAAGCATGCTGCTACCGTTTTTTAGTGTACCTGTGGAGTACTTACGGCCTGACGCGATTAATAGTAATCGGCTACTTTGACCTCCAACAACTAATGCACTATTCAAGTTATATGCCTGTAATTCATACCATTTTAGGTTTACACTAATAGCTTTCTAAAGACACGTTGATCGACGAAATCGGATGAACTGTTAGATTTTGGAAATTCGTTGCTGGGTGTTACTTGTATAATTTATAGTCAGATACTAAACTTTAAACTAATAAAGATATTGAAAATCTGATTACACCATCAGAATCAGGAGGCAGAATAGTGCTGTCAGTGGTGTTTACCCTTCGCTGTTTGTTTGTGATACGAAGGATGTTCACAGGTCCAATCACTGTTTGGACAAAAAAACACAATCTAGCGATCTATCGTCACAACCCTTTGAAAATGAATGGTAACGGCAGAAGAGGGATGACAATCGTCAATATCTATTACGCAGTCACATAATCGTTGGATATTGCAGATTTGCTATGAAACGACTTTACAACACCACGCAGAAAAAAAATTAAAGATTTAATTATTAGTGATAGAGCAAAAAATTAAAATAACTGCCACGTGGAATTCATTGTTAAGTTCATCAAGGAGTACTTTGTGCTAAATTTGCAAGCGTGAAGCACGTGAAGTAATTGTTGATACGAATAGTACAATTTCTGAATTCGCACGCATTACTCCACTGTCAGCTGCGACAGGATTCGGTGGAACTGAACGAAGAGTACATGCAAAACAAGTTGGTTAAGTCAAAGGACATGCCTGGAACGATATTTCGATTTAAAACCCGCTATTGTTGAATTTATGAAAGAAAAAGGAGTGCAGGAACGAAAATTAAAACATCCTGAATGGACTGCAGACCTCTCACTTCAAGTGGACTTGACTGCACACTGCCGACTGTAAGACACTGCAAGGTGAGAATCAAATTACTTCTGATTTGAAGGCGATCCATTTCAAAAGAAAATTGTACTGTACAAGGGGTACAGTTCTCATCCCTAAGCTCATTGGCATTAAAAAATGCGAAGTTTGAAGAATTCATCGCGGCCTTAAAATAATTACAAGGATAGTTTTCTAAACGTTTTGAAGACACTGTCAATTTATACCTGTTTCCGAGACGTTTGCTCTTTCAGTTGAAAGTGAACTTGTGCATCTGCAGATGAAACTGATTGATCTGTAATGTAATTACCGTTTTAAAGACAAATCCTTTTATATTAAATTGTTTTCCTGAGGTAGAGTTTCCATACCTCAATAATGGTGTTGCAAAAGAGCTAGAATATACCAACCAACACGTGTGTGTGTGAAAGTCCTTTTTTCGATTATCCAACTAAGGAAGTCTTCGCTGCTGTCCTTATGCCGAGAGTATGTACCAGATAAAGATTTGTATTATGTCCTTTGCGCACCAAATATAATAACGAAAATTTGTTTCGCATGTGATCTATGTTGTTGAGAAATATGAAACCATGTCATATGCAGTGCAGTGCAAATGCGGGACTTTCGTAGTTTCCCCTCCTCAAGCTCTCACAGTGTGGCGTGGTAGTAGGGGAAGCGTGCATCCCAGGTGAGAGCTATGGCATGCAAGTCGGGTCATGGTTCTTGAGTCAAATTCTTGGCCACACCAGATCAACTGCGCTCTAAAATGACCACTTCGCTTTTTTAAGGGGGTGATTCATATTTTGTCCGGTAAGTTTATGATTTTCTGTTAAAAATTAATATATGGTGAGCACTGCAAGTTACATAATATTACAATAAAGAAATTTCGCCATGTCTCTTTATTTCCTCACCACAACAGGAACATAATTGTAAACCGGCCTTGCCATCTGGGGTGGTGACTTCCTATAAATTAAATGCACTATTGTTCAATAAGGAGTTTCCACAAAGCCGCAAGATATGGCACCAAATGCGTTGGGTTAGCACAATGGGACTGCATGAAATATCGTTTAGGTAGCGTTCGACTTAGCAGCTTTCACAATGTCAACTCTGTTAAATTACATATTGGCACTAAGCATTACATATTATGTGGAGATACGCTTTAGTTAATTTTTGTATTATAATGGAGAATATTGCTTCAGGTATCACACCTTCCTAAAGAAGACGCATCATGATCCTTTCCTGTAATATTCTGGGTATTATAACTCACTTTCTTAAGTTAGTAGAATAACTTGAAGACAGGTGAAGTAATCAAAATTAATGTTACTAAACATAGTGGAAATCAGCTTTGCTTCACTCTTGTGTGACCACATACTTGTCGTCTTGAAGATATAGCTCTTGAGGAAGTGATCTCAGGTTGGCCCCCACCTGCTCCTATCTTGCGCTCCAATCGGAGTTCGATAAGGAAGTAGTACAGCCTAGCTTTTGGAATATTTAAGGCTTTGATGAGAGAAAAGTCATTTGTTTAACAAACTAGTTATGAACACTATATCCTTTAGAACAACATAAACCGTTCTGAACCATGACGTTACATCGTTAATGGCCGCTATTAAACGATGACCCAGCAACTATGAAGATAATGTCTGCTTCCCACTACGGTAGCTGTGTCGCAATGAACTGCCGACAGTTTTGCCGATGGGACTCTTCACTATACAGCGTAGACGTCACGAGCCGACTTCTCTCAAGTTTCTCGCCGGAGTCTCCTAATCCGGCAGCTGAAGTAACGCCTATGATGGCAGCTGGAGGCGGTGCGCTGGACCATGTTCTCGGATACCGAGGTGAGCTGTAGCAGCTCGCTGTAGTCTCCACTGCCGCAGTCACAGTCAACCTTTCAGCTGCATCTCGCCCGCCTTTCTCTATTATTAGGGACGACTGTAGTGTCGCTTCCTCCACGCCTTCCCCGCAACAGTGGATTATCTTATTGGCCAGATTTACTTTAATACTTTCAACCTTAACCTGGTTCAAAAAATTACATACATTTAGTATTTACAATCTTTGTCTAACAGTTACCATTCCCCTCTTGTTCAGCCTTGAATTTAATTATAAGTACTACTCATTTACTACAAAAACATGCTCGTTGAATTCAACTCTCCACAAACGAAAGGCTTATTTGTTGGCAGGGATACAGGCCCCTCCTCTGCCTTGGTTCATAATGAAAAAGCTACTAAGCCGTCCACTTCGGCCTCTTGATGCCTTATTGCAAAACTTTCCTAAATTCTACGACAAATTTCTTTTAGCCATATATCATAACCATTCATCCTACAACACAATAGGGTGAAATTATTCCGTCCCCATAACTACAGATTCCACCTTCAGTGAAACGATCGTGAAAAGTTTGTACTTAATAACTACGTCTCGTTGCAGTTTGAGAGATTCACTGAAGACATGTTGCGAACTGTGACTTTTTCAGACGGGCTATAGATAAAAAGATACTAGCTGTACAACTGATGCGCGATCTCCCCTCGGTTTTGGTTGAATACTTGTTTAGTGTTTTAAACCTGGCCACAGTCGCAAAATAATACTTCAATGGAACTTAATAACTACGGCTGAGAGTGAATGACCTATCGTAGCAATGGCTCGACATATCACGAATTTCAGTAAATGACAATCCTGATGCACTCTCAAAGTGAACATAAGAACCGACCACCAGTGACTTTGAGGCTTCAATAGTTCTACAACGCATCACTCAATAAACGCTTATCTAGTTGACTTGTGTAGGAGAGTGGATAGCCTTTTTCCTCTTCCTGAATAAATAATGGGCTATTGAATTCGAAAGACATGTGATGGAAATGCAGTTTACATTGCGTCCAGCACTCGAAGTTTTGCAAATAACCCTGATTACATGATCTTTAGAAACTTACGCTGCCAAAACACTCCTGAACACCGTTCCTCTAGTGATTGATTTTAGATCACATGAATGAATGTGAACTAGCCATAAGCACATTCCGACATTCTCTACCCTTTTTGATGCTGTGAGACATGAGATTGCGTTTTGTGCAGCGTTTGTATTACGAGTTCTACACATTTAGGTGCTGCATAATATATTAAAGCTATTTTTGAGGATATTGTTTGTATTTCAGTTACAAGGTTTTATGGTGAGTAAAAGTTTGTATGGTTTTAAAACTACTATAAATATTGTAGGTGGTCTTGCATGGTTTAACCGTCCAAACGTTATGCAACTAGTCTTGAACCGTGCTTCGTCAGTCGTGCACCATCTGATACCTTGTAACACACGTTCCCTTTACTATGAACACGTGATATTCGCAAATGAGCTGAACATATTTCATGCCTCAGCAATTTTCCGCCTCGAAATTGAAAATTTGCGGTAGCTGCTAATAGCTCCTACATCAAAATGTTTTTAACATTAACTGGTTTTCAATTACTGTTTTTATTGACTTCAACTATTGGTTCAAAATGGTTCAAATGGCTCTGAGCACTATGGGATTTAACTTCTGAGGTCATCAGTCCCATAGAACTTAGAACTACTTAAACCTAACTAACCTAAGGACATCACACACATCCATGCCCGAGGCAGGATTCGAACCTGCGACCGTAGCGGTCACGCGGTTCCAAACTGAAGCGCTTAGAACCGCACGGCCACACCGGCCGGCTCAACTATTGGTTATTGGTATGCAGTAAAGTACTAATGTAACACATAGATCATTAAATACCGTACTGACACCAATTTATCGACTGGAAGACTCTTAAATTTGAATAAAATATTGGTTTCTAGTTACATGACAACGTTGTACGTTGGAACAGTTTGTCACATTAGATAACATCTTACTTTTCAGATTCTTTCTTACAATTTCGAAATTTAAGAATATATATTATTCTCCTGTTATGGGTGAACTTCTGGAAAGTGTTTCAAGGTACTACTTTGTAAACTGTTCGAAAAAACGGACTAATAACTCGAGGACGATGAGATCTACTTTTCATCTAAAGGAGTGCATTAAATAAATCTTAAACGACACCTCAGACTACGTAATTGCTAGTAATGCCATCCCATTCTTGTACTATAATTTATCATGTTATGTTCATCTGTATTTGCTTCAATTGTTCAGCTTCTCAACACTTACTTATATTACTTCATAACAGACGAGTATTTGCTTCAATTATTCAGCTTCTCAACACTTACATATATTACTTCATTTCAGACGAGTGTGTAATTTCTAATAACTACATCCAACTCTTGTTCCATAATTTCAGTTTTTCAGTTTCTTCACATTTCAATATGTTACTTTAGTTCGGATTCTCAATACTTAAATACATATTGCTTAAGTTATTACGATAGTATGGATCTTTAACACTCAGACACATTTCGATCATTTAGTAATATTTCTTTGTTAATGGGAGTTAGAACAAAAACATTTTTTTTTTACATTTTCGAATTTTTATCTCATTATAAAATTTGCAATTTTCCGAATAAAATGATATATATATCACTTATAAACTTACATGGGAAGTATTTTATTTTATTTTATTAAATATAATCCACACTGGTTGCAAACATTAAATTTTTACGTGCATTACTTCAAGATCTAATAAAATCGATAATTTTTTTCGTAGAAGGCTGTGGATTGCTGTGTTACATAGGTTAAATCACGTGTTTGTAAGGGTAGCGCTGTTAAAAACAGTATCGTATCGTTTTGTAGTATAAACACGCGTTGTATGTCAAAGTACTAACGTTAGTCCGATAAAAAGTGGCGAATAGATTGGTAAATCTCTAAAAAACTAAAGTATGACGCCAAAACGAAGTGTTTTTAAGAGACGTGGGTTTCGTGGTAATAGATTTTCGAATAAAGGGAAACATTGTGTTCAACATGTGGCATGTGAAGTTACAGACAATCAAATACAGGCAAACTCATCAGTATCTAGAGAAACACCCATTAGTGCTTCGAAGATTAAAATCAAACGTTGTGATACACAGTTTTCTCAAAACGAAAGTGATGTAAATGGTAGGTTAGGTTATATTCTGATAGATTTACACATCCTAACAAGGGTGTTACGTGAATGCGTGTGTTGTAAAATATGTGGAGGGCCAGTTAGTTTACATGAAGAGAGTGAGGTATCAAATGGACCATTAATTGTGCCAGTTGTAAGCATACACATTCATTTTGGATTTCTGATACGTGTAAGGATAATTATTTTGAAGTAAATGTTAGATGGTTTTATGGATCGAGAGCTAATGGCAAACGACACACTGCTGCAGAAACAATGTGTGCCATGATGAACAAGCCACACCCGGCTTATAAAACCCACAAGTATGCAGGATTCATTGGAACTGCTGTGGAATCTGTTGCATGTGAGTCAATGAAGGGTGCTGCAAAGGAAGCTGTTGAAATAAATGACGGTATGACTGCCATACAGTAGCTTTTTATGGCACTTGGCAGAAGCACAACTACAGTTCTAACAATGTTGTTGCTACGGTGGCCAGTATGGATACTGGAAAGATTTTAACCAAACATTGTTATAAGTGTAAATCAGGGAATGAAAAAGGGCTTATCTGTGACAGAAATTATGAAGGAACAAGTGGTGATACGGAGGTCTCTGCAGCTACTGAAATTTTTAATCGATCTGTGAACGAAAGGGGAGTGTGTTACACTAAGTTCTTAGTTGATGGAGACTCAAAAGCATATAACAGTGTAGTAGCCGCTCAGCCTTATGGTGAGAAGATTACCACAAAACTGGAATGTGTTGATAACGTCCAGAATAGGATGAGCACCAGGCTGAGAAAGTTGAAACGTAGTTTGAGAGACAAGAAACTTTCTGACGGTAAAAGCATAAGAGGCAGGCTGCCAGACAAAATGACTGATGAATTACAGCTGTATTATGGGATGGCCATTAGAAATGATACTGAGGATTTGTTGAAAATGAAGCAGGCAGTATGGGCTACCTTGTTCCACAGACTGTCACCTGATGAAAAACCAGTACATCACCTTTGCCTTCCTGGACCTGATTAATGGTGCAATTACCACAATGTCCAGCCATAAACATTCCATCCCAGAAGCAGTCATGGATATCATAAAACATATTTACAGAGACCTGGCAAATCCTGAATTACTGAAGAAGTGTTTGCAGGTCAGGCTCAAAATCCCAATGAGTCGTTCAGTAATCTTATATGGACTCGCTTACCAAAAAATGTTTTTCTTGGAAAGAAGACAGTAAAGTGGGGGGTCCGTGATGCTGTTATTGCTTTTAATGATGGCAACACTGGTAGGGTAAAAGTGCTACAGCTTATGGGAATTACTCCTGGAGCAAAAAGCATCACAGAACTTGAACACATGGACGGGGTTCGCATTGATAAAGCAGAATATGCAGCAAAGTTGGCCACTAAGGAGTCCAGAAAGAAGAAAAGAAGAAAAAACTAGGAAAAAGATGAGAAGATGATACACAGTATGGTGCAGGGTGCTTCTGAGTGACTAAAAATAAAAAAAATAAGCATATATTGAGTTACAGTCTTTTGAAACTTTAGAAGCCGTTCCTGAAAATTGACATTTCCCTAAATCTCAGAAACCACTTCGAGTAGAGTATTCAAATTTTCAGGGGGTAATAATATACATACCCTGAGTCTACTGGACTAAAACATGAACATAATGTTATGTATAATTAAAATTATTTAGCATAACGTACAAAAAGTACACAACATTTTAACCGTGTAATTAAAATACTGTATTTCCGAAAGCAGTGGCTGAAATGCAATTATGGAGTTCAGTAGACTCAGAACATACAGTTTAATGTCCTGTAAAAGTTTCATGTCAATGGCTACAGTGGTTCCTGAAATACAGGGAAGCCAAGTCACTAAATTTAACATTGTCGGGATAGGGCGTTCCAACTCCCCTTTAATCTGAAATGAAGAAACAGACTCCAAGCTGTCTCTACTAAGAACTGCTGCACGGAAGGTGGCGTGACGCGATGTTGGGGCGGGAGAGGGAGAAGGAAGAAGGAGAGGGAGGGGAGGCAGAGAGAGAGAGAGAGAGAGAGAGAGAGAGAGAGAGACCTTAATTCCCTAATTAAATATTACGAAGGAGGAAGGGAACCAAGAGGGTGGATACAAATGTCCGATCCAGACGCAGATGTCCAGTACAGCAGTTGTTAGGACCCATGAGGTAACAACGTTGATGGTTCGCACTGTGTGGTACAGGTGTGGGTGGACTGCTTACCTACCTGCAATGCAGACAGCGTGGTGAGACAATGAGTGCCACCACCTATACTAGACTTTAGTGTATTAGGAGACATCCAAGGACTGAATGGCAGATAAATGACAATACTGACTTGAGAGCTCGACTTAGATCTGAGCACAACAACGAATTGGTGATGTCGTTCGCAACTCTGAGATTCAGAATCACTAAAATCGGGGCCGAAAGTAACGTGCGTTTCGTAGCACATATCCCTGTCTTTAATTTTTACGAACTTTAAAAAAAAATTATTTAGCATATTTGACGCTGATTCTTGTTTCTATCTTAGTTTTCAAAATAGTATAACGTTTACTTCTAAAACAGTCATAATAAGGTAAACAGCAATGACACGTCTAGAACCACATAACGAAGTTAAGTGTAATATTAAATAATATTGGCTAAGAAACGATAGCCACTTCACTCACTTTCGATGATGATAATACATTCGGCACACGTTGAGTTACTTATTTTCCGCTTCTGAAGCAAAGTCGCACAGTATGGAAAGACTCTTGACGATAATGTAAAACCTTTTTTGAAGTGCTTGGGTAATAAAGGTTCTTTACTAATGTTACTACATTTTGCATTCGACATGGCTTTAATGCTTACTCAGATACATCATCGAATACTTTATTTTCTTTTTTCGTTTTACGAAAGTGTAATAATAATACATCTCGTGAGCAATTGTATTACAAACGATAGCGTGTTGTAGAGACAGCGTTCCAGCCGCCTTGTGAATAGTACAGTTGGTACTGTCACGAGTCTAGGATAGTTAACGAATACACAAAAATGTCTTGCACTAACCCTCGACCGGCATCTAATGTGGAAACGTCACCTACTAACCATCCAACAGAAAACACACAACTGACTAAAACTACCAACAGGCTGAACTTGGGGACTATACCATCCACTATTCTCCACACCTACAAAAACCTCGTCCAACCCATTCTGTGCTATTCAAATGCTGCATTGATCTCTGCTCCACAGCCTCAAACGCCATGCATTCCGCAACCGTTTACCTTTCTCCACATGGATCCTCTACTATCTCATCAAATTCGCTTTTCTCCTTACACACATCCAACACCTCCGCACCCACAAACTACATCCTAACAACCCCATCGTCTGCCCCTGATCACCAACCATAATATGCTACCGAGCTTTCACAAACACATCCTTTCACAAACACATCCCTCCGTCCCTACACCTACGCACACTCCATATCTTTTCCTAACGCAACTTCGACCAACTCGTTCTCCCACACAATTAGATCTGCCCTGATATTTATCCCTCCTACCAACATTAACTTTCCCCCACCTATTCCACTCCATATCAGGGCTCTTCGATCCTTTTCCTCTCCGCCCATCCCTTTTCTCTCGTTACCACTACCCTGCCTACATAACAAACTCCTCCTCATTTTCTGTTTATCTCACCCTCTTTCATCCTACCATCTACCCCAACACCTACTTTCCTCACCAGAGTGTTTTATAGGAGCGCGGGTAAGCTACTACGAACAGCATAGTGAACGCATTATTGTGGCCATGATAGACACGAAGCCCACGCCTCCACAGCAGTATAAACTTATATGCAAACTACTTATGCAGATGACGAAGAGATTGGAGAAATGTATGATGAGGTAAAAGAAATTATTCAGATAGTGAATGGAGACAAAAATTTAATAGTCATAGGGGACTGGAATTCGATAGTAGGAAACGGAAGAGAAGCAAACGTAGTAGATGAATATGGAATGGGGGTAAGGAATGAAAGAGGAAGCCACCTGGTAGAATTTTGCACAGAGCATAACTTAATCATAGCTAACACTGGGTTTAACAATCATGGAAGAAGGTTGTATACGTGGAAGGAGCCTGGAGACACTGGAAAGTTTCAGATAGGTTATATAATGGTAAGAAAGAGATTTAGCAACCAGATTTAAATTGTGAGACATTTCCAGGGGCAGATGTGGACTCTGATCACAATCTGTTGGTTATAAACTGTAGATGAAAACTGAAGTAACTGCAAAAAGGTGGGAATTTAAGGGGATGGGATCTGGATAAACTGAAAAAACCAGAGGTTGTAGAGAGTTTCAGAGAGAGCATTAGGGAACGGTTGACAAGAACAGGGGCCAGAAATACGAGTACAGTAGAAGACCAATGGGTAGCTTTGAAAATGAAATAATGAAGGCAGCAGGGAATCATGTAGGTAAAAAGACGTGGGCTAGCAGAAATCCTTGGGTAACAGAAGAGATATTTAATTTAATTGATGAAAGGAGAAAATGTAAAATGCAGTAAATGAAGCAGGTGAAAAGGAATACGAATGTCTCAGAAATGACATCGACAGGAAGAGCAAAATGGCTAAGCAGGGATGGCTAGAGGACAAATGTAAGGATGTAGAAGCATATATCACTAGGGGTAAGATAGATACTGCCTACAGGTAAATGAAAGAGACTTTAAGAGAGAAGAGAACCACTTGCATGAATATCAAGAGCTCAGACGGAGAATCAGTTCTAAGCAAAGAAGGGAAGCAGAAAGGTGGAAGGAGTATATAGAGGGTCTGTACAAGGTCAATGTACTCGAGGGCAATATTATGGAAATGGAAGAGGACGCAGGTGAAGATAAAATGGGAGATATGATACTGCGTGAAGCATTTGACAGAACACTGAAAGACCTAAGCCGAAACAAGGCCCCAGGAGTATGTGACAACATTCCGTTAGAACTACTGATAGCTTTGGGAGAGCCAGCCCTGACAAAACTCTACAAAGATGTATGAGACAGGCGAAATAACCTCAGACTTCAAGAAGAGTATAATAATTCCAGTCCCAAAGAAAGTAGGTGTTGATATGTCTGAAAATTACCGAACTATCAGTGTAATAAGTCAACGCTGCAAAATACTGACTCGAATTCTTTACAGACGAATGGAAATAGTGGTAGAAGCCGCCTCTGGGGAAGATCAGTTTGGATTCTGTAGAAATGCTGGAACACGTGAGGCAATACTGACCCTACGACGTATCTTAGAAGAGACGTTAACGAAAGGCCAACCTACGTTTATAGCATTTGTAGACTTAGAGAAAGCTTTTGACAGTGTTTGGTGGAATAGTCTTTCAAATTCTGAAAGTGGCAGGGGTAAAATACAGGGAGCGAAAGTTTATTTGCAATTTGTACTGAAACCATATGGCAGTTACAAGAGTCGAAGGGCTTGAAAGGCAAGCCCTGGTTGGGAACGGGGGAGACAGGGTTATAGCCAACCCCCGATGTACAAAAATGGTTCAAATGGCTCTGAGCACTATGGGACTTAACATCTGAGGTCATCAGTCCCCTAGAACTTAGAACTACTTAAACCATACTAACCTAAGGACATCACACACATCCATGCCCTAGGCAGGATTCGAACCTGCGACCGTGGCGGTCGCGCGGTTCCAGACTGAAGCGCCTAGAAGCGCTCGGCCACACCGGCCGGCAATCCCCGATGTTATTCAATCTATATACCGAGCAAGCAGTAAAGGGGACAAAAGAAAAATTTGAGTTAGGACTTAAAATTCATGGAGAAGAAATAAAAACTTTGAGGTTTGCCGATGACATTGTAATTCTCTGGAACAGCAAAGGACCTGGAAGAACAGTTGAACGGAATGAACATTATCTTGAAAGGAGGCTATAAGACGAACATAAACAAAAGCAAAACGAGGATAATGAAATGTAGTCGAATTAAATCAGGTGATGCTGAGGGAACTAGATTAGGATATGAGACACTTAAAGTAGTTGATGAGTTTTGCTATTTGGGGAGCAAAATAACTGATGATGGTCGAAGTAGAGCGGATATAAAATGTAGACTGGCAATGGCAAGGAAATGGTTTCTGAGGAAGAAAAAAAGGTTAATATCGAGTATAGATTTAAGTGTCAGGAAAACTGTTCAAAAAATATTTGTGTAGAGTGTAGCCATGTATGGATGTGAAACATGGACGATAAATAGTTTACACAAGAAGAGAATAGAAGCTTTCGAAACGTGGTGCTACAGAAGAATATTGAAGATTACATGGGTAGATCACGTCACTAATGAGGAGGTACTGAATAGAATTGGGGAGAAGAGGAATTTGTGGCACAACTTGACTAGAAGAAGGGATCGGTTGGTAGGACATGTTCTGAGGCATCAAGGTATCACCAAGTTAGTATTGGAGGGCAGCGTGGAGGGTAAAAATCGTAGAGGGAGACCAAGAGATGAATACACTAAGCAGATTCAGAAGGATGTAGGGTGTAGCAGTTATTTGGGGATGAAGAAGCTTGCACAGGATAGAATAGCATGGAGAGCTGCATCAAACCAGTCTCTGGACTGAAGACCGCAACAACGACAACAGCAACAACAGTTTCTTATCTAACAGAACTTTGTAATTTCTGCCCACACCCCTCAGCCATATGGAACAAACCCTTTCTCTCCAAAATACTTTATTTCCCAGTACTGGTCCTTCAGATTATAAGTGAAAGTGCAGTGGTTCAAATGGCTCTGAGCACTATGGGACTTAACATCTGTGGTCATCAGGCCCCTAGAACTTAGAACTACTTAAACCTAACTAACCTAAGGACATCACACACATCCATGCCCGAGGCAGGATTCGAACCTGCGACCGTAGCAGTCGCGCGGTTCCGGACTGCGCGCCTAGAACCGCAAGACCACCGCGGCCGGCGAAAGTGCAGTGCTTCTTCAGTGCTTTGTCTAAGACGAATTTCACTATTCTGCGATGTGTTTTTAGAATTATATATTTTAGGTTTTTAGGTGTCCGTCGTTTGATTTTTAATTTAAAAAAGGAAAACATTCCCAATGTTTTTCTCATCTTCGTTGCAATTCAAAAACGCTCTTGACTGAAGAGCGGAATATTGTACCGTTGACAGCCCACCCCCTCGCCCACATGAGTAGAGGGGGATAAAATAACAACGAAGAAAAGAAAAACATGTTGCGATGTAATTACTTCCAGTTCTAGCCGTGGACAAGTCAATCCAGTGCAGGATAGACAAGACGCTTGACTTTAGTGTATTTCGTAGAGTCTTCCCAAACAATGCAATATAGCGTCACGAGGGCCGTGTAAACACTGAGCTTTTCACTTGTTGCCAAATAAAGGGTGTACATACCGTGGAGTGTAACATTGGGTAGGCTGGCTACACAGCAGCAAATCAGTCTCTAATTCAATGCTGGACAGAAACAACAGACGAGCAGTGGTACTGATGTGCCGTCCTCTGGTGGTGTGTGTGTGTGGGCCATCCATTTGGGATAGCGAACGATGAAATAACGAGATCGCCTGGCAGCACGCTGGCGGAAGATATAGGGTAGTTTCACACTTGGCCGGCTGCTGTGTAAACAGCGACAGTATATGGCTGTTGTAGACATTTTACGTCTGCCAGCATAAATAACTAATAAACTAAAGTATCTTGGTCTACCCTTCTCTCCACAAATCAGCACCGATTTAAAAATCATCGATCGTGTGAAATTCAGCTTATCCTTTTCTTACAAGACATCATGGATGAAGGGCAATAGGCGGATTCCATTTTCCTACGTTTCCGGAAAGCGTTTGACACTGGCCCTACTGCAGACTGTTGACGAAGGTCTAAGCAAATGGAATAGGTTCCCAGATATGTGAGTGAGTGGCTCGAAGATTTCGTAAGTATTAACACTCAGTACATTGTCCTCTATGCCGAGTGTTCATTCCGGACAAGGGTGTCGTCAGGAGTGCTTCAGGAAAACATGACAGGACCATTATCACTCTCTAAGTGCATAAATGATCTGATGGAAAGTATGAGAAGCACTCTGTTGCTGTTAGCCGATGATGTTGTAGTGTACACTAATGTGTCGTTGTTGAGTGACTGTATGTGGTTTCAAGATAACTTAGACAAAATTTCTAGTTGGTGTGATGAAAGGCAGCTTACACTAAATGTAGAAAAATGTAAAAAAACAATACCATAATATTCGAATACATCGTTAGTGGAGCAACGCTTGACACAGTCACATTGATTAAAAATGGAGGCGTAACGTTGCAAAGTGATACGAAATGGAACGAGCCGTAAGAATGGTAGTAGCGGAAGCGAATGGTCGACTTCGGTTGACTGCGATAATTTTAAGAAAGTGTGGCTCATCTGTGAAAGAGATTGCCTATAGATCACTAACAGGAGCCATTCTTGAGTGCTGCTCGAGCGTTTGGGATCCCCACCAGGGGCCCTAGTCTGTACCGTTCATAACAATCGGTGTAGTAGGTCAGCCGTCGATACTGACGTTATTTTCGGTGCGTTAGCCGAAGTTGCTATTCTGTACGCTTTTGAGACCTTTAACGATCGGTTTGCCCAACGATTTTGCGACAACTATACCGACAGGTGGTTATTTTTTGGATTTAGTGATTATGTTTTACTGAAAAATCACCAGGACGCATCTGAGTGAAAAGTGTCTTCATAACGGACTGTTTACCTTTGTTAGAAATATGGTTTTGTATTGTTGTTACTGTGAATGATTATAACATCAAAGACATTTTCGGTCAATTTTCTCACACCAAATATGTAATTTTTATGTACTGATGACTTGAAAAAACATTAAATTTCAAGACGTGGGCTCTGCCAATATCTATTACATAAGAGTTAGCTGCAATTATTAGTGACTTTCCGCACATTGCCCCGCAAATGGTTTAGTTACTAACTATAGAAACACGTTTTCAACCTTAAAGTAACAATGGAAAGGAACTTTGTGAATTCTGATAGTGGAAACATTCCAAAATCTCATGCATTTACGACGCCCGTATCGTTCGGCAACGAATTCAGCCTGCGTCCCTCTCCATCAAAATCACAGGAAGAGAGCTCGGTGCGTATTAGCTGTCATTGTCAAATGGTTAAGGTAACAGACAGCTGTGCGAAATGTCGAGGGTTTGTATTTTGCTGGGTATAAAAAAAAATTCTCCTTGTGTTCGTAACACACTGTGAGACTTTGTAATACATGAAATTTAAGTATTTTTCTGCAACATTTGTTGTTATTTACATGTAAGAGCGCGCTTTCTCAGTAATGAGTATCTTCGACTTCGTGACTTCGGTTTGTTTAAGAAATGAAAGATGATATTGCTGTGTGTGAAACAAACGACAGTCACACTTATATTTTTTTCTTCTAGCCACAAATAACTCATTCTTTTTCCGAATACGTAGCGATTTCCTAGTGTGAAGTTAGCCAGGTATCTAAGAGCGCAGCTTAGATTACTGCGAATGGAACTAGCAGCAATCATCTTTATACTTTTACATGTCACAAGTATCTATCTGCGATCGAATTTTTAACAACAGTAGACAGAGATGAAAAATCCCCACCATAATACATTTAGACTATACCACCATATGTGAGATATTTTGATTCGTCAAATGCATATTATAAACTTCGACGACTTTCTATAGCTGCACTCGCCACACGTAGTAGAAAAGGCGTTTTTAAAATTTGTTTTTACGATCCAAATCGTTCATATTTGATATAGGGAAGTAGGTTACTTCATCATTTGGGTCTCTAGAAGCGATTTACAACCACACTCTATGCATCTTCACATTCTTTGACACTCTCTTAAACAATTTTTCGGGTGGTTCTAAAGATGTATTTGTACAATGTGGTATTACACACCATTCCTAACTCACATTCCGAAACGTAAAATCCAAAACAAGATGTCAATGTGAATGAGACTAAAATGACATAACGTGGCATTTATGACAATTTCCAGCGCACAGTCAAATATCCTATCGTTATTATGCGTGTACGGAAACACGAGGTCACCGAAACTGAAGCAGTACTACATACTCTAAATACACTTTTCGGTACTGCGAAGAAGAGCAAGCCTGTGTTGGCTGCTAGCCGCTTTGGGTTTTGGTGTTGTGCGCACTGCAGTGCGTATGCACGGATCTATTGCTGCTTTCTTTTGATTCTGGAGATATAATATATGCATTTTGTGCCATTTAAGGGAATGGGATAGATAACAGAAATATTTAGGTATAACATTATAATGTAAAAAGAAACTTGTTTCCTGTGCACATTTCTTGTGCATTTGACACGTTCCACATCATAACGGTTTTTCCGTGCTATTGATCAATGGAACACGTAACTAACTATATAGCTAACTAACTAAATAATTCGTTGGCGAGAGAACTGACGACAGCTCCTCGGTTAGCTAGAACCGTGCGGCATCGCTTCCGAAATGCTTACAGAATAACGTAGGGGCTCTTCTTTGAAAACAAGACTGCTCGGTGCGCTCGCCTGCTGCACCGATCGGCAGAGTGCCGAAAGATACAGAATAGGGCCCCAGGTCAAAATAAAGCTAGATATCGAAGCAATTCAGAGGAACACTGCCAGATTTGTTACCGATAGATTCGATCAACACGCGAGTATTACGGATATGCTTTGTGAACAAAAGGGGAATTCGCTGGTGGGAAGGTTAGGATCTTTTCGTGAGACACTACTCAGAAAATTTAGAGACCTGGCACTTGAGGCTGACTGTAGAATGATTCTACTCTAGCCAAGTAAGAATATAATAGAAATTAGGGCTCTAACATAGGCATGAAGACACTCATTCTTCCCTCGTCCTATTTGCTAGTGGAATGGGAAAGGAAATTATTAGTGTTGGTACAAGGTATCCTCCATCATATACCAGACGGTGACTTGCTGAGTATGTATGTCGTTGTATGTAGATAAAGTTATATAACATCATGAAAAATTTGTTGGAAGACAACCACGTAAAAAAAAGAAAAAACATTGTATCTGCAGTGGGTATAATATTTTGCAGATCTGGCTAAACTCCATAGACAAAAATTTAAGGCTGGTCAAAGTCGCTTGCTGGGTTTTTAGATATAGGAAAGGTCAGTCTCTACTGATTCTTTTCAGAGTATTTCCTTCTGCCTGTGATCCATTGAAAATGCATGTAATATGAAATACATGTTCCATTTGCAAGAACGCTACAATTTGTGCCTGGCATCTGCTTTTGACAACACACCTCTAACCCTTTCCTCATCAGACCAGAAATCTGCCAACGGTAGGACACAATCACTGGATCAGGTAATAACACTTCTGAGCAGAGAATAATTCATACCTCTGTTCCGTGCAGTACACAGAAGAGCAGAAATATTTCCTTACAGAAGCCTTTCAGTATGTCTATGACCGCGGGACAGGACAATGGCACACCATAGTTTTTCACGCATAAGAATCCAAACAGATTTGTGTACAACTAAAGCAGCTGCGGCAATCTTAACAACCCGGCCTATCCGAGTAGCGTAAATTAATGTCTTCAGAGGATTCTAGAAGAGGCAGAAGTTCTTTGGTGTCTTCTGTGGTGACGTAGTAGATCTTGGAACATGACCACTATCATTAGTCCATGGTTCCCCAAATTACATCAATGTTGCTGCTATAATCGATTCAAAGTGTTTCGGCGGCATATCATTTTAAACAACATAAGCCGACAAATTCTTAGTCACTACTTCTACCCACCTTGGACCGAGTTTCCAACAATCAGTTTGCAGATGACTCATTTAAAGTCTATCTGGAAGGCATGTAAAATACCACCGCAAAATCATTGACAGTACACGCGAATTGGTATCGGTAGGGTCGACAGCCAGTACTTCTCTCTTCTCATCATTCCGTGTATGACTATTCCTTTTCTTCAACACGTTACCTCTCGTAATTAAGGTATTTTTCACAAATATATAAGCAGTAAAATGATGAATTTGTGGATAGCGCTGTGAAATCTCCATCCGCCTGCGAAGTCTGCTTGTTGCTATGGCTGCGCCTTCTACGGATGATAATTGTGCTGATGTAATATAGGATTCTATAATAGGCGTTTGGCTATGTTCGAAACTCGTGCAATGCGCCGATTAGAGACAGAATTTTGAAAACCGTATTTGACTCGCCTTATTGATGATCAGGCATTCTGATCTCCTCGTTCAGAATGATGCGGTTTCTCACGTGCACCTATGCACAAAAGCAAATGTAATTGATGAAGATGCCATTATTAGGGAAAAAGCTCTTCATAGCATCATAGCTTTGAAACTACATCCTGCCAGAGCATGGATACATACTCGTATCGTGTACTCTACATACTTGACCTCGTCGATTTGGCATTACTGCTTATGTACAACGAGTACTGTAGCAAAATTCAAGACCCGACTGAACAGCATAAAACTAAGTCTCGAGGCGAAGACGTAAGACTTCATTTCACTGTTTTACCAAAAGCGAGTGCTATGAGTGAATGAAAACGTTCTCGTTGCAACACAACACACATTTCCCAATACGCGCATCTGGGCTGCTATGTACATGTTCTGAATACAGTATACCAAAGAAGGTAAGTGGAGTAACGATTCGAACGAATTGTAATGAACCAGGAATCAAGGTTTCCTTACATCGAAACATTCAGAAATGGACTCTTACCAGTTTCTGACAATTTGCTGTTTAGTTCGACACCATTTGAAGCAACGACATTTTGTAAATTGATGTTTTATACCTAGATGGCTACTGTATTCATGTTTTCTCTATTTAAACACACGCACCTCTTGCACAAAATTCTGTTAAGATAGTATCATACTTCCATTTAATAATGCCTTGAATCTGAATGGTGAGAAATTTGATTGCAGTTACAATGTTTATTAACTGAGTAACCGTACATGCAGGTGTTAATTTTGTGTACTAGCTGGATACCCAGCGTGGCCCGCGTATGTATTCATTCCAGTCTTCTATTAGTCCATCTCCTCCTGTCCCCTCTCTCTATTTCCTCGTCGCCTGTCCATCTCCTCCCTTTCTCTCTGTCTATCGCCTCCTCTCTCTCTATCTGCCCATCTCCTCTTTCCCCTCTATCTGTCCAGCTTTACATCCCTCTTTTCTCTGCCCATCTCATCCTCCCTCCTACATGTGTTAAACTCTTCCTTCCCCCTGTCTGACTCTCCATCTTCTCCTTCCCCACCCTTCTCTGTCCACCAGCCTCACCACAACAGGAGGTTCGTGGTTCTTCCCGCTACAATATCTCTTTCCAAATAGTAATATGTGTATCAAGTTTGGGTGAAATCGATCTAGGTGTTTAGGAGAAGCTTTTTACCCATGGCTTCACAGTATAAGCACATGTCACACGTACTTCACATATATTTACCATATTTCACATCTATTTTTACACATACTTCGCCTGTATCTCTGGCGAATTACGCTCTGCAGTGCGTTTTCACCCAGCCCAATGTTTATGACGCCTTATCTTCAGAATTAGATGTCATACTATAATAATTTTGCAGATACATTCGGCTGCATATGTGTATACTGTCTGCGAAAAGGGTTGGGAATAGAGCTAGCAGTTAGGAAGTAATAAATTAAAATACCATGCATGGTGCGGCAGTTTTTCACGTACTTCAGTGTTTATGACGCCTTCTCTCCTGAACTATGTACCATACGACGGAATAATTTTTGCAGATGCCTTTAGTGGTACATGCGAATAATATCTGAAAAATGTTTTGCGAACCGAGTTAGTAGTGAAGAAGTAATACCTTAAAACGTCTGCCTGATGTGGCAACTTCAGTGCATGAACGTCGAAAATGCAGAAAGGGATATACATTATGCTTCAACCATTTCGCGGCAGGCGTCGGCAAGAGAAAGTTTCGAAGAGGTTAGAAAATGTGTGTAAAGTTTGTTGCAAGTGACTAAGTGATCTCATTATCTGATACTGGATGAATAAAGTCTGTGTATCTGCACTTAGCGGGTACTCTTCATTTCACTCCCATCATCGTGATAAGTAGGTGGTTCTTACCGCCACAGTGCTTATTTCTAGAAAGCAAGTGATATGTGTACCAAGTCTGGTTCATTTCGATCCAGTAGTTTAGGAGATGGGGAATATATGTACTGATGTACTTTACATTGCTATGTGTGGAAGGACGCAGACAGTAAGAACGTAGTTTTAATCTATTCCTGGTAACGTCTTAGAAATTTTCTCCGTGATATAATTCGCGAGTAGACCACTGTTGCTTGAGAATAATTTCCTACACAGACTTTAATCCACTCATCTGGCGCGTCTTGGACACTATGGCATACAAGTTTACTTACGAAAACCGTATAACTATTAAATAAAAGGCATTCGTAACGCCTAATAATTTTCTTGATATATTTACATTATTTTTCACTGCATTTGAAATCTGGCTTACGAAGCTGAAATTGATCGTTTCGGTAGACTGCTATAACTTGAAGCAATTTTGCCATCGACATACAATATTATTTTGGAACTTCCTGGCAGATTAAAACTGTGTGCTGGACCGGACTCGAACCCAGGACCTTTTTCTCTTGGAGGCAAGTGCTTTACTTTCCAAAAACCTGTGAGGACACTTTTAATCTTCCGGGAAGTTTCATATCAGCGCACATTTCGATTCAGAGTGAAAATTCATTTTGGAAATATTAGGAAATTGAAAATTTGTGGCAAGGACTATGGGACCAAACTGCTGAGGTCATCGGTCCCTAAGTTTACGCACTTCTTAATCTAACTTAAACGAACTTACACTAAGGACAACACACACACCCATGCCGCACGAACTGTGACAAGACGCCCTAGGCCGCACGGCTACCACGCGCGGCTGGAAATATTATTTTTGTCAAGTAAGGTACTCAACAGAAGCGACGTATCATGCCATGCGTATGCTGATCTCCCTAGATGCATTACTTAAGAAAAGATACAGCTTAAAAGAAAGTTGATAAACTGCTATGTAGCCAGCTAAAGCGTGTATCAAAGAACACGTTTACAGGACTTTTTTACTGTACCTTCCTGCTTCTGTAAGAGGAAGACTCTTCACATCTAATTCATTACGAACTTAAACAAAATTTTCATAACTATGTGCATTTCGTGGTTATACGTGTCCCAACCGTTTCAATACCAATATCTTAACATGTACTGTAGAATATATATTATTGAAGAAAGCTTTAAGTGGTGGTATTTTACACTTAATATACTAACACAATTCAGCAAGTACCCACAACTTGTAGACAATAGATTAGAACTGTTGAGGCACATCCTGAATGATTGACTTCAGAGAGGATGGTTTCTTCTACGAAGTCTGATAACTGTACATACATTACGCTACATCGTATTCTTATAATTGTAGACATTTATTTATGTAAACAATTAATTTCAGCCAAGCTCTTTCAAATGATGAAATGTTTCATGATCTGAATTTATAGTACATAAGACAAAGCATTTTTAACGAAACAGAACACTCGTATTCGAAACTACTTAGTTGTAGCTCGAATGGCCGGTCGATGTTGCAAATGGGCTATACGGAATCTGCAAAATTACTTGCTCTAATATATGACCTTAGCAAGTAAGCCGGGACCCACAGCAAAGAAATATGCTATCATAAAACACCTTACCTAGTTAATGAAAAAAGGAGACCTTGTTTCACGCGGTTATGGAGGTAGCGGAAGTAGGATCTCTAGGTCACCCACAGCACTAACTAAATTATGTAACATCAGAAGTCTGTTAGTCGGCAGCCTGAACCACCGCCTTTTATCACACACACAACACAAGCAGGAATGTAAACAGTTACCTCTGGCTGACACAGCCGGAACACAAACATGATCGTTTCCTTGTTAAGAGACCGTCTTTTGTAAAGTACTAGTCAGACCCTTGCAACATCAAAATAGTAGTTAGCGTTTTTCACTGACGTTAGGATCACAGATTTACGTCAAACTTTGTGCACATTTTTTAGGCCATTAAAACAACATAATACGCAAGTAGTTAGATGCGCTTCTCTGGAAATTCCGAGAAAAACGCAAGTGAAGTTTTACGCGTCTATTATGTTACTCACATATCTGTGCATAGGTGACGGAAGGCAGAGTTCATGGTGGTCAAGTGGTTATCATTCGAACTACTTAAGATAAACGTGTATGAGGTGAAGGTTCGACTCAAGCTCAAAGTTAACTTTCAATTATTTTTTTTAGTCACTGGTCATATTATTTAATTTATATGACATTTGAGAGGTAACATAATTAAAAAGCACTTGTATCTGCATGAAAGTTTAGTGACTTTCACGTTATTTGACAACTTACAATTTTTAATTAAATTTAATTATCAGAACAAATATGTTTATAGCTATCAACAAGTAAATGAAGAAACGTATACAGCTTTACTGAAAATGTGTGGCTGTTGTGATTTGAAAAATTCCTTACATATGAAATCTGGTAAGGTATCCGGAACTACTTTGTACCTCAACGCTTCGAGCTGCAGACAGAGAGGCAGGCCCCATTTGGCAGTTAACTAGCGTGGCGGTGAGACGTAGCTAATGTAGCAAGAATGAATAGTGTAGGTGCAAAGTTTTTGAATATCACAAAAATTTACACTCATATACGTGCGTCTTATGAAGCTCGAACGTTAACCGCTTGACCACCATGAACTCTAACGTCCCGCAAGTGCGCACAAATACATCAGTTACATGACAGAGGCGTAAAACTTCTCTTGCGATTTTCTCGGAATTGCCAGAGTAGTGCACCTTACTACTTGCCCATTATGTTATTTTGATGGCCTACTAAAGTTGTAGAAAGTTGAAGTAAATCCGTGATCCCAACATCGTGGTCGCAGCTTGTGGGTGCACTGTGTCGACAAGAACAGTTATCTGTTTCATCATGTCTCCGATATTTTTGAAGTTACCTACTTTTAAAAATTCGTCTCTTCAACCGCTGAACACATAAAAAAAATATGTTGATAAATATGCACTATTCTCATTATTCCAGTATCATATGCGTACACGCAATGTAACCAATACAGACTTAAATAAGTATTACAAGACTTTTCAGATAGTTCAGACCACCATCACTTTCATAAACAAGCACATTCTTTCCGCTGCACTTGGCACTAATCAAAGATAATGTGCACTTTTATGGCACAGACTATTAGCTTCTTTAATATTCGCATCAAATTTCAGTGCCTATCCGTAATCTATGAACGATATAATTGAAAGCGAATGGCAGAACTGCCACTTTTTTTTCGAAATCTCACCGCCTCGAGAATAAACAGAAGTACAGGCCAACATGGAAAAATGCGTGGTAGAAGTCGTAAGAATATTCTTTAATTGTGAGAAATTTCCTTCACAATATAGAGGAGTGGAAATAAATATGGAAAGTAAAAAACACAACACATTACCACGCACAATGCGCTGTAAGAACGCCATTGACAATCAAAACAGTTTCCAGTCGTCTCGGAATGGATAAATACAGGATCTGAATAATTTTCAAGGGAATCTTATACCATTCTTCCTGCAAAATAGGGCAAGTTCAGGTAACGATGATGGAGGTGGAAAGTGATCACACACTTTTCTCTCCAAAGTAGACCACAAAGGGTCGATAATACTAAGATCTGGTGACTGGTGGCCAGGGGTGATGCGATAATTCATCCTGGTGCTCACAGAACCAGTACTGGACAATGCGAGCTGTGTGAACAGAGACCCTGACGTCTTGAAACGCAGCGTCACCATTTGGGAATAAATATAGTACCATGGGAGGAACTTGATCAGCCAAATTGGTCACATAATCCTTGGCTGTAATGCGACCGTGGCGCCCATGGAATACCACGATATGGCAGCCTAAGTCACGTACGAGCTCCCGCCATGTTTCACTCTTGGGACGTAAACTCGTCCAGAAGTTGGATGAAGTGCCAAAAAAGACTCGTCCCAACCAATAACTTTCTTCAATCGCTCCACAGTCCAGGTTTTATGGATTCGGCACCACGTTTTCCTGTTACAGGCACTTGCATCACCAACGTGCGATTTTGGACTTTCACTTCGCCATTCAATTTCCAGCTTATGGAGCTGCCTTCAGGGAGTTTTGGCGCCGACAAAGGTTCGCGGGAGTGACATTGAGTTTTACAGTGACTTATGCAGATGTAGTGCTATTTTTCGTCAAAAAACAATCCAAAACGATCCAATGATCTTCTATTACACTTTCATCCGCATTTCACTTAACACACACTTTCGTTCGCGATGTGACTTAGCGGATGATGTTTTTTCGCTTTCCCTGTGTGTGGTATAAATCTTCGACATGGTGTCTCTTGAAATACTAAACACTTCGGTTACTTTGGTCGCGAAAGCATCCCCTATAAGAGCACCAACAACTTACCCACGTTCGAATTCATTTAGGTCTGACATGATGTGCTCACAACTACACAGAACACCGTTCTGACAATGAATGACACTTGCAACATACTAAGGGCATTTCATAGATGCCATTAGTGGTCAAACACAACTGTGCCACTTACAGCCTTGGACAGCATCTGTATTTATGTTCGAGCATACATATCTCGCGGGGTTTCCATATTTTTGCCCACCCGCTGTAGTTCCTCAATAATCCACCGATTCGTTGCTCCCTATATCTTAACTGGTATTGGACAAAGAGTCAAGAAATAGTCAACTTGGACTTACAGTACTTCGTGCTTCGGGCTTTACACGGACATATTTACGAAAATCACAGGAGACCTAAATCAATACTGCTTCCACTATTACGTGCCAAGTTTACGCCCCATGACTCAGTATATGTGAAACACGAGATGAGAGTGCCGGATATACTTGCACGCAAGCACACTCACAAACACACATACTCACAGCTACATACACACTATCTGAACCGAAAAAAGCTGCGCATATGCTAGCAAGATTTCACTAGTCGGCGGAACAGATTTACAAGCCTCGGGAAAGCTATATTAGCGAAGAAATGAATACCGATCATCTCGAATACGATTCCTGTATCTTAAACATTATGCCAAATAGTTCACCCAACAAAACTACGGTTTCCTGATGAAACTGCATTTAGGAGAAACAGCCTCAATATCAGCGGAAAGTCACACCAGTGATGCGCACAAATTCACATGTTACGGTGAAGATAAATGTGTCAATTCTCGCACTCCGTAAATTTATAACTTAATTTATTCTTCGCGGTCGTGACTACGTTACCGTTTTATGGATACATATATCATACGGATGAACATACATCGTAACAAACGCTTTACATTAAATTCGAATATTGTACGTTATTATGTTTTTAATCCATAAATTTGTAAGTTATTTCTGTGCTAATGAACGTTTTTGTGAGATTTCATTTACATCGAAACGACTGTAAACTAATTTAAATAAGAGATTCATGAAAGCAGGATCAGACATCACAGACGGTGAACTTCTGAAAAGAAGAAAAAAAGGACATGATGTATGAGGAAAATGACGGAACAATGTACGTAAAGTATACTAAAAGTCTATAGTTTGGCTGGTCCAAAAGCGACAGAACATCGATAACGTTGAAATTTGGTGGACTGGTGGGCGAGGAGCTCTGTTCCAGTTAATCCATAAGTTTGCAATAGCATTCCGGAAGACAGTTATCAGTATTAATTGTGGTATTGTTATCTTCGGGGTCGGCGCCTCTGTTACGGAGCAACATCTGCTCGTATTGGATACACTTAGTTAATATTTCGACGTTGCAAGTAGCCTTATTCAACCCTTTATAAATAATAATACGACCAGTATAATTATATGAAGTTATGTTAACACAACTGCAGAATCATTTCCATGACTGACAATAAAGGAAAGGTGTAGTCTCGCTTGTAAGCTTCTTCAGCAGACGGCGATAAGCAGCCCCTGCATGGTGGAAAGAAGATAAAAGATGGCTCATCTGGCGTCATCAGGCAATTTAAATCTTATTTAGTCCATGTCGCATGGTACTGCCCGATTACACATACACTGAGTCAGGAAACGGAATTTCTTGTAGTAAGATAAGTCTCCATACGGAAGGTGTGACGACCTCAGGAGCACTAAGCGACGATTGTTGTCGCTTCCCTAGATGCAGCAGGAGGGGAAGGCTTGCTGAGTTACAGCACTAAGCACTGGAGTGCCACACCGTCGACTTTACAGACGGGTTCAGTGTACAGCAATTCGGTGGACGTGTTTGTGCGTGGAGGCTCTGAGGAAAACCAACATTGCCAGATTCTGTTCATCGTCATGCGAGCCCTGATGGTATGGGGAGACATTGGGTACGCTCCACGAGCACGTCTTGCTCGCATTGCCAGTAATTTGGACAGCAGGTGTTATATTTCTGACGTATTAAAGTCGAAGCCAGCACCCTATCTTTCAACAAGACAACGCAAAATCACACGTTGCCCGTGCTGTGCCGACCTACCTCGATATGGAGGGTGTTCGATTGTTGGCTTGGCCATCACGTTCTCTACAAGTCTACCAACTGAAAATACCCGGTCACAAGTTGCTGAAAGACTCCCTCGCCGTCACTACGATTACTGATTCTGACACAGAGTTGAAACAGAGGAACAACAGGGAAAGCTGTGCCCGTATCTGCCAACCAGTGTCAGATCAATTCGATCCCTAGAGGGTTACACCAATTTTTGCATCTGTAAGAGTATTTCGCACTGCAGCCATTTGGATTTGTCGTTTTTGAGTATATGCATTTAACTTCGTCGTTAACAGAACTGTATTCAAACTTTTCATAATCGTAATAATTTAGTATACCAGTTTGCAACATAACAGTAAGTGAAGTGTGCTTGCAGAAGCCACGTATCTATTGATTTACTGAGGAGAGTAATGTTTGTCATACAAATGTCACTTACAGGCGAAAGGTCGCCAAAATGGATAGTGGACTGCAGACAGAAGAGCTCTTGATCGACATCAGTGAGCAGGTATCTTTATGGTAGTAGATCACATGCGTGCAGGAATTTGTCAGTTCTATGCAATTAAGATACAGTAAAACACGTGCTGGATTTCTTCACCATGCTTAACTTCGATCTATATTCACGGCACAGCCATGACAGCAAAAGAGCAAATAATCAATGGGAGGTAACTCAGAGAACTGAGGATAATGCAAAGGATACGAAGCCGCAATTCAGTGAGAATGTGCATATAGTTTTGCACACTGTCTAAGTGACTATAAGGTCAATATATATATATATATATATATATATATATATATATATATATATATATATAAGATAAAGATTTGGTGCTGATGTCTGGTCGACAACTGGGTCTTTATAGACAGAGCACAAGTTCGAATTTGAGAAGCATGAGGAAGAAAATCAGCCGTGTCCTTTCCGAAGAAACCATTCCGGGTTTTGCTTTAACCGACTTATGGATACCTCGGAGAACCCAAATCCCGATGACCGAAAGGGTTACCGAATACCACTCCAGTGTTTCAGCACTACACCACCTCGCTCGGTCTCTGCAAGGTGGATACACAACTGTTACATCTTGCGAAGACGTTAAAAAAAGGTGGTGTATTATGACTTGCAATCGTCGCGGCAAAGGGTAGCCAGACGGGCTCGTGTAGACAGCTACAGTAACTATTCTCACTAGATTTATGTGTAGTTGTAAATAGAGATATTCTGTAGGCAGCGGGAGCTAACGAAGTAAATCCAGAATGAGAGTTTCACTCTGCAGCGGAGTGTGCGCTGATATGAAACTTCCTGGCAGATTAAAACTGTGTGCCGGACCGAGACTCGAATACGGGACCTATGCCTTTCGCGGGCAAGTGCTCTTTCTTTCAGAAGTGCTGGTTCTGCAAGGTTCGCAGGAGAGCTTCTGTAAAGTTTAGAAGGTAGGAGACGAGGTGCTGGCAGAAGTAAAGCTGTGAGGAGGGGGCGTGAGTCGTGCCGGGGTAGCTCAGATAGTATAGCACTTGCCCGCGAAAGGCAAAGGTCCCGAGTTCGAGTCTCGGTCCGGCACACAGTTTTAATCTTCCAGGAAGTTTCAACGAAGTAAATGATTTTTCAGAGAATTACTTCGCACGTTTACTTCCCATATGATACAACACAAACATTTTCTGCAGCTTAATCCGAAGTTTCATTAAATGACTGTTAATCAGTATTGCGCGACTCTGAATGAGTCTTGCTTTTTATTCATCCATTGTTACGTGTATAATATGGGATTATCATACATTACTCAACCAAGTGCTGTAGTTAACAATTCATTCCGTTCACAGCTGCAGCAGTTACTTACGCCCGTTTATTTCTTTATAAAGAGAAAGACATCGCAATGAAAATTTGGAAAAACCTATGTCTTTGTTGTATCAGCGATTTTTTATATTTGCATCATATGAGAAATATAACGATTCGATTGGAAATCGTGTCGACAAGTCGAAAAAAGTAACGAGGACTGTCGCGGATGGGATGTGATTTTAGGGAATTGGACACATTAATTTACGCATTCTGCACTCATCATCACATTCCAACTGAAATATGAATTGTGAAAACACAGCAAAAAGATGAAAAATCTTGCACTAATGTTTACCCTTCTTAACACAAGGTACCTTCATAACTTCGTATCATTAATTTCGGTTTTTTTAGCCACCATACTTCAGTCTCAGTCAGTCAAAGGTCCAGTTTTTTGTGCGGAATTGTCAAATGTGACATTTTTCGAATCTATCAATAACTAATTTATTGGTTTTTGACGTTTTTACATGCTCGTGCAATCTAAATGTCGGCCACTGATAATGTCTTACACTTCTCTTCCCTTTGTAAAATACACCTTGCACTAAAAGATGACACGATTGCTTTTCTTTAGGAATGGGTGTAAAAGTGTTAATCATTTTCTAACGACCTACCTACTTATAGGCGCTAAATTAACGGCTTGGTAAAGCTGGTCTTGCTGTCAAGGAAACGTTAAAAACTGCAGTAAAAGTATGTCGCTTCTTACATTCTTTTCTCAGGATATCGTTAACAAAAACTGCATTTCAGAGAAACAGCATTGTAAATCTCTTACGGACAAAAAAGTTTAAATCACTCTCCTAACACAAAAAAGTGTAAATCACACTCTTAAGGGCTTCGTAATTTCAGGCGTCACTCTGAGAACTGGCAAAGTTGTCATACTTTCGAAAGAACGTTGCCAATAGAGTGGAACATAATTCGCAAGCACTTGCAGGCGGTATTACGGTCAGTTCCTGAAATGCGGCCAGACACCTACAGATCTGATACTGTCCACGCACGAGGAGGACACGGCGTACGGTGGCAGAGTTGCTGCAGACACTGTGGGCTCGTGACCTGCAAGGTTTCGCCGACGATGTGTCGGCCGCCCGAGACTGAGGAGGAGTGGAGCGGCCCTGCGCGCAGCGAGGCTGCGATAGGGCCAGGGCCCGCCCTACGATGGCGGCGGTGACGCTGCCGACCACGGGCCGGGTCACGTGCCGCCCACCCATATAAGGCACCGCCGACCACGGGCACGAGACAGTCAGGTCAAGCAACCTGCCACCCTCCTTCTAGGCTTCAGAACGCCGAAAGACGCTCCGTTCTCGAAAGCTGCTGTAGCTCCGGGCTGTGCAGACTGCGCCTCTAGATTTGCTAGTAAAGTCATTTAAAAATTATAGACAGAAAACTATGGCGATGTTGGGGAACTTCGTACGACTGCGAAACCACGCCACGAAGGAGACTGATGTCGACCGGCTGCACACCAACGTGAGCGGCAGACAACAGGTACAGTAGATGCTGCTTGAGCTTTCAAATACGGACATTCTCTGCTCTGTATTCGGCGCCGCACTTGTCTGTTTGGCACTTGTCTGTTTGTCATTGCAAATTAACAAAGATACACGTTGGGATCGTTTACAACGTTCTCCCCAGTCAGCGAAGTGTCGCAGAGGCAGGACACTGGACTCGTATTCGGGAGGACGACGGTTCAAATCCCGGTCCGGCCGTCCATTGTTAAATTTCCAGTGGTATCCAGAAATAACAAAGTGAATGCCGGAGTGGATTTTTTGAAAGGACATGACGATTCAATGCGCCAGTCCGAAGTTGGGCCTCGTCTCTTGTGACCTCGCAATCGATGTTGCTAGAAACCCTGATCTCCCTTCCTTCCCCCGTAGCTATCTTCCTGAGCTATGGTAGATGCTGTACTCTAGAAATTCTGCAACACAATATTTGTACAACTTCGAAATTTGGAGCGCTTTTGTATCGTCAGATACTAGTAAAGGCGAAAAATACGGAAGTATTCCTATTTTACAACTGCTCAAGCCATCGTTGTTCACGTGTTCTGCTGAGTCCATGTACGGGAAATCTGTGCTATTATAAATATGAAATTTGGAAAACTAGTTTAATACATACGGAACACCGTATGTATGAAACTAGTTTTCCAAATTTCATATTTATAATAGCACAGATTTCCCATACATGGAATGTAAATATCAGTGTGGGTCGTACTTCATGGAAAGACACTAGTTTGAACTTAGGTGTAGATCATTTACATTCTCTCCTTTTTCAGTTTAACAACAAATAATATTACATTTGCTAAATCGAATAGAAAACATACAGCACTGATTCAGTAGGAAACGGAAGACGAAAGGAATCTGTTGCGACCTAGTTGCAGGAATAGACACGAAATTCGGCTTAAGTGATTTAGGGAAAAATAGAAAAAGGATATCGTTAAAGGTGAACGGGGACTTCAACCCTGCTTCCCCACAATATGAACCCTTCCTCAGTGAAACGCCATCCAGAAAGGAGAAATCACATCCTCCGTACAATTAGACGCTTTACTGTGCTGTTTAAAGTTTTATAAAAAAGACGTATTATTAGACATGATTATTAAATAGATAGTTAATTTTAATAGAACGGGTTAGATATAGTTCCCTAGATCTCGGAAGCATACTTTCGTTAAATTTGAATTCAATATTCGATTCGTGGGGACAAAACTATGTAATAAAACACCTGCTTTCAGTCGCGCTTTTAATTGTCAGTTAAATACATCTGATAACACTCTGATGATACAACTTACTGCTCCCGACTTATCGCTTACTCCTAACAAAAGTGAATTTTTCTTCGGTAAGTAATGCGAGGTTCCCACCGTAGCCAAGCCGTGCTTTCTGCCACACTGTCGTATGTGACATGAAACAACGAACGCTCGCGACTGGCTGCGATGGGCTCCCGAGGCATAAAACGGAAGTATTGTTTCACTTACTGCAAATGATAAAAGTTCTGTAGTATGCCTATTGCTTTCTTTTAATCAGCAGTAAACATGTTTATCTGTCAAGATGTCTCGGATTTGCGATTTAATAGCTCCTTATTTGTTTTTTCACGGTTTGTACCTGTTATTTGTTGCGTTAAGAACATTTATATGAACTTGAATATGACTGTTTTATCGACTTTATATATTTATGTAATGTGTGTATGCGTGTGTGTGTGTGTGTGTGTGTGTGTGTGTGTGTGTGTGTGTAAGAGGTAGAGGTAGAGAGGGAGAGAGGGAGAGGTAGAGGTAGAGAGAGAGAGAGAGAGAGAGAGAGAGAGAGAGAAAGAGAAAGAGAGGAGAGGGTGAAATGGTTCACGGGAAGAACGGTTACTGTAATTTGCATGGTATTTAGGGCGAGATATAAATCGGAGGAAGCAATATACTGGTTGAGTCTTCTAGGAACGCACTCTCTCCGAACTTCAACAGTAAACCACACCCTGATGTAGAACGCATCCCTTGCAGCGTCTGCCAGTTGAATTGGCTGAGCAGATCCGTGATGCTTTAGCGCTTATTTAATGATTCTCAAACGAAACGTGCTGATTTTCTACGGGTCTTCTCTGTTTCCCATATCAATCCTATCTGGTAAGGATCCGTAGCTGCCAGGCAATATTCAAGTATTAGTCGAACGAAGGTTCTGTAAGCTATCTCCTTTGCTGACAGGCTGAATTTCCCGAGGATTCTTCCAGTGAATCATAGTGCGCCACCTGCCTTACGTGCGTTTATTTTTATGTTGTCGTTCCACTTTCAATTGCTCCGTACGTGTACTCCTAGATATTTGATGGATATATCACAGTGTCGGCTATACGTCTGGAAAAGATATTCCTCACAGCACATGTTCATTCACATAATTTTTTAACTTAGCAGGCGTATAATATTGCGATGTAGAGACAATGTAGCCTATAAATGGTGTAGGAAGCAAATAAACAACACAAACAATTAGAGAATTTCTCAGTCTGCTTTAAATTTTTCATGGCGATCGAGCTATTCTATCCTTACGAAATAAACAAGTGAAAATGAAAGCGGTATATGAATCAAACATTCGCCAGTCATTTTCCAATAAATTTTCAGAATTTCACAAGTAGTGCACGCTGATCATTTGTATACAGCATGTACACTGTTGTGCCAAACTTAAGTACTAAAGTAACTTTCGCAAGGCGTATCACTGCCAAGAAACAAAGCTTGATAAAATTTTAACAATACAAAGAAATAACTGCTTCAGTATTGTACAGAAGGCAACTGAAAGAAGTGAGCACTGAGAAGAACATAAATCATACTTTTATTCAAAGACTGTAATTACACTTCAGTCACTGCGATTTTTGACGGTCCCCTGCACATTACAAGAGCCAACATGTGGTCCTTAATAAGAGTCTGTAACCATTACGGACAACAGTGCATATTCTGCAGTGTGCTCCCAGCTGACCACAAGGTTGGCAAGGAGTTCTTGCGGTAAGGTGGTCCATTCCTTCACCGGCGCGGCAGACAACTAGTGGATGGTCGTTAGTGCACGAGGGCGTGTTGTAGTGCGTCTTGCCAATGCATCGCACACGTACTCGATGGGATTTAAGTCGGGGGAACGGGCAGGGCAGTTCACTTACGGAACTTTCATACACTGAGCTCCTCCATCTGTATAGTTCGATGCGTTCGCGCACTATAATTTACAGAAATGAAGTCAGGGCCCAATACACCCCTGAAAAGACGCACATGGTGAACGAGTACAATGTTTCAATAACGTTAACCTGTGAGTGTGCCGCCTACGAATATCTGGAGATCAGTACACCTACGCAAAATTATTCTTCCCCACTCCGTAATACCTGGTCCACCAATCAGGAGCTTTAAGTACCCTCATATGGCGATGTGGGGACCTGTATTGCGCTCAGGAAAAATATCGAACATTATAGTTGTATAAAGATGTATTATACGGCCAGAATATCCGGACATCCATACTGATTGTTCAGAAGAGGTGAGACATAATAGCGACGTATTTGTTCTCCTTTAGTTATCATTCGGGGAACGCTTTCCACTAAACTCTGACTGAACATAGATTTCTTTATAGTATTTCTTAAGCCTGGTGAACAGTGGATCCCAGCTTTTCGAGGATTGATCTGGACTGAAACCGGCACTTTACGTCGTCCCAAACATTTGCGATGGGGCTCAGGACAGAGCTATTAGCACGTCATTTAGGATACACACCAGCTTTTCTTCGAACCATAACGCAGTGGCCTTTGCCTTGTGAGCAGTAGTATTATCTTGTTCATGCAGAAAAGTTCCGTTTACAAACTACTGGGACGGCGTGCTAAGCATGCTATCGTATTTTTTACAGATACCACCAAAGAAATTCAACAAAGAAATTTGTGACAGTTAACTGTCTTTTGCGCAAAATCATTCGTTTATTCCTGCAATTTTAAGAATGAATTACACAGAATCATAATTTGAGGGCTTATCTCTTAGCGACAAGGGCAGCAAAACGTTTGAGGAAGTACTTTGTTGGTTGTTTACTTTACAATATCGCAAAGTTAGGTATGTTGCTGCACCTTTAACCATACTGTCAATGGAATCCCTCCTTCAGAGCATTCTGCTTTTTCTTCTCTTGAGTAGACAATCGAATTCCAATTCCGTACGTATGATGGCTGCTCTTTTCACGCTGTCCACAGTATGAACGGTCTGAAGTTGAACAATTTCCAAGCAAAGTCCTTAGTTTATTTCCGAAAATACTGTCACTTGTTCCTCCTCCTGACCATCAATAAATTTGATCACGCTTGGCCGCGAAGACATTTCACGTGATCACTTTCCAAGGTGGCAGTCCAAGGCAATGCTCAGTACTTAAAATTAGAAAGCTGCTGTACGTAGTTAAGCGACCAGTTTACTTCTCGCCACGTTCGAGAGCGCATTTCACTTAGCTGAGTAATAAGTATCGTTCATTCATGCAGGCATACAGGCTTATTATCCTTCTGTGCCACTTCTAAATGTCGATCTACAACACAAGAAATACACGCTTCCCCTAGCACACATCAATTAGTGACTGTTAATTTATATAGCATAAGGAAGATTACATCGAACAACGCCCATCAAGAAACTGCGACATCGCAGTCATTACAGTTGTCAGAACTCGCTGCCATGAAATTATCGTTTCATCCTAAACAGTTGAGACCTATATAAATATCATGAATTAAATACGTTCCAAAGCACAGAAATGATATTCACCTGACAAGAAGAAACTGCGGGCCTGCGGAAGTCTCGAACACAGATATCTGCGTTTTCCGGGTATCGATCTACCATCTTAAGTCCGCTCTCGGACCTAATGAATGTTTCGTATCTTGAGGATCTCTATCCTGCTTCACTAGCTTCACAGTGAGTCCATTAAGCCTGCTGACGAAATAACTACCGTGGATCTTTCGAGTAGGTAACAGGCGGCCAAGCCCCAGTCCCCTCCCCCGTCCCTGTACCTGACCTAGCGCCGCAGCGAATACAATGGCTGCGCCCAAAATGCAGTTAGACCGACAGTCCAAAGAGTTGTGCCACAGACCTTAACGTTTTAGAGATTTTTAACAGATAGAACGTATAATCCAATTCGAAAAATATGGGAATGAAATCAACTATGGCGTTATTTGAATAACATTCACGTAAAAGATTTGCAGAAATCATAAATCATCTGGATCAATGACATATCCTCCAACACAGAAGTCCGGCTTACTGATCGGAAAGAGGCTCTGTGCTCTATGTGACGACTGCAGAACAAGGACGTTACCAAAAAGTCAGAAACGAAAGAGATGAGAGTATTCCTGCGCTCCACATAAAACACAAATACTATGTACAGAATCAGAATAACATAAATAGCTTTGCGCTAACTGATCAGCTACAGAGAATGAATAGATTATTCATGTAGATTTGTTGTTACTGTGGTTGCCTTTCAGCCGAGGCGTGTAATCGAATAGCAAAGTATAGAATGGAATGACTACTTGTGAACGCCGTAAACTCTCTCTTCGAAGCAGATTTCTTCTTTACGTCAAAACAACCCTCATTTTTATTTCAGTTTCGCAATAATGTGCGACGCATCATGAAGAACAGCCATAAAGCACTGGCCCACATTAATGGCAGGTTGCATGCTAACTGGCAGTTCGAGCCGTCCTAATTCCCGTACAAGTTAATGTTGCGAGCACAGGTACACGCACTGAATCCCGCTGTTTCTCCGAATTGGTAAATCAGGATGGTAACATTAATACAGCTAGTATTCGTCTTCAGGTATCTGACGAGGTCAATGGTGTGTTTTCACTCATCTATTTGGAAATTAACACCCTATACTTCCTGCTAATGGATCTAGTAACAAATTGTTCGGAATAACACGGCATGAAAACTCTCTAGTTGGTGTGACGTATGATATCTCTGGCTCGCCTGTTTCCTGTTGCAAATTAAAACTGTGTAGCGGACTCAGACTAGAACTCTCAACATTCTCTTTCGTATATGAAGCTGTTACAGACCCGTTAAAGTTCCGGGGAGGTTCATTAACTGCCAGGAAGTCTCTACATCGCTCACACTCTGCTCCAAAGTGGAAGTTCCACTCTGGAAACACATCCTCGCATCAACACTTTCGTTATCACACGAGGAGAAACTGTGGAGTCCAAAATGGCCCCTACTTAACTGCACTCGACAGCACAGCATACTGTATCCCTCTACCGTTACTTTGCCTTCATTGAGAGAAACCTTTTTACCCAGTTTCCTGACATAATGATGCGTCATAGCAACCCCTTAAGAAAACCCTACAGGAGCCAGTCGGCTGGAGTGTTATCGCCAGTTTCCACACAACGCCTTCTGTACTTAGTTCAGACCCACAGGACAGACTGTAGCTCCACTGTGTCCAGTAAATGAAACAGCCGAGAGCGGCCACCAGCGTAACAAGTCTCCCGGGGCGGCAGCGGAGAGCCGACTGCAGGCGCCTCCGAGGCTTCGGCGGGCCCCAGCGCTCCCCGCCACTGCCAGCGGCCGCTCCATGTTTGGGATTCCTCGGCACGAGGCGGCCGCCAACCAGATGGGAGCGCTTCGGGCGAGGCTTACGAGCATCTCTCTGTGGTGGTGGTGGTGGTTAGTGTTTAACGTCCCGTCGACAACGAGGTCATTAGAGACGGAGCGCAAGCTCGGGTTAGGGAAGGATTGGGAAGGAAATCGGCCGTGCCCTTTCAAAGGAACCATCCCGGCATTTGCCTGAAACGATTTAGGGAAATCACGGAAAACCTAAATCAGGATGGCCGGAGACGGGATTGAACCGTCGTCCTTCCGAATGCGAGTCCAGTGTGCTAACCAAGCATCTCTCTGCCGAATCCGTCCTGCCTCCCACTGCCCATCGCCCTCTGCTAAGGTCAAGCGCCCTATGCTCCTGGCAACAATAATCGCTCACTACTATTACAACTCGTTTTCGCTTTACCCACCAACCCTCGTCCTCGTTTTGGAAACAATTGTTGACATAACCCTGACCTATGGTTCCAGAGATCTGCAAGGCAAGCTGCCGTCTCTCCGATAGTAGTCGGAGCAATAAACTACTATCAGGTAAGAGGTCTCAACTCCTCTAAAGAGCATTCTGTTATTGATGGAGGCCAGAATAATCATGTTTGTGCCGGCCGGAGTGGCCGTGCGGTTCTAGGCGCTGCAGTCTGGAGCCGAGCGACCGCTACGGTCGCAGGTTCGAATCCTGCCTCCGGCATGGATGTGTGTGATGTCCTTAGGTTAGTTAGGTTTAATTAGTTCTAAGTTCTAGGCGACTGATGACCTCAGAAGTTAAGTCGCATAGTGCTCAGAGCCATTTGAACCAGCCAATCATGTTTGGGTCATCCTTCGCGCGATACACTGGTCTCTTGTCTTCCTCCTCGTATGCTACAACAGATGTTTAGTTTCCCCGACTCAATTTTTGCAAGTTTGAAACTATATTTATGTTCAATGACTGTCCTATCTCGAGAACAAAAAATTGCAATTACATCTGTATTTCAAGATCTAAGAGTTGGGCATACCGTGCGTAAATACGGCGCCAGATCAGGATGACATCCTATTTCGGGTTTACAAAGAGTACTCTACAGCACTGGATTCTTACTTACCTTGCATTTATCGCGAATCTCTCGTCCAGCACGAAGTCCCAAAAACTGGAACAAAGTGCATGTAACTACTGTTTAAAGGAAAGATAAAAGAGAATTATACCGCAAAATTACAGATCAATATCCTTAACATCGGTTTGCTTAAGAATCGTTCAACATACTCTCCGTTTCAATACAGTTAACTTCCTTGAGACGTAAAAACTACTATCTGCAATTCAGCATTGTTTTAGAAAGCGTCCCTCGTCCGAGTCTAAGCTTTAATCTTTCTCTTTTTTGATATCCTGCGAATCACAGGTGAAGGGCAACAGGCAAATTACATATTTCTCCATTTTCGGAATGCGTTTGACATGGTACTCCAGTACAAACAGTTAACGAAGGTACGAGCATTCGGAATAGGTTCCCAGATATGTGAGCGGCTGGGACACGTCTGAAGTAATAGAACTCAGTACGTTGTCATCAACTGCGAGTTACCATCGACGAAGAGTGTTCATCAGAGACAAGCGTATCGTCAGGAATGTCACAGGAAAGTGTGATAGGAACGCTGTTGTTCTCTATATACATAAATGACCTGACGGACAGGGTGAGCAGCAATCTGCGGCTAAAGCCACATGAGGTGGAACGAGAAAGTAACGATCGTAATAGGGAAGACGAAAGGTCTACTTCGGTTTACTGGGAGAATTTTACGGAAGTGTGGTTCATCGATAAAGGAGACAGCATGTAGAACACTAGTGTGACTCATTCTTCAGAGCTGTTGGAGCCTTTGCGACTCCCACCAAGTCGGATTAAAGGAAGATATGGAAGTAATTCAGAGGCGGTCTGCTAGATTTCTTACTGTTAGGTCCCATCACCACGTAATACTACGGAGATGCTTATCACTAAGCCAATTTCCACACAACCCCGGAGGGATTCTTTTCGAGGAACACTACTGAGAAAATTTAGAGAACCGGCATTTGAAGCTGACTGCATAACGTTTCTACCGCCGTCAGCGTACATTTCGCGTGGGGAAAGAGAAATTAGCACTCGTATGGAAGCATACAAACATTAGTTTTACCCTCGCTCTGTTTGCGAGTGGAACATGAAAGGTAATGACTAATAGTGGTAAAAGGGACCGTCCGCCACTCACCGCACATTGGCTTTCGGAATGTGTATGTGGATGTAGATGTAGATTCATTGACAATCCATCCCTTAATTCTACGACAAAGTCCGAATGAAATTACATCAGATTGAGTAATGACATTGCATTTAGTCACTTTTCTGTTCGACGAGAGGTTTAATATTACTAACACAGCACTTACACGATTTAAACTGAGCGTAAGGTGATGGAAAATCGTTTTAAGCTATGCCGCATTGAATTACCTTAGTACCTAAAAAGAAAGCTAAGTGTAAATATATGACTTGCAAAGATGATGCTGACGGTTATCGATATGGTTTTTTTTTTAAGTGGGCACAAAGCCTGTTTATCTTCGAAGATACGTTTGTTTAATATAACTAGTTAGAAATATACATGTGTGTGTCCTGCTCTTCTAGTAGCAGTGTATCTTAGATCTTTGGACTACCGTGTGTTCCTGACGTTTGGAAAGAAGCACACATCATTCTCGTTTACAAGTTCCAAGCAGGGTCATCGAACAGAAGCACAATAATGTACGCCTATATCTCTGACGTCGGTCAGTAGTAGCATTATGGAACATGTTTTATGCTCGAATATTATGTTTCTGGAGGCCGAAAATCTTCTCTGTAAAAACCATCATGGGTTGCGATAACAACGATCCCGGGAAACCTAGCTCGCTCTATTCGTCCACAAGATCCAGAAAGCAGTGGATACAGGTGCCATTGCACATGGCATTCGATACAGCTCCGCAATGCAGCCCAATGAACAAAATATGCACATACGGAATATCAGGCCAACAGCACGACTAGACTGAAAAGCTTTTAGCAAACAGAACAAAGTATGTCATTTTGAACGCAGATATGTAAAAGTAACTTCGAGCGTGCCCCACGGGAGTGTTATAGGATTATTACTTTTCATAGTAAATAAAACTGATCTAGTAGATGACGTCCGGAGTTCCAGGAAGCTTTTCGCGGATGATGCTATTACATACAGAGAAGTCGCGACGTTAGAAAACTGTAGCGAAATGCAGAAAGTGCTACAGAGGATTGATTCTTGGTGCAGCGAGTGGAAACTGACCCTCAACATAAACAGATGTAATGTGTTGCGAATACACAGACAAACCATTTGTGTGATTACAGGATTACTAAACAGTCACTAGACGCGGATACGTCCATAAAATACCTAGAAGTATGCGCACAGAGCGATTTAAAGTGGAACGACCACATGAATTTAATCGCGAGTAAGCCAGATGCCAAACAGAGCCAATGAAAGAATTCCGAGGTAAAGTTGTATGCCTACAAAGTAAGTACCTTACAAAACACTCGTTCGATCAATACTTGAATAATGCTCGTCATTGTGGGACCCGTAGCAGATAGAACTGACAGAGGTAACAGAGAAGATCCAAGCGGCGAGTTTCGGTATAGGTTCATTTAGTAACCGCGAATGCGTCACAGAAATGATCAACCAACTCCAGTGAAAGACGCTCCAACAGAGGCTTTGTTGTTAAAGTTCCGAGAGCGGACATTCCCAGAAGAGTTAACAATTATATTGCTTCCTCCTACGTATGTCTTGCGAAAAGACCACGAAGACAAAATTGGAGAGATTCTAACCACACAGTGGCTTACCGGGAACCGTTCTTCCCGGGAACCATTCGCGACTGGATCAGGAAAGGGAGGAAGTGACAGTGGCACACAAAGTGCCCTCAGCCGCACACCGTACGGCCGCTTGCGGAGTATAGATGTTGATGTAGAAGATATAAAAATTACTGCAGCAAAGAAGGATACAAGTTGTATTTTGCCGAAATACTCCATATTACTTCTTCCAAGGCCACAGATTTGTGCCAACGTCACATTCGCCGTTAGCCTAGGATTCAAATACCTGTTCAGGTTTAACATCCATTTCCTGCTAGAATTCAGTCTACGACTCAAATAGCCTCATTACATAGTACAACAACGTGTCTTCTTTGTTTCCCATAGCGTTCAGCCGGCCGGAGTGGCCGAGCGATTCTAGGCGCTACAGTCTGGAGCCGCGCGACCGCTACGGTAGCGGGTTCGAATCCTGCCTCGGGCATGAGTGTGTGTGATGTCCTTAGGTTAGTCAGGTTTAAGTAGTTCTAAGTTCTAGGGAACTGATGACCTCAGAAGTTAAGTCCCATAGTGCTCAAAGCCATTTGAACCATAGCGTTCATGCCGTATAGTTTGGCGTCTGCTTTTTTAGGATGTGACACATTTTACACCGTTACTTAAATTTGTGGATGTTCTTTCTGACGACACAGTCATCAAGGTAATCTAAGGGAGTGCCGTCGTGCGCGTCATTTGTCTGTGAATGCCGTGAATTTTGCTCTGTGTGTGATCGTATTTTAACTATTTGTGTATTTCGTATTCTCTGAGGGGGAATGTGGGAACCAGCCCAACTTTTGTCTAAACGACAGTGGGAGATTGTCTAATAAGCACACTCACGCTGTCCAGTGCACCAACCGCGCTCGTTAATACGCCGCGAGGTTTCGACACGGGTCTGGCTCAGTTTCTCGTGTGACAAGATAGCGCGCTGCACATTAAGCTACACGAGAAGATATACTACAACACCGTATTATCCATAAAATTAGGTGTGCCTACTTTTAGTTCCAGATTCAGTAGGTATTTAGACTACCTACAGATGGTACGGCTGAATTACGGGAGGGGGGGGGGGGGGGGTAGTAAGTAATGCAACACAATTTTTTACTGAAAGCAGGTTGGTTTTATTTACTCTTTTTGCTACAAAACCCCGTTCATTGCGATGACCTTATGTGGAGAGCCTGCATGTGCGCATGGTACCACTCTACTGGTCGACGTAGAAGCCAAAAAAGTCGTGCTCCATCAATAGCCTCCCAATCAACCTCCCAATCATCCACGTAATGCTTCCCACGGAGCGCATCCGTCATTCGGTCAAATAGGTGAAAATCGAAAGGTGCGAGATCTGGGCTGTAGGGTGGATGAGGAAGAGCAGTCCAATTAACTTTTGCGAGCTCCTCTCGAATGCGAAGACTTGTGAGAGGCCTTGAGTTGTCACGGAGAAGGAGAAGCTCGTTTACGTCACCTCGAATGAGTGTGTCCGCACATTTCAACATTGCGGGAGTTACAGCTATGTGCGGCCGGCAAGCACGCCGGAGATCTGACAGGTTTGTGCGACCATGTAGCGATCATGACAGACGCCTAGCCCAACAACTCACCATAGTTTTGTTCATTGCCAGGTCTCCGTAGTCACTCTGCAAGCGCCTATGAATATCTGCCATGCTCTGTTTTTCCGCCAAAAGAAACTCAATGACAGCTCTCTGCTTGGAACGCACCTCCGTTACAGAGGTCACTGTTGTGGCTACGTATACCGCCGGCACCTATCGGAATTTGATGAGAATGAAGAGCTGAAGCGGGAATATTCCATGATGTGCCACAACAAATTCCGCATTCTTTCAACGGAAACTGGGCGAGGAAAAAAATATGTTGCATTACTTACTGAACGCCCCCTATTTAAATTATTTCAGTTTCCTTTAAAAAATCTTGGAAACCATGCTTCGGAGAGGTAGTAACCACTGATACCTGGTAATGTGCAGGCAATATCTCAATTAGTCAGGCACTGAAAAAATCGCTATGAAGAAACTGGACAGAATTATGTCACACACTCACTTTTCAACACGGATTTCTTCTTTTCCATCTTCTTTGCCTCGAGTTTAGAGCTCTAGGAACAACGTGTAGTTAGTCACCTACTGCATTAATTTTTCATTTTCTATTTCCTTTCTTGTTTTCCAACACATTTTCAATATTTCAATTTTTCCCTCCTATCTTCTGTCCAGTAGCCGTCTCTGTATTTCCAATTTTCCGGAAAAAAATAAATTTTGTATCGAAATTCGCTTCGTAACCTTCTATGTGTGAGTCTTTAGTTACACCCAACTATTCTTTATTTCTTATAACTACCCTCTCTTTCCCAATCTTGCAAACGTAATTAAAAACTCGTCAAATTGAGTCTACTGAACTCCAACATCACGACATGAGCAAACAATTGATTCACGCCTCTTGACAGTTGCGGAAATCTTTCACACTCTTCATTCTCGTGGAGGTATTTATTTTTTTCCGAATCTACATTCACTTTTCTCTATGGACGTAAATTGACCATTGTTGTTTTCTGACATTTACTTATGCGAGTGCTGGCTCCAAATCCCATACCGCAGATTATATTCACAAAATGAGAGGGTAAATAATTTGATTCGCATTTAATGAGGCTACGTAAAATTTCGTCTCGAGCACGCCGTTTGATAATTGGACTATTTTTCTGATATCAAGCGCGGCAACCGTAACTATAATCCTTGTCGTTCGTAATGCTTAAGACCCCACCTGACTATCACTCGACTGCAGCTGTAGTGCTAGACAATCCATATTTATTATAAGGTTCTGCATAAGTATTTTGTTATACTGTATAGTACTGTCTGAAATATCTGACGAAGCTAGAATACAGATTTCTTTTCGTATATTCTGTTTCAGCCGTCTCAGTGTGGACAGAAAGCGTGTCTTGGCAGTGTTGTGGCTCTACCGGGAGGAGACGCAAAAGCGCTGAGGACGAGAGAGGATATACTCAAACATGCCAATGATTTCCTCGAGCAGTACTACTCGTCGATGCGCCGGTAAGGCTGCACATGGTTAAGACTTGCGTTGGGTACTTCCAAACTGTGTCCAGCAAGCACAGAATTATTCATGGCAACATCTATTCGAAATGTTTGGTCATAGCAAAACACATAAACCACCAAATTTTTCCAAACTACATCAGTCTTCACTTCCGCACCACTTGTTAATTTGTAAACAGAGTCAACTGTTGACACAAACTAATACGCCCAGGTATATTTCATTGCAGTTAAATTACCGATTAACAGTGAGTATCCGTGTATTAAAATCTGTTATTTCAAACTCAGATAATGGAGTTGGAAAGTCCTACTAAGATTCAGTGGTCGCTCAGAAAGACTGCTGCTTAAATTTTATGTCGGCCCTTATAAGGTAACTTTGCTTCATTGCGTATCACTGGAGAACAGTTTGCATTGTAATAAAAAGAAGATCCGAATTGTGCTATTCTTTAGGTCAAGGGAGGAAAATGGCAGCAGAGGGGCGAGATAATTAGGTTCGTCCGCTATCGACGACGGCGCTGTTAGCAGCAAATCTGGTCGCAACCAGCATCCTACCTTCATTCGGTATCATCATGGTTAATAAACACTTATAAGAGAAGGTGGAGCGGTGAAAAAAGGAATAGAAAGGGGAGGGGAGGGATCACTGCTGTCAGCTGCACTGGGACTTAACGCGGAATAGGCGGCGACGAATGAAAATGTGTACTGGACAGGGATTCGAACCGGGATCTCCTGCTTACTAGCCAGGTGCGTTAACCATTGCGCCATCCAGGACACAGTGTTATCGCAATTGCACGGACTACCTCAAATCGCCTCACGGTCGATCCACATTCCCATCGATCTCCACCTACCTGCAGCCCCTGTCCATTTCCTCCATGTTCGCTCTTCCACGATTCTTACAGGAGGTCGGACGTATTTGTGCATCCGCACTGTTAAGAGGTGGATTCATTGCCCAGCTAGGCCTATCAAATTATATGAATGTGTGGTATCTGTTCTTTCAGACAGAGAGTTTTATGAAAGAAAAGACAAGCAAAGGGGGGAACAGATCTTTCATCTTATTTCCCCCCATGTCTTCCTGTTAACTAGCAGTTTTGTCACTGGAGTTTGAGTCTTCTCAAAAATCCAGATTGGCCTTCTTTAGAGAAATACTCCAGTCCTTACCGAGTTATAAAGAGGAAAACTTAAGAGTGTGCATACTGAACAGCTTTCTTGCTTATTAACCCATTTGACAACCGAGACTTTTGTTCTAAAGCACCTTCAGCCTTAATTCTAAGTCAAAATAATCGACAGAGTCAAGTTCGTCACATTGCAAACGGCTCAGAAATTCTGAATGTTCCTCTTGGATCAGGCTTTCCTTTCCCTCAATGAGCCAGTCTTGGTCGATACTGGATGCTGATGATTCAATATACGTTGCGAAACATCTTCAGATCTCATATAATGCTATGTATTGGTACAAATTCCCTCGATGGAAATCAGAATGCATGAAAAGGGGATGAACACAAAGAGGATTGGAGGTAGACGTCTTGTCGATAACGAGACCATTGGACTCAGGCCACTACTTCAACTAGAATGGATGGTGGAAGAGAATCAGCCGTAGCCTTGTTGAAGAAATGATCGCAGAATTCGTATTAAATATTCACGTAGAGTCTAAATTATGGATGACGGACGGGGGTGGAAACCCAGTCCCTCAATAACTGTTTCGATAAGAACCAGAGAGAGAGGGGAAGGAATTGCGACAAGCACCCACCAGACATTACGACGTCTACATTGCTTCAAGGGAGCCACTTTCTCGTGAAAGAATTTCTCAGACGTACTTCTTACGCAGGTCTGTAACAATTCGTTACGAGTTAAAATGGCAGCAAGTAATTTATGGCTATCGAACTTTCACGATTAGCCGCGATATAGTCATCCATCAGATGAAACTACGGCGGTAACACGTAAGTGTTCCAAGCAGGCTTTGCGATTACCAAACAATAAAGGCACGTTATACCACGGAGAGCAGCCCTGCATGTATTAACAGTCAACCTTTGCTTTTGATCCGTCTACAAGAAATCAACGACGTACGGCTTTTAGGGATACATTTACTGCTAATAAATCGAGAAAAATATTGGTCGGGCGAGAGCGGACTGTAGCAAATGTAAAACGACACAGATCAGTGAAGCAGAGATTATTATATAAGCTCTTTCGATTAAGGGTACACTCACAATTAACGACTCATGTGAGTCTAACGCAACTCCTGACGTCAAGACACATGATACTCCTCTGGCCGTAATTTCGAACACAATCATAACCGAAACCCGTCAGTATTAACGAGTAAAAGTCCACCTGCGATGACAAGGAACTTCCTTTACCACGTCTGAAGAGAGCGTTACATTATCATTAAAATTATAAAAAGGGGATTTATCTGACTATCTTGTCTTTTATTCAGATAAAATGTTTTTACATACTTCTCTGCAAAGGTCCATGAAGGGCTGGAATATTTCCTATTAAGGCCAGAATCGTGTACTTTAGAATGACTGGATCTATGGGACATCTCTGGTGACAAAATTGTCTACGATCTACTCCGCATCCCTTTAAGACAAAGATACGACGCTTTTTAGGCTAACGACTCGAACACCTAATAAAGATTCGTTTAAAAAGTAATTTCTTGCAGTTAACAGCCACGTGGTTACCTCGAGAAGATCCTGAGGAAGACCTGGAACCAGACATAGAGACTTGATCAGGTCCCACGTAGAAAGAAGAGGAACGTGCATTGGTTAGGAATAGAAACGGGAAAGAAGTTCAAGAGAAGAAGATGGACCAATGTATTTGATGCAACGACGCGGGATACAGACGTATGTACTTACATATGTACGTAGGTTTACTGCATGTATATACCGTTTTTCAAGAACTCTGCACTGTTGCTACAACGGCAATGTCGGAAAGATAACAAAGAAGCAGAGAATGGATTTATGACTCATAATAAAACCTGACCATAATCGTAAAACCGTAAGCGACACAGCGAATTACGTTACATTTGTTCCACCAATACAATTGATTTTTTCTCAATCACAATTTCTATGCGTCTGCGCGTGATTTGTAGAATGTAGTAACATAATTGCAAAGGCAACAGCATAGAAAAAGAATTCTATCTCTTTCTTGGATAGCTTCACCAGTGAAACATTATTTTCAGCCAAGAAATGATCATTTCTCCTGGCGGCTAATGTACGACGGCTTCCACGACATGGTGCCATACGTTTGATTTATCCTCGATCTTAACTTGACTGTATGCTTCTATGGAACATAGAAACAGGATCGTGCCGACTGATTACCAGCCTAGGTCGACGAAATTACCACTGACAGATTTTAACTGCAGATAAACTGAAAACCATTTGGAACGATGAGGAACAAAGAAATGACTGAAAAACAAATGTATCGTGTCATTGATCTGCAAGACAAGAAGCAATTTTGAATTACAGCGAAATTAGAGCTATGAAAAAACTAGTAATTATGACGCAGTCACAACAATCAGCAGCATATCGCGAAGAGTTTTTTGAACATACTGACGTGTGATTTAGTTTTGTAATTAGTATTTAGTAGTTTTTGGGATATTGGTCGTGAAAATACTGCAGCCCTCTGTTACTGGAATTTACTGCACATAGTGAAACCTACACGTATGATGGTCCATTAACAGACGGATGGAAATACCAGGTTAACTGGTAAGTAATAGTGTCAAGTAAGATGTAAATTCACAAATATTGCTACATAAGGATGTCTTTTTTAGTTGGAAATACTTGTAAATCAAACGGATCGAAACGAAATCCCAACCAGAAAGGTAAGGATACTGAGACATCCAACCGAAAGCCACTGTTCTACGAATGTTCCAACACATTCTTCCCCGCAGTTAAAACTATCTGTGCATCTTCATTACTGGATCGAGCAACTGTTATTGCTGTTACATTAAATGTCCCTGGATTTTAATCACATTTTTGTTCTAATGTGATTAAACTGTACTACGACAGTGCAAGCTGAATCGAAGATAATCTCTCTTCGTTTGTCTACGTGAGTACTAGACTAAAATTTATTGTAAACATTGAAGATTTTTGAAAAATACCCTACAAGGAAGCATGTCCGTTTCGAAGAACCTCGATAGAGAACTAATATAATAAAAGACGAGTTTTATTCTTTTCCTGTCATTCTCTACAAAAAAATTAAGATGTCAAACAATAAGAATTTATGCTGGAAATGAGTAGTGAGTTATTTCCCTCATATTCATATATTAGTCTCATTTTCAGATCAACTGGTAAAGCAAAATGCACTAAAATTTCGAAATGACTTTATTTGCACGTTGATCCGTTGCAGCTGACGTATATGACATGATTAAGAGAAAACAAGACATTTTGCCGTCCGCAGACATTAAAATAAATCAACGATGCAGGATGAAAATTTGTGTCGGAATGGGACTCGAACCCGAGTGCTCCTGTTCTCTAGAACGGTTTCCTTAATTTCCTCGGCCATCCGGACGCACTTCCGTCTAATCTAAATTCTCAACCTGTCACGCGCAAGCAGCGCTCCTATCCATATGCTCTGTGCTCGAGAACCTGAAGGAATCAAATACACTTCCGAGAACAGAGAACTTTCATGAGCAGAATAATTTATTTCGACTGAAGTTGACTACTGTAGTTTCCTATCTTTGCTATCTTTGTCATGGTGAGGTGGGATCTTGGAAGCTATCCAAGAAATAACATCCTCATCATCCTGAAACGTCGAAGAGTTCGGTGGCCATGGGGTACAATTTTTCTGCGGTTTTTTATTCCGAGGTCTCCATAAAAAATAGTGCGTAACAATTTCACAGCGAACACATGATGAGGATGTTATTTCTTGGATAGCTTCCAAGATCCCACCTCACCATGACAAAGACAGCAAAGATAGGAAACTACAGTAGTCAACTTCAGTCGAAATAAATTATCCATGGGTTTAGTTTCTACGACAGCATTTGCTATTTAATATTCAACAAGGCTATTTATTATTTTTATATTATTTTTCGCCATTTACCTTTGAACTGCTACCTAGTGACTATGACAGGTCGTGGTTTCACAGTATTAAACTGTACATGAATATAAAACGGAGCTTACTTAGTTTCTTTAGCGTTTTAACAAAGTTGCAGCCGTATGTAGTTGTAAACATTAGCAAACGCAAATTATTAAAATTAACAATTTATGTATTAAGAAGACAGGAAAGAGTTTCGATCTATATAATGCTACAAGTGATGCTGTCCTGTAGGGACAACCTCAGAAAGACAGAGGACCCGTCGCTCCCGGAGAGCCACCGCCCCGCCTCCCACTACTCGCTATCCCATAGCGAGCACCTCAGCCTCTCACCCTCAGATAGCGTGACCCTGCATCTACGCTAGGTTCTGTTCTACTCGGTAGCGCGTGCTGTCCTCCATTTCTTCATTTATCTTACCATATACTACTACTGCCTAATGTACACTTGTTTTCGTGACACGTCACAGTCACCAGTCACGTTTGATCAGGAGTTTATTTATAGTTTTACTAGTCTAGGTTCTTTATACTTCCACCATGTGTGAAAGGGTAACTAGAAGGTAAATCGTTTCCGACCACGGCAAATGTTTGTTGGCAGGACTTTTGTTGACAGAGTATGTTTGACAAGTGTAGAGGGTGTTTCAAGTTCTTTGCGATGAACATTAATAGATGATAGATAACATTATGGTGAACAAGTTTTGTTAGATTAAAAATGTTCGCTGATGCTTCCCAGCGACTCTAGACATCCTTTAATATTCGCCGGCCTTGAGACGATGAGATTTTACCTACCAGGTGGGTCCACAAACTAGGTGTGTAGCACGTTACTTACACCAGTAAACTGAGTGCTTTTCCACCAGTACACCATAGCAATGAGTGTCTCTAAGCTGAGAACGGTATTATAGAAGCCTACCACCTTCTACGCGGAGTGAAATACTGGATGACAGACGATACATATTGGATACTAACGCCACAGAGTGCCACCGCCCTGTAGCTTCTCAGGGGCACAACCAGTCTTAAACGACGGCTAGCCTCGCCAGCAAGCACCAGCGGACACTTTGCCTCGAACGACGTGATCTATCAGCCCTAGATGTTTGTCGCAAAGACTTCGAAATATCTCGTAGGATATAGTTTCCATAGAGGACTACTGGCACTTCACAATCGCTCACAGTATACAAATACAACCAACTTAAAGTGACGGCTTTGATTCCTTCTGTCGCAAGCTGCCAGTATGGTTCAGTGATGAATTTTTTCTCAAACAGTAACGTCGTAGCGCTGATTTAAATTTAGCGTCATAAGCAAACAGATGCTGAGCTACTTGCGCAGGCAAATTTCATAAGTCGTCCAAGCGCCTTCAACGAAAAGGGCAGTGTGCATGACGGTGACCATGTGGGCAAGTGCGACAGCGCATTAGGGAGAACAGTCATTCAGGATTGTGGAATTTTGCAGCCGCTTCCCGCAGTAGGACATTCGTCAATAAAACATTAAATGCTTGTTGATGGGTTGAACAAAACTAGGAATGTAATGGTGTGTTTAAGACACTGAAATCGCTTTTGTGTAGCGTACGTTTCTCATACGTCATTTTGTCTCATCACTCTACGTCACGAACCATGCTGTTCTTTCAACAGACAACTATGGCTTGTTTCATTTCCCAGCTGATCTAGTTATTGGTGTCGAATATGTTCAGTTTAAACTGTACGTTAAACTATAGACTTACTTCCTCTTCAAGACTATAAACCAGACAGTTATGATATCACGGTCTTCTTTGTATATTCACTTCACTTACCTCTCAAACAAATAATTAAGTCGAGACACCACGACACTTGAGAAGTATCCCACTGATTACCTCAAATTCGCCCAACTGAAGGACGCGCTAGTTCCATACATAAGCTGGAGAGGTGTCCTTGATTTATTGCTTCCTCATTGTCTGGAACTTTACGATGGTCTGTATGACAACAAAGTGATATATATTTGATTCAAACAACAGTGATTTGCAGTCTTAGTAAATCTCGCGGTTTATAAGGTGACCACGGGACACTCGTAGAAGCCGCCAAGCAAACAGACTAAGTAAGTTATGGCCGCGGAGTACAAAGGATTCATAACACATGAATGTTCAGAAAACAAATATCAGTAAAAGCGAAGACTAACACTGACAACGCGACGTATTTTTAATTTTACTTTATTTTTTTAAGTATTACATATTACAATTCCTCCTACGTTTCAGATACCTCGCAAAATACAACGAGACTGTCTTGTGAATTGCGTTATACCAACTTTCGGATGAAAAATCGTACTAACTAGCATTTTCATTAATGCTGTTTTAGGGCAGACAGTCAGGAGTACAGGACTCGTTTGGAGAAAGTGCAGCACGAGGTGGCAGCTACAGGGACTTACTGGCTGACGAGTGATGAGCTAGCGTACGGAGCCAAGCTCGCCTGGAGAAACTCAGTGCGCTGTATTGGTCGCATACAGTGGGCAAACTTACAGGTGAGAAGTCTACACACCAGTAGTTCTAAAATCGTCGGGACTGTCGGGAGTTTATATCTTGCACTTTACATGTTATTGCGGGGTAGCGGGAGTACACAGATGTGGCTGATAAGTATATACATGTGTCGCGAAACTTCTCACCCGCGTAGCAGCATTTATTTAATTTTTACAATGTTATAGTTATGCAGCTAGATTGATTCAGTCATCCCCTCCACAAAGTCATTCCATTCATTTATGCATACTTACTAAACCCGATGTCGTCAATTATCTATGAAGCGTATTCCAGTCTTTTTCTGCAGTCGCTACTTTTCCTTTTTGTATAACTCTTAATATCGCATTGTATCTGAACAGCTATTCACCTTTCACATTTCACTTTTGTATAATGTTGCTCTCCAGATGTTGAGTAGTAGAAACATCGTTCTCGATTTAAGACTAAAGTTCCAACAAGGAAATCTCCTCTCTTGGAAATAAATGTCTACATATTTTAACAATTGTGATTATTTTCGACATATTTTATGATACTTTGTAGAAATTATGTCGATGTTAATCTCTTACTTATCGTTAGGTTTTCGACTGCCGACACGTGACTACAGCCAAGGGAATGTTTGAAGCAGTCTGCAAGCACATAGAATTTAGCACAAACAACGGGAATATAAAGTGAGTATATATCATATACCTGTATACTATTGTAGAATCAGGATTGTGATAAAAATGGATTATCATACAAATCACCAGTGGCATATAATAACCACATTATTAAATCTTCTATTTCTCAGTTCCTCACAATGTGGAAAAGACGCTGAAACCAGGAATTAAGGAGTAAAATAGTCCAGCAATTCTTTAATAGCGATACATCACCTTGTTTTTCCTGGTATAATACATCTTCTTGGCACCCATACACTACTTTCACTGACTAAATCTATGGCTCTGATTTGCTGAACTGATAAAGTAAAAGATTTATCCTAAAATACGGTACCTCATTTATTTGTGTATTGTATATGCCTGGTGATTTTATTGGGAACTACTCTCTCCAGGCAGAAACTACGGGAGTGGCTATTAATAAACAGTAAAGATATTTCAGTTCACAGGACCCACGTCCGAGCAGACGGAGGGCTCTCGGAACGGCACCAGTTTGTGAGGCGAGCGGCGGATGGTTCATAAATGGTGAAACGGTACCCTCATAACTAACTCTACACGTTTCAAATGTATTGATTTGAAATACTCAGAAACAAAAAAATTATCATATATAGTACGCCGCTCTATATTAATAGAAAAAGTCTGATTGTGGTAGGGATCTCGAGAAAATTAAACGCAACTCTCAATTTTAAAATGGAAATGAAAACGGTAGAATTTTCACACGCATCGACAAAATAAGAAGTCTAAGTCAGAAGTAAATACTCCCATCTTTCTACTGTTATTGTTTTCTTATTTCTGAAAAAAACATCCTGTTACTATGACATGTAAGACTGCACCGTAGCCCCCAAAAAATTACGAGTAACTATTCGTAGGGGAGAGTCTTCTATATTGCTCTTATTTGGAGTCAGTTCACTCAATACGGTTAGCAACAGGTAGTTCATTTTGTCGGATGTGGCTGAGAACTATTTTCCTTTTCTTCCAGGTCTGCGATAACTGTGTTCCCCCAGCGCACAGACGGGAAGCATGACTATAGGGTCTGGAACAGCCAGTTGATCAATTTTGCTGGATACAAGAATGAAGACGGGAGCGTCACAGGAGACCCCGCCAATATGGAGTTCACAGAGGTACTCAACTGATTTTCCACTGACTATAAACCAGTTTCCTGACAGTAAGGACAGCAGAAATAGATGCTGATAGACACAGGTTTCATTCCTTACAAGGATGTATACTCGGTCGCTTTTCTTTTATAGTCATGGCAGTCTATTTTCTTAATTTATAAAACTTCCTACCAATAAGTTGCACGTATCATTCTTCAGTCGTGAAGGAAACAGCATTATTGTATGTGAATGTCCTTAAACGATAAAGTATAATAGGTTCTGAGTCGTGTGCAAAATACATCGCAACACAAAGTTTCAAAGTTAGAAAACCATTACTGAGTATAGTATTTGCATAACTGTTTCTTCATTTTAACGAATCTGTTATGACAAACGAAAATTTGTGCCGAACTGGAATCATTTAGGCCATCCGAGTACGTCTCCCGGACGGACTAAAATTTCCGATATTGCTGTGCATACGAACATTACCTACAGCCAGATATACTCGTATGGAGTTTGCGAGAACAGCACCACGTACCAATGCGAACGACGACGACGACTTTTTCGAGGATCGTAGCTTACCTTCTATAAAGACATATATCAGCTGAATTGAATGGAATCAATGAAGATCGAGTTTGTCATTACATTGTATAGTCAGCATTTCTGAAGTTTTTTCATTGCGTTTCTTCATGTCGTATTTAGCTGATTTCATCTTCTATGATAACGTTCTTTTACTTTCAATGAATTTTATTCAACATACGTATACCTTTATGGCGTGGTGAGTAACTATCTTCCAACAAATCTTTTTCCCCTTGTGGTGCCATTTCCACACGCCCCAAGGAAAATTCTGTGGTGTAATGTTCTGGTGTGACAGGTAGGACTCCGTGACAGCAAAACTTTACCCAGTATTGAAATCGTGCTCAAATACCCAAATGACTACGGTAAATGTTCGCGAAAAGCTTGTATTTAATTGGCTTCGGAAACTGGTCTGCCACAAATTACACTACAAGTTCACTGTTTGTGAACGGATATTGTTGTCGTTTCCTGTCACTGAATATATTACCTTTCTTCCCACACATTCCATTTCAGTGAATGCAATTACATTTCTGAAAAGTAGTTTTCAGGTTAGTAGGATTTTCACATTCATTTGATCGATATACGTAGTCCAATAAAGCAATTTGTCATTGCTTGCATCATTAGTTGGAAAAAATGAATTTGAGTAACTATTAAACGTTCACAATAGAATATCGAATAAATTGTTAGGAATCTTCATGTCATACATAATGTATTAGCGCGTTCTCTGATTCTCTTTATTTTACTGGAGAAACTACTCCAACTCGCTGGTAGAGCCGTCAGTAAATAATTTTTGGCAGGTGTGCCTAAAGCTGGGATGGAAGAGTCCACGCACGAACTTCGACGTTCTACCGCTGGTGCTGTCTGCAAATGGAGAGGATCCAGAGATCTTTGACATCCCGCCAGAGCTGGTCCTGCGGGTACCACTCTCACATCCAACGTGAGTATCCAGTCGGTTCATTGCATCTTCACTTTAAATGTGAGGGTTCATTAAACGTCTGATACCCTGATACGAAAAAAGAAAGATTTTAATCTCTCTTTCGCGTCAGTCTTCTCAAATGTTGTATATAATCTCTACGAAGACAGAGACAGAGAGAGAGAAAGAGCAAGGGGCAGAGAGAGAGAAAGAGAAAAGAACAGAGAAAGAGAGAGAGACAGATCGAACTCAATCACTTCATGTAAATGCAAGGATGGTTCTTTTGGAAAGCACATAGCAGATTTCCTTTACCATCTATCCGTAATCACAGCTTCTGCTCCATTTCTTACGACCTCGTCATCAACGCTACCTTAAACGCCAAACTTTCTTTTTCGAAAACATTATTTCAGGACGGACCATTCATCACCAAGTGAAGTCAATCGACGTTTGAAAGATCGTAAAGTCAAAATAGAAGCCTTGCACCTCATTTTAAATATCAACAACACATCGAAGAAATAGTTCTTCGTATAGTTTATGGTGTACAAAGGAATTCACAAACAAGTGCAACATTTTCGCCAATGAAAAAGTGTTACTTGTATTTTCAGTATCTGACGAAACACATAAAACGATACATGTGTCTCTCACATGATAATATGATGGCCTGAATGTACTTATTCCAGCTGAGACAAAAATAAAACAAGCTTATTAATGTCAGCAAAATTTCATGCACTAAACTCCCTTCTATAGTCGCCCCTGTTTGGTGTAGCCTAAGTGAAGTATAGGCCAGGAGAGAAAGGTGGTACAATCCTCTGTTTTGTTTCAAGAATAATGTAACTGTGTTATGCATCTGTCCATGGTAAATGAACAATGGAACAATAAGGAAAAATCTTTTACTGCAAATATTAATCTCTTCTCCGAAAAATAAGGATGGATTAACAAGGAAAAAATACATCCTGGACATACTGCAGCGTAAGCAGTCTCAAACAGCGCTATAGTCCTTGCAGGCATACTCTCTGAATGGTGGGATTGTCAATCTGTTTTCTGTCTCTCGCGTTATTCGTCAACGTAGTAATGTGCTGTTTAATTCACATGACAGGTACGACTGGTTCAAGGAGCTGGGTCTGCAGTGGTTCGCGCTGCCAGCAGTGTCGGGTATGATGTTTGACTGTGGAGGAATCGAATTCACCGCTGCTCCTTTCAACGGCTGGTACATGAGCACGGAAATTGGTTGTCGCAATCTCTGTGATGCTCACAGATACAATATGCTTGAGGTAAGACTTTCTCTGATAACACGACTGAGACAACTCATTTATGTCCTTGCACACACACATATCTTCAGGAAAAACGTGATTTCTCACCATGAATGCACTGAATAGACTAGGTTTCACTTGTTACATAACCAATCACATCAGAATACCTATGTTTTTAAAGAACAACAAGACAGGAACACATACGTTTCTTAAACTTTTTGTACTCCTTCTCCTAATCTATTTCTGTTTCGCGTATTTAATTTATACTGCTTCTTCCTGGCCAGGGTCCTTAACGTTATTTATTAGCACTTTCATTGTGGCGTTCCCCCACTCACTCGTATACCGCGGTCTTCGGTTCATTAATTTCTCATTCTGTGTTATCTTCCTTTCAGGTGCAGTCGCTTCTATCTTAACCACTTTTTTCTTTTGTAATTTATGCTTCAAGTGATTTTATGTACAGACTTGGAGACGTTCTGTTCGCTCGTCTCATTTTCTACTCACAAATATTTATTGTTCGATAAAATTTCTGCGAGCAGTCGAAAAAATTTTTCGTTTTCCCAGAGAAAATAAAACCATTTTCTGATCTCTCTAAAAGTCACTTCATCCATGCACCAATATCAGAATAATAGACTGCACAAGGTTTTCTTTATGTTTCAGACGGTAGCTACACGAATGGGTTTGGATACGCGAACTGCAGTTACGTTATGGAAGGACAAGGCGCTAGTAGAAGTCAATGTTGCCGTACTGCACAGCTTTCAGGTAAGACACAAATCCTGCAGCTCAGTAGACATTTTATGATGATACAGAAAGAAAACAATTTTATACTTGGCAAGGTCGGCTTATGATGATTTTTCTTTCTTTGGAAGTGGGAGAGGGGGACAGGTGTATACGTAGGAGGTCAACTGCAACTCTTCTCAATGGTACTGGAACCACTGCAGCGCGAGTATTGCCGTCTTGTGCAAAATGTTCTCGCGTTGACAAATACCATGTTGGGGATGAGATGGAGGTATTACTGGCATGAGCAGATGCAAGTCATCACCAATAATGTTTATTAGTCCATAGCCTCCATATTGTGTTTTGCGTCACCAACATGTCGCCAACATGATCATGATGCTATAACAATCTGTGTGTCCTGGGATTCGTCCTTATAGTTAGAGGTTGTGTCCTGGTTTATCTGCAAAGATAATTTTTTCCGTTGTTCGATGACCCAGTGACAATTCTTCACCAATTTCAAGTGATTTACAAAACGATTTGGGAATTTATTGCACGTATCTTGTTAACATCACTGCTCAAGTGAAGCTAACTTTTGGTTAATTACAGCGCATACAAAGACATCTTCTCAGTCGCTCATAGTTTGAAAAAAAAATTACAAAGAAAGTGGCAACAGACCTAAACAATATAGAAAAACAAACTCTTTTGTAACATATCATTTTCCTGACTAGATGTGTCACTAAAATATTGTCTCCTTCTTACAGTTGAAATCGGTGACGATTGTAGACCATCATACAGCTTCTGAGAGTTTCATGAAGCACTACAAGAACGAAATGCGACTGCGCAAGGGATGTCCAGCTGACTGGGTGTGGATTGTGCCACCCATCTCAGGATCCGTGTGTCCTGTGTACCACCAAGAGATGGCGATGTACCTACTTAAGCCCTCCTACGATTACCAGGTGAGACTGTGCAGTTTTCGAGCTTTTATTAATTAAATGTTGACATCAATTTATTCTACATAATTAATGAGCGATATCCGTTAGTCATAACTATTTTTATATAGTTACTGTGAAAGCACAGAGGTGTAATAATTACTTGAATGGCTACAACTCATTGTTTCAATTTCATCGCCCATTTTTACAAAAGTTTCATATTTTGGTTTTGTAAGCTGTAAGCCAGTCTTGAGTAGTACAGACCTGGTTGCTGCTGAGAAGGATACGCGTGAAAGGAATACGCCAGCAAGTTAATTACATCTCCATTGAAAAAGTGACTGAGATGTTGAGGTGTAGGTGACGCAAATATGTTAAATCTCTCACCTATTCAGCACACTGATAATTTGGGAACAATATTGGTCAGATTCTTCAGTTGTGTATATATGTTATCATTCAGTGCTTCGTACACAGTTTAGTGTATTAATTCATGCCCTGTTTATATAAATGCAGAAATGCTTTTCTTTTGTCACAATATACGTTTCGTCTGACTCAGTTACAATACGCACACTTCACATGAAATTTCCCCATGTCATCAATCTTGTAAGTGGAAGTTAAAGAGGGGCCACAAACGGCGAACAATGAAACAAAATAAACCTCACAGTGACGTCTATTAGTAGGTCAATATTTTTCTGATGACCAATATAACAGATCAACTGCAGCCGCGGGGCGGAATAGAGCTCCCTGCCAAACACCACGCATGCGTTCTTCTGAGCCTCTAGCCTATTTCTCACAACTAACGGAAACACGATGCGATACTCGTAAACAGGCCTTGATACAACTTGAAAAAGTTTTAATAGCATCCCGGCCCTAAAAGAAGGTTACACAATTGTATCTGTTGCTAAGCAGTATGTGCAAAACAATAAATCTGGAACAACACCGCGTCCATCTTCTCACTCCGACTGTGCTGTCACGACAATGCTTTTCTAAGTATGTTGCGCACGAAACTTGCAGGCATCTCTTCTGTTGATTTAGTTCAGTTACATTCATTACCTGATAACGAAAAATTCCTTTCACATTTCTGTTACTGAAGCTTTGTCAGTAAGCACTGTAATACATCTGCCAACATTGATTCGCTGGAAATTTCACAGGAACTAATCACATAGGTTCCAGTTAACAGATAATACAGACATGTAGTTCTTGAGTCAGGTAGATGCAACATTTCTATAGTTACTCTGGAGATATACCAGACATTTTATTCCTCCACAGAAAGACTGTAAGCTGGTTTGCAACATGTGACCAAACATAATACTTTTTAATCTAATGCCTAGACAAAAGTTATGTGGCACATCATCCTTACAACCTGGCAAATGTACATTGTAGGAAAAGGAAATTGCCCGCATCTCGTGATCGTGCGGTAGCGTTCTCACTTCCCACGCCCGAGTTCCCGGGTTCGATTCCCGGCGGGGTCAGGGATTTTTCTCTGCCTCGTGATGGCTGGGTGTTGTGTGCTGTCCTTAGGTTAGTGAGGTTTAAGTAGTTCTAAGTTCTAGGGGACTTATGACCACAGCAGTTGAGTCCCATAGTGCTCAGAGCCATTTGAACCATTTGAAAAGGAAATTAGTACACCTGGAAAGACAACGTTGATTTTGATCAGATGACAGCATATGCCGACTGAGGAGGGGGGGGGGGGGCGGAGGAATAGTAGATGTACTGATAATGGAATCAACGTTGTCCGCCACAATAGATAGCGTAGTGGTATAGCTACCAGAGCGCCATCTGTGTCTACAGTTTAATTGGGAATGTTCACAGCCTGAAGGGTCAGTATGCTGAGATTCATCGGAAGAATCCTAAGGAAATGCAATCCGAAAACAAAGGAAGTAGGTTACAGTACGCTTGTTCGCCCACTGCTTGAATACTGCTCAGCAGTGTGGGATCCGTACCAGATAGGGTTGATAGAAGAGACAGAGAAGATCCAACGGAGAGCAGCGCGCTTCGTTACAGGATCATTTAGTAATCGCGAAAGCGTTACGGAGATGATAGATAAACTCCAGTGGAAGACTCTGCAGGAGAGACGCTCAGTAGCTCGGTACGGGCTTTTATTAAAGTTTCGAGAACATACCTTCACCGAAGAGTCAAGCAGTATATTGCTCCCTCCTACGTATATCTCGCGAAGAGACCATGAGGATAAAATCAGAGAGATTAGAGCCCACACAGAGGCATACCGACAATCCTTCTTTCCACGAACAATACGAGACTGGAATAGAAGGGAGAACCGATAGAGGTACTGAAGGTACCCTCCGCCACACACCGTCAGGTAGCTTGCGGAGTATGGACGTAGATGTAGATGTAGATGCTGCAGTCGTGTGAAGCAAGCAGGCAAACATGCCAAGGAGACTCATTTGTGCTTCTTACAGCTAAATGAGCGAGTCTGAAAAGGGCAAATTGTGGCCTTCTGACCAGCGGGGTGGTCTAACCGGAGAATTACCACATAAGTTGGACGTGATGCATCAGTTGTGCAACTATGCTGGTATCAGTTGTCATGAGAACATTCTGACACCCATAGACAAGATTCTGGCTGTCCACGCAGCACAGGCGCCCGCCAGGTTCGTCGTATAGCAAGGGCAGCAATGGCAGATCTTACAGCTACCACAGCACAGGTAAGAGGGCTTGTGAGCCCTGACATGTCAACACAAACTGTTTCGAACCGGTTATTAGCAATAGGCTCGGGGACCTCTAGCCCGTCTTCCACTCACGCATCGACGTGCACAACACGACTGGTGCCGTCAAAGGAATGGCGCGCCGTGGTCTTCAGCGATGAAGGTAGATTCTGTCTGGACGCAAGTGATAGTTGTTCATGCGTGCGACATAAACCTGGTGAGCACTGTCTCGTAGAGTGATTTCGTTAAGGACACACTGGTTCAACCCCAGCCTTTTGATCTGGGGTGTGATAAGCTACAACCCTCGTTCACCTATGGTGTATCTGGAGGGCACGCTAACCAGCGCTCAGTACGTGCACAATGTTGTTAGAACCGTTCTTTTGCCGTTCTTGCAACAGGAAGGTAATGTGTTTTCCAACAAAATAGTGCTCGACCACATATTGCCCGTGAGACTCAACGTGTTCCGCAAGACGTGCAGCAACTACCCTGACCAGCACGATCTCCAGACTTGTCTCCAATCGAGCACGTGCGGGATATGACGGAACGATAAGTGACTCTTGCAACTCGTCAGCCAACAACTCTTACAGAACTACGTGAACAGATTGGGCAGGCGTGGCATAACTTACCCCTGGTTAGTATTCGCCATCTGTACGATCGATTGGATGCCAGAGTCAGCACCTGCATTGCTGCCTATGGAGGCTGCGCCACGGACTAATATGGCTGTTTCAGCATGGGTGCCTGGTACCTAAGAATCGCTTGTGCTATTAATCTGTGAATGTAATCATCTCATGTACTCCATGAGCACTGTTACGACAATAAATCTCGAGCGAATTGAAAACCTCTAAAAGGGAGTATTATTTTTTTCCGGCAGTGTATCAAGAACCAAACAAAATCAATAATTACTTCGTTTCCCAATCCAAGGGAGAACCAAAAACTCATAAGAGCGTATCTCTCCACAAGCAAGGCTAAACAATAGACATTTTTTATACAGAGAAATTGAAATTTTTCATAATTTTTTGAGCATGCTTCCATAGTTACTTTAAATTTTATAAAGTAAAACAAATTCCACGTCAATTTACTACACTACTGGCCATTAAAATTGCTACACAAAGAAGAAATGCAGATGATAAACGGGTATTCATTGGACAAATATATTATACTAGAACTGACATGTGATTACATTTTCACGCAATATGGGTGCATACATCCTGACAAATCATTACCCAGAACAACCACCTCTGGCCGAAATAACGGCCTTGATACGCCTGGGCATTGAGTCAAACAGAGCTTGGATGGAGTGTACAGATACAGCCGCCAGTGCAGCTTGAACACGATACCACAGTTCATCAATAGTGACTGGCGTATTGTGACGACCCAGTTGCTCGGCCACCATTGTCCAGACGTTTTCAATTGGTGAGGGATCTGGAGAATGTGCTGGCCAGGGCAGCAGTCGAACATGTTCTCCATCCAGAAAGGCCCGTACAGGACTGCAACATGCGGTCGTGCATTATCCTGCTGAAATGTAGGGTTTCGCAGGAATCGAATGAAGGGTAGAGCCACGGGTCGTAACACATCTGAAATGTAACGTCCACTGTTCAAAGTGCCGTCAGTGCGAACAAGAGGTGACCGAGACGTGTAACCGATGGCACCCCATGCCATCACGCCGGGTGATACGCCAGTATGGCGATGACGAATACACGCTTCCAGTGTGCGTTCACCGCGAAGTCGTCAAACACGGATGCGACCATCATGATGCTGTAAACAGAACCTGGATTCATCCGAAAAAATGACGTTTTGCCATACGTGCACCCAATTTCGTCGTTGAGTACACCATCGCAGGCGCTCCTGTCTGTGATGCAGCGTCAAGGGTAACCGCAGCCATGGTCTCCGAGCTGATAGTCCATGCTGCTGCAAACATCGTCGAACTGTTCTTGCAGATGGTTATTGTCTTGCAAACGTCCCCATCTGTTGACTCAGGGATCGAGACGTGGCTGCACGATCCGTTACAGTCATGCGGATAAGATGCCTGTCATGTCCACTGCTAGTGATACGAGGCCGTTGGGATCCAGCACGGCGTTCCGTATTACCCTCCTCAACCCACCGATTCCATATTCTGCTAACAGTCATTGGATATAGACCAACGCGAGCAGCAATGTCGCAATACGATAAACCGCAATCGCGATAGGCTACAATCCGACCTTTATCAAAGTCGGAAACGTGATGCTACGCATTTCTCCTCCTTACACGAGGCATCACAACAACGTTTCACCAGGCAACGCCGGTCAAGTGCTGTTTGTGTATGAGAAATCGGTTGGAAACTTCCCTCATGTCATCACGTTGTAGGTGTCGCCATCGGCCCCAACCTTGTGTGAATGCTCTGAAAAGCTAATCATTTGCATATCATAGCATCTTCTTCCTGTCGGTTACATTTCGCGTCTGTAGCACGTCATCTTCGTGGTGCAGCAATTTTAATGGCCAGTAGTGTATTTAAGTAACAATAAAACTGAGTGATATGTAAATGGTTCGTGAATTATCAGCATAAAGAACGGTCCTTTCGACGTATTTTATCATGTTTGTTTACAGTGGTTGCAATTAACTTATATTGTGGGAACATCTGTGCAATCAAAAAGGTTGAGTGACAAGTAAAATGTGTAATGCATTATTTCCTTATCTCAGTAATTCACAAGGTCGTTTTGAAACGTAGTTATCTTTTCTGATAGTGCGATAAAATAATTTTAACACATAGCTCATTTGGCCTTCTACAAGTTCAATTGCTCTCCTTAATGACTGTTTACGAGTATATGAATCAGTCATCTGATGAATAGTCGAGTTCCAGAATGTTAGTGAAATATATATTAGAGGTAGAATTAGAAGCTCTGGTTCAGTAATATTGCTAGTATAACAGCCAGATGGGGCATCGCAACTCTTTGTGAGAGAAATAAATCCATGATCTTATAGTACAGGGCGTAAGCAAAGAGCTATTCTACGAAGCACTATTAATCATCAATTTCAGTAACAGCGTCAGTGTCCTGAACTACCAAGTTATAAGCAGAAAAATTATATGTATACTGATCGTAAAACTGCGACGTCATATATGAGATAAATCGTGCGTTCGTAGTTTTCCATCAAATTACTGTTGAATAAATCATCTGTAGTGTATCTGCGCTAAAGTTTCAGTCGCCAATTTCTACCACATCTATTTATACAAGCTTAACTAATCACCCATGATGACTGAACTCAGTTTCTTACTTCTGTTCAGCGGACCAATCTTTTTTATGACTCTGCCGACATCTATGGGCAAAAGAATTCTTGGATTGCAAGAGCAATTATAAGTCATTTGCCCGAACTCGTGCTTGACTGTTGCAGGATCCTGCTTGGAAGTCACACGTGTGGAAGAGTTGTGCTTATAACAGAATAATGAGCAAGCCATCTCGAAGATTTAATTTCAAACAAATTGCCAGGTGAGTTCAGACGACGTCCATATTAACATTCGGGAAAGCGAGCATAGCTCCACCTAGATAAGTAAGTACTATTAATAGTTTCTGTAAAGATGGCAAGATTAAATCAAGCTGCACTTCTGACTGAAAATGAGTATCAAATTTTAGCAAAGTAATATAACACAAGTAATACGATTTTCATTTGTGTTACACAAAATCTCATTTATTTAGAACAAGCAACAGCTCCCGTTACTTTCAGAGTGTACAGCGTAATACTGTATCTCAGTATGAAACTTTCCATCTGCATCTGACTGTGCATTAAAATTAACCTACCTGCCCTTATTATAAAACGTACAGCTGCATGGAGTATCAAGTGAAATTTATGACTTCACTGAGATTTTTTGGTATGGAGGGCGCAGAATGTTACCTTGGATGGACAGTCATCGACAGAAATGTACCAGTAAATTCGGGTGTCCCCCAGACAACTTAGTTGGGGCCCTTGCTGTTCATATTGTGTTTAATGACCTTTCCGGCAATATTAACAGTAACCTCCAAATTTTCGCAAATGTTATCTATAACGCAGTATTGTCTGAAAAAAACTGCATAAATTTTCAGGTAGATTTTGATAATATTTCAAAGTGGTGCAGAGATTAACAACTTTCTTTAAATGTTCAAAAATGTATAATTCTGTAACTCACAATACAAGAAAACATGGTGTCCTGTGACTGCTGTATCGCCGAGTCACAGTGAGAACCAGTCAACTCATATAAATACCGAGTGAACACAATTAAAGTGAAGCTACTCACGAAGATCCAGTGTGGATTGGAACTATCATATGGGAGCGAAACTTGGTACGAATGCTAATGTATTAATGCAGAACCAATTTACTCTGGAAAATACTTAAGCCCCAGTTTTGGCTATCAGGTGTAAATTTGGCGCTGTACACTGTTTATATGATGGCATGACACCCACGCTGTCACTTGACAAGACATAACGTGAGTTAACAGTATGGCTATCGAGAAGAGAGAGCGTTCGCTGTAAGTGAAACTGTTTTATGGAAACAGAAGCAATTACAGTGCTGCACTGAGAGTGTATCGTCGACTGAAAGGTCTGAGGAGAGATTGGATGTCACTAAATGGTTTAAAGATGATCACGATGACGAAATTCGAGAACACGGGTTAGCTTGATCTAGTGCCTGGCAGAGGAAGGCGTCCTATCCCAGTGGGAGTTACTGACGAGGTTCCTGTTGCTGCAAGTGACCATGCAGCACGCGCCCCGGTTAGTACTAGTGTCATGCAGTGTCACGAGAATTTTCCATCCGATGGTCACCAGCATGGAATTTGCAGTCTCTTTTTACTGGTCCCGTACAGGATCCTGATGGTGCAGCGACTGAAGCCTCATAATCCGCAGCGACGTTCTGAATTTGCTCTTCAGTTTCTAGCACGGTTCGAAGTTGATGACATGTGGCCGGGCAATATTCTATGGAGTGACAAGGTACATTTTACACTACAGTGAGTACATAGAAATGCCGAATTTGGGGCACTGTTAAACAACGTGTTGTGCACAACGAGCCACTGCACTCGCTTATGTGACTGTGTGGTGTGGGTTCAAAAGGAGCTTTATTCTCGGTCCGTTCTTCTTTGAAGAGAATATACCAAAGCACCTGTCAGGTGAACCGTGACCGTGACGTCTGCACCTTATTGACACCTCCTTGTACAGCTTTTGATTCCTGCTTTGGAAGAACGAAACTGAATGGAGACCAACTGTCTCCATTAAAAATGGGCAACACTTCATATCGCTCGCCCAGTGAAAGATCTGCCTAATGCAGCCATCCTCGAACGTGTTATCTGCACAGGTTTCGTAGATGCATGGCCTGCAAGATCATCTGATCTCAATCCCGATGAATTTAGGCTCAGGGGATATCTAAAAGAACGCGTTTACCAGATACATGTTGGTTCTCTACCTGATCTGAAGACCAATGTACAGGAACAAGTTGCGCAGATTCCACTAGAACAGTGTGAGCAACTGTCAACCACGTCGTTTTACGGATGCACCGTCTCGTTTACGTCTCCGGTGCTCATATCGAACAAAGTGTGTAAGCAACGGCTAAAAGTAAAGTAATTTTATGCCTTCGTCAATTGTTTGACCTTTTGTGCCCACATACCATTCCTAATCCATTACATCTGAAAACATTCCTATACCACTTCCTTGCATTCACAGCGCCGGATTTGCATCTGTTGGCCAGACGTGGAACTTTTTTTTTTCAGCGTAAATCGGTTCCACATTCACGCATTAGAATATCTACCAATTTTCGCTGTCATACAATAAACTGTAACCTCACTGGGCCTCTGTGAGCAGCTGCACTTTAATTACTGCACAAGCTACGTGGATGAAACACTTTGTGGGGATATGAAATGGAGTGATCACATACGTTTAGACGTGTATAAAGCAGACTTCGGTTTATTGGTAGAATACTGGGGAAATGCAATTAGTCTACAAAGAAGATTGCTTAAAAATCACTTGTGCGGTCTCTCCTAGAACATCGCTCACGTGTGTGGGACCTGCACCAAATAGGACCCGTGGGAAAATGTCACAGACATGTAGAGGAACCTGAAGATAGATGTAAACTATCCCTTGAAAGCCTACTTACACAGTTTCAAGAACCGGCTTTAAATTATTACTCTAGGAAAATACTGAAACCCCCTGCGTATCGCTCACATGCGGATGGTGAGCACAAGACTAGATCAATTGCAGCCCGCAAAGAGAAATTTAAACATTTTCCTCGTGCTCTACACGTGAGTGGAACGAGAAGAAGCCCTAATAATTGGGAAGTACCCTCTGCTATGCACTTCAAAGTGGTTTACAGAGTATAGATGTGGATGTTGATTTGCACTGTGTGTCGAATCGGAATGCGGAACCAGATCTTTGCTTTCTATTCCCAACGCTACGCCAACTGGAACATCGGAATACGCCGTGCGGCACTCAAAGTAGAGAATTAATAATAGCTGCTTTGACCAGAGTTCTGATATGTTCAGCTCGTAAAACACTGTCGCTTTCGATGTTCCGGTCTAGAGCACAGTTTTAATTGATGTAGCGTTTACTACCGGAAGTCTTAATGTTAAACCATGTAATACACACGCAATCGTCCCAGCTTATAAAAACATGTGCATTTGATTGTCAATCAAATAGTAAATACACAAAAGAACAGCTCGTTTTCTCCGAGTATTTATTATGTCGCTAACTGTACTATTTGTGTCTTTATTTATCAACATTTTTTGTCTCCTGGAAAAATTTATTACTGTATTCAAACTGAGATTGTACATTAAACTTATGGTCCTAAGCACGCCGATTAATTAATTAAGTAGACTGTGACCACGGTTGACACCCTAGAATTATCTAGCATTCGCTATATGTCTGCATAGAATGGAGTATTCTGCAATGATTTGTTTCGACGGTTTCCTTGTCAGTATCATTTGAAAACTGATAGATCCTTTTCACATTACAGTAGAAAACATCTGTGGCTACTTTCAGTATTTGGGGCTATTTCCTCTAACTCCTAAAGCAGAGTACATTTAGGGACTGCTTTCTAATAGGATGATATCTTGTACCCTTGATGTACCCGTGATGTTTCAAAATTTTCAGCGTTCGGAACTTCTGTTTAGATAGAAACCATATCTTGTCATAAGAGACAGTTCCATGAATATCTGAGCGCTCACGTTTAAAATAAACACAACAAGAAACTACAAAAGAAGTTTAAACATCCTATTCCCATTCCCATAAATGTCTTGAAAACGCAGCTGTAAAACGCCAACGGAGATAAAACAAACATTAAATGAATGAGATCTGCAAATAAAATGCGAAGGACAAATCCACAATAAATTTCAGTTCTGGTATATTTCGAATTACGGCACTCAAACACAGGCCAAAAAGTTACAAGACTGTGGAAACTTGTAAGAAAGTAAAAGTGACTTCAACATACAATAAACAGAAAAAATTCTACTGTAAACGTAAAAGACATTTTCCTTTTCCAACTTGAAAAATGCATGAAGAAGGTAAGACCGTCTCTCCTGTTCAGAATGGAAAAAGCGGAAACGCGGGCATGTAGGTGTTCCTCCTATCCAAGTATAACATACAAGTTGGGGTAGCCTCTGTTTACGACCATAATATCGTGTCACGACTGTAGGCGAGTCAGTGACAGAAAGCTCGTGGATGCACAGCACTTAATCTTGTTTACGTGCCCTTTGCCTGCAGATGCCCCCGCCAGTTAAACAAAACCTCTACAAACGTCTTTATCAGCAAAGCACAAGCCGGTTCACGGCGGTTCAGCATCTCGTATCAAGCACCTGTTCACTTTTACTAGAAATCGAGCAACTTTGCCAAGTTTTTGTTGGATCCTGTCACAAGAAACTGACAGTAACGTCAGTGATGTGGCCAAATGTCTGCCTCCGTGGCTACGTCGTCAGCATGTTTGACTGGTGTACGAAAGACCTAGGTTCGAGTTTTCTTGGTTAGAGTCCTGGAACGGGATGCACTCGCCTCAGGATGCCAACTGTTGTGCTATCTGAATGAGAAGTAGCGACTACAAGGCCTGTAAAACTTTCAACGTCCGGGAGAGATGAGCTGACCCCGTGTCCGTCCATAGTGCGTCAAATGACGCCGTTGGCAGAGATGACACGACGACCAGATTCGGATATCTTTCTAGTTTTTACATTTTGGGTTTCTCTTGGGTTTGGCATATAAGGAGATAAGAAAAGTAGCAGTGCCATTGTACACAACACCCAATGAAATAAAGTTTAGTTGTACAATGAGAATATGGTCGTCCTTCATTATTAGATTCTACAAAACGTTTTCATACATCAAGTTGTGGGCATCCTTTGCTCGAAGTGTTATTAGATGCTACTCGAAGATTTATAGGGAAAAAACTGTAGTATACTTCCCTTGCAGCGAACAACTGGGACCTGTATCACTGACAGTTTGTTTCCTTTCAGTATTGTAAGAAGATTGGCAAATAGTTCAATGTGAGCCAATAATAAAAAGCCTTTACGCATAAAGATTTAATGTCATCGCCTTTAGTAGATTCCGTAACCACACAGTACGTATGTTGGAACTCTGCGATAAACGGGTATCACCGAAGAAAAGAAATGTCTCGCAACACATTTAACTGATCGTCCTTCTTTTTATTATTCCAGGGTAGCTCTGTTCTCTTCGAAGCTGTTTGTGCGCGTGCTGTCAGCGCGCATCAAGGCCACAATCCTGTACGCCACAGAGACTGGCAGGTCCGAGACGTTCGCCAAGAAACTTGGCGATATTTTTGGCCATGTGTTCAATGTGCAGGTATTACATATCTTTTTAAGAGATAGTCTTTAAGTTAATTTTATCCACAACGGATGCTACTGAATTCCGTGACCGTTCCTTTAAAGTGTAATGTTGAAGAAAATACACTACCGGTTACAAGTCTTGTGTTTGTTATTACACTGACTGACATAGCGCAAATGATAGGACTCTATGACTCAATACTCAGTCTGATAATATTATAATTCTCTAACTGTCGATCTGTTCCGCCACGTGAATTATTTCCAGCATGTGCTGCACCAAATTTTGAGAATTACACACTCTACTGGAATATTAAATTCTAAACAATGGCGAAATTTTGAAACGAAAACAACTAAGGAAGAACAGTATCTTCAAAATGGGCCGTATCAGTATGACAAACAGTTTCTAGCAGACACTTAGATACTTTCTGTGGCGTTCTGTTTCGAATTTTGTAGAGATCATTTACATTATCCTCAAGATAAATCGGGAAGATTACATTTATCTTGCCAATCATTTTAATTGAGGCGTTAGGCCAACAAAAGAAGTTGAAATGACCTAATGAATGGACTGGGTGCACTTGTCATTGGTTAAGACCCAGATACTTCCAGTACATAACTTGGAATAGTAAGTAAAATTAGTTTATAATTGTTCCGTAGGAAAGGTGTACCAATGTGACGCCTAGCTCCTTCTACACAACCAGCCTATGTGGCACTGTTAACTTTCGTTCTAACAATTATTATTATTAACAATCCTCCCCCCAAGAACCATGGACCTAGGGGGAGGTGGGGAGGCTTGCGTGCCTCAGCGATACAGATAGCCGTACCGTAGGTGCAACCACAATGGTGGGGTATCTGTTGAGAGGCCAGACAAACGTGTGGTTCCTGAAGAGGGGCAGCAGACTTTTCACTAGTTGCAGGGGCAACAGTCTGGATGATTGACTGATCTGGCCTTGTAACACTAACCAAAACAGCCTTGCTGTGCTGGTACTGCGAACGGCTGAAAGCAAGGGGAAACTGCAGCCGTCATTTTTCCCGAGGGCATGCAGCTTTACTGTATGGTTAAATGATGATGGCGTCCTCTTGGGTAAAATATTCCGGACGTAAAATAGTCCCCCATTCGGATCTCCTGGCGGGGACTACTCAAGAGGACATCGTTATCAGGAGAAAAAAAAAAAAAAAAACTGGCGTTCTACGGATCGGAGCGTGGAATGTCAGATCCCTTAATCGAGCAGGTACGTTAGAATATGTAAAAAGGGAAATGGATAGGTTAAAGTTAGATATAGTGGGAATTAGTGAAGTTCGGTGGCAGGAGGAACAAGACTTTTGGTCAGGCGAATACAAGGTTATAAAAACAAAATCAAATAGGGGTAATGCAGGAGTAGGTATAATAATGAATAAAAAATAGGAGTGTGGGTAAGCTACTACAAACAGCATAGTTAACGCATTATTGTGGCCAAGATAGACGAAGAAATTGATGAAATGTATGATGAAATAAAAGAAATGATTCAGAAAGTGAAGGGAGACCAAAATTTAATAGTCATGGGTGACGAATTCGGTAGTAGGAAAAGGGAGAGAAGGAAACGTAGTAGGTGAATATGGATTGGGGCTAAGAAATGAAAGAGGAAGCCTCCTGATAGAATTTTGCAGAGAGCATAACTTAATCATAGCTAACACTTGGTTCAAGAATCATAAAAGAAGGTTGTAAACATGGAAGAACCCTGGAGATACTGACAGGTTTCAGACAGATTATATAATGGTAAGACAGAGATTTAGGAACCAGGTTTTAAATTGTAAGACATTTCCAGGGGCAGATGTGGACTCTGACCACAATCTATTGGTTATGAACTGTAGATTAAAACTGAAGAAACTGCAAAAAGGTGGGAATTTAAAGAGATGGGACCTGGATAAACTGACTAAACCATAGGTTGTACAGAGTTTCAGGGAGAGCATAAGGGAACAATTGACAGGAATGGGGGAAAGAAATACAGTAGAAGAAGAATGGGTAGCTCTGAGGGATGAAGTAGTGAAGGCAGCAGAGGATCAAGTAGGTAAAAAGACAAAGACTAGAAATCCTTGGGTAACAAAAGAGATACTGAATTTAATTGATGAAAGGAGAAAATATAAAAATCCAGTAAATGAAGCAGGCAAAAAGGAATACAAACGTCTCAAAAATGAGATCGACAGGAAGTGCAAAATGGCTAAGCAGGGATGGCTAGAGGACAAATGTAACGATGTAGAGGCTTATCTCACTAGGGGTAAGATAGATGCTGCCTACAGGAAAATTAAAGAGACCCTTGGAGAAAAGAGAACCACTTGTATGAATATCAAGAGCTCAGATGGAAACCCAGTTCTAAGGAAAGAAGGGAAAGCAGAAAGGTGGAAGGCGTATATAGAGGGTCTGTACAATGGCGATGTACTTGTGGACAATATTATGGAAATGGAAGAGGATGTAGATGAAGATGACATGGGAGATATGATACTGCGTGAAGAGTTTGACAGAGCACTGAAAGACCTGAGTCGAAATAAGGCCCCGGGAGTAGACAACATTCCAGTAGAACTACTGACGGCCTTGGGAAAGCCAGTCCTGACAAAACTCTACCATCTGGTGAGCAAGATGTATGAGACAGGCGAAATACCCTCAGACTTCAAGAAGAATATAATAATTCCAATCCCAAAGAAAGCAGGGGTTGACAGATGTGAAAATTATCGAACAATCAGTTTAATAAGTGACAGCTGCAAAATACTAAAGCGAATTCTTTACAGACGAATGGAAAAAGTGGTAGAAGCCGACCTCGGGGAAGATCAGTTTGGTTTCCGTAGAAATATTGGAACACGTGAGGCAATACTGACCCTACGACTTATCTTAGAAGCTAGATTAAGGAAAGGCAAACCTACGTCTTTAACATTTGTAGACTTAGAAAAAGCTTTTGACAATGTTGACTGGAATACTCCCTTCCAAATTCTGAAGGTGGCAGGGGTAAAATACAGAGAGCGAGAAGCTATTTACAATTTGTACAAAAACCAGATGGCAGTTATAAGAGTTGAAGGGCATGAAAGGGAAGCAGTGGTTGGGAAGGGAGTGAGACAGGGTTGTAGCCTATCCCCGATGTTATTCAATCTCTATATTGAGCAAGCAGTGAAGGAAACAAAAGCAAAATTCGGAGTAGGTATTAAAATCCATGGAGAAGAAATAAAAACTTTGAGGTTCGTAGATGACATTGTAATTCTGTCAGACACAGCAAAGGACCTGGAAGAGCAGTTGAAAGGAATGGATAGTGTCTTGAAAGGAGGATATAAGATGAACATCAACAAAAGCAAAACGAGGATAATGGAATGTAGTCGAATTAAGTCAGGTGATGCTGTGGGAATTAGATTAGGAAATGAGACACTTAAAGTTGTAAAGGAGTTTTGCTATTTGGGGAGCATAATAACTGATGATGGTCGAAGTAGAGAAATGGCAATGGCAAGGAAAGCTTTTCTGAAGAAGAGAAATTTGTTAACATCGAGTACAGATTTAAGTGTCAGGAAGTCGTTTCTGAAAGTATTTGTATGGAGCGTAGCCATGTATGGAAGTGAAAATAGTTTGGACAAGAAGAGAATAGAAGCTTTCGAAATGTGGTGCTACAGAAGAATGCTGAAGATTAGATGGATAGATCATATAACTAATGAGGAGGTATTGAATTGGATTGGGGAGAAGTTTGTGGCACAACTTGACTAGAAGAAGGGATCGGTTGGTAGGACATGTTCTGAGGCATCAAGTGATCACCAATTTAGTATTGGAGGGCAGCGTGGAGGGCAAAAATCGTAGAGGGAGACCAAGAGATGAATACACTAAACAGATTCAGAAGGATGTAGGTTGCAGTAGGTACTGGGAGATGAAGAAGCTTGCACAGGATAGAGTAGCATGGAGAGCTGCATCAAACCAGTCTCAGGACTGAAGACCACCACAACAACGACAACAACAACAACATTATTAACAACAGTAATAAAGCACCTCGCTGCAACAGTCCAATAACGGACTTACACTACTGTTGAATTATACAGTAAGGACGGAAAAACTATCGGCAAGTTATGGTGCAGTGACTCATGGGATTCAGCAGTGTCCTATTTGCAAACAAATAAAAAAATAATGGATTTTTCACACTGACTGTTAATGAATCGGATAATTTCACCACTTATTCGATGAAAAGATTTAGCTTGTCACAAAACTACCAACCACAATCACCTCAGAGTTACGAAGAAGACTGGTGTAGTTTAACAACAATGGATTTGAGACTCACATATATTCCACTTTTAGTAGTGCGCTACGAGCTGGCAACATTTTCACTTTCAGCTTATGTTGTTGAGCTCAGCAGTCCGTGGCCGTTGTCATCAGTCCCAAGACTGGTTAGATTCAGCTCTGCAAACTAATCTATCCTGTGCAAGCCTTTTCGTCTCAAAATAATTACTGCAACCTCCAGCCTTTTGACGTGTTTACTGTATTCCTCCCTTAGTTTCTCTCTACTGTATTTACGCCTCACACTTTCTGCCCTCTAATACCAAACTGAGAATTCCTCAATGCAGCAGGACAGGTCCTATTAACTAATCCCCTCCTTCAGTCAAGTTGTGCCATAAATTTCTTTTCTCCCCATTCTGATTCAGTATCTCGTCATTAGTTATGAGATCTCCTCGTCAATTCTATACCACCACATTTCAAAATCTTCTATTTCGTCCCGGTTTCACTTGTGTACGAGAGTATTTATACTAGATGTTAAGAAATTCTTAGTTTTCAGAAACGTTTTCTTTCGCATAGACAGTCTCATTTTTACATCCTCTCTACTTAGGCCATCGTCAGTTATTTTGTTGAGCTAATACCAAAACTCATCTATTACTTTTAATCTCTTTTCCTGCCCTAAATCCCTCAGCATTGCTTGATTTACTTTGACTACACTCCATTGCGTTTCATTTCTTTTTATTGATGCCTACCTTCTAACCTCTTTTCGAGACGCTATCTATTTCGTTCAACTACTCTTCCAAGTCCTTTTCTGTCTCACACAGAATTACAATATCATCAGCAAACCTCAAAGTTTTTATTTCTTCTCCCTGATCTTTAATTCCTCCTCCAAATTTTTGTTTCCTTCCCTTTACTGCTTGCCCAGTGTATTGACTAAATAACTTCGGGAATAAGGTACAACCCTACCTCAATCCCTTCTTAACTTCTGCTTTCCTTTCACGACCTTCTACTCCTGTAACTGCAGGCTCGTTTCTGTACACGCTGGACATAACCTTTTGCTTGCTGTAGATGATCCCTGTTAACTTCCGAATTCCAACGAGTGTAACGCCCGCGTGCTGGTCACAGGCCCGATTCTACCATAACGAAGAGCCCTTTAGTATGTGACTCTGTCATCTGAAATTCTCCTTTTCGACTATAAGTACTGGCAATCCGGTCACACAGATTATCGGAGAACTGGTGGAACATCGACTCAATTACCACAAAAATGCCGGCTTCTGCCTCGAGGCCACCAATGTCCTTCCACGATATCAATGAGACCGACAGCCACCTACATTGACTGAAGGTTGAACTAAGGTCTTCCCAGCCCCGAGCCATTGGCGTTCACCAGAGCCAGCCACCTCTCGCCAGTCAGTAGTTTGGGGTCTGATCTTGGTCAACACCACTGACTTCTCAGGGCTGAATGCTGGCTCGTTCTGCACAATCATGCCACCCAAGGTGCCTTGCGATGCAAGTTGGAATGTGCTCAAGATTTCTGCACAGCGATGTGAATGAGAAGCACTGACACCATTGCATCTACAGCAGCCCATCCTGGCTCTCCATCTGACGCCTGTCCTTGTGTGTGTGCATTTTCTACTGGCTGCCTTCATCTTCTCTCTGCTTTTCTGAAGGAATGTTGTCTACTACCTAGATCCTTCAGTGCTCTGTCAAGTTCTTCTCGAATTATCATATCTCTCGTCTCATCTCATCTACTTCCTTTTCTCGTTCTACAATAATGTCTTAAAATTTGTTCCCCTTATAGACCCTCTACCCATTGTTTCCACTCTTCCATCTTGTGTGCTTTGGCATCAGAACACTTGATATTCATGTAGTTCTTCTTTTTGTCACAAGATCTTTTTAATTTTCTGAGATTCAGAATATGTATTTTCCCTAGATATGCATGCTTCTACAGACTTGCATTCGTCCTCTAGCCATTTAGCACTTTCTGTCAGTCTCATTTTTTGACATCTGTATCAGTTTTTTCCCACTTTATTTTTATATTTTCTTCTTTCGTCAAATTCAATATTCCATGTGCCACTCAAGGATTTCGGCTAGGTCTCGACTCTGTATCTCTTTGATCATCTGCTGCCCTACAATTTAATGTCTCAAAGCTATTCATTCGTCTTCTACTGCATTCCCTTCCACTGCCTCAGTAAAAAATTGCTTAATGCTCCCTCTCAAACTCTGAATAATTATTGATTCTTTCAATTTATCCAGGTCCCATGTCCTTAATTTAGAACCCTTCTGCTATTTCTTAAGTTTACATTTCAGTGCATAATCAAAAAATTGTGGTGAGAGTCCACATCTGTCCCTTGAAATGTATTACAGTTTAACACCTAATTTAAAATTCTATGCCTTACCATTACACAATCAGTGTTAAACCTTCCAGCGTCTCCAGGTCTCCTCCACGCATACTATCTTGTTGTTGTTGTTGTGGTCTTCAGACCTGAGACTCGTTTGATGCAGCTCTCCATGCTACTCTATCCTGTGCAAGCTTCTTCATCTCCCAGTACTTACTGCAACCTACATCCTTCTGAATCTGCTTAGAGCATTCATCTCATGGTCTCCCTCTACGATTTTTTACCCTCCACGCTGCCCTCCAATGCTAAATTTGTGATCCCTTGATGCCTCAGAACATGTCCTACCAACTGGCCCCTTCTTCTTGTCAAGTTGTGCCACAAGCTCATCTTCTCCCTAATTCTATTCAATACCTCCTCATTAGTTATATGATCTACCCATCTAATCTTCAGCATTCTTCTGTAGCACCACATTTCGAAAGCTTCTATTCTCTTCTTCTCCAAACTATTTATACGTCCATGTTTCACTTCCATACATGGCTACACTCCATACAAATACTTTCAGAAACGACTTCATGACACTTAAATCTATACTCGATGTTAAAAAATTTCTCTTCTTCAGAAACGCTTTCCTTGCCATTGCCAGTCTACATTTTGTATCCTCTCTACTTCGACCATCATCAGTTATTTTGCTCCCCAAATAGCAAAACTCATTTACTACTACAAGTGTCTCACTTCCTAATCTGATTCCCTCAGTATCACCCGACTTAATTCGACTACATTCCATTGCTTTTGTTGATGCTCATCTTATATCCTCCTTTCAACACACTGTCCATTCCCTTCAACTGCTCTTCCAAGTCCTTTGCTGTCTCTGACAGAATTACAATGTCATCGGCGAACCTAAAAGTTTTTATTTCTTCTTCCTGAATTTTAATACCTACTCCGAATTTTTGTTTTGTTTCCTTTACTGCTTGTTCAATATACAGATTGAATAACATCAGGGAGAGGCTACAACGCTGTCTCACTCCCTTCCCAACCACTGCTTCCCTTTCATGTCCCTCGACTTTTATAACTGCCATCTGGTTTCTGTACAAATTGTAAATAGCCTTTCGCTCCCTGCATTTTACCCCTACCACCTTCAGAATTTGAAAGAGAGTATTCCAGTCAACATTATCAAAAGCTTTCTTAAATCTACAAATGCTAGAAACGTAGGTTTGCCTTTCATTAATCTTTATTCTATGGTAAGTCGTAGGGTCAATATTGCCTCACGTGTTCCAACATTTCTATGGGATCCAAACTGATCTTCCCCGAGGTCGGCTTCTACCACTTTTTCCATTCGTCTGTAAAGAATTCGCAATGGTATTTTGCAGCTATGACTTATTAAACTGATAGTTCGGTAATTTTCACATTTGTCAACACCTGCTTTCTTGGGGATTATAATTATTATATTCTTCTCGAAGTCTGAGGGTATTTTGCCTGTCTCATACATCTTGCTCACCAGATGTCAGGACTGGCTCTCCCAAGGCTGTCAGTAGTTCTAATGGAATGTTGTATAGTCCCGGGGCCTTGTTTCGACTCAGGTCTTTCAGTGCTCTGTCAAACTCTTCACGCAGTATCATATCTCCCATGTCATCTTCATCTACATCCTCTTCCATTTCCATAATATTGCCCTCAAGAATATTGCCCTTGTATGGACCCTCTATATACTCCTTCCACCTTTCTGCTTTCTCTTCTTTGCTTAGGACTGGATTTCCCTCTGAGCTCTTGATATTCATACAAGTGGTTCTCTTTTCTCCAAAGGTCTCTTTAATTTTCCTGTACGCAGTATCTATCTTACCCTTAGTGAGATAAGCATCTACATCCTTACATTTTTCCTCTAGCCATCCCGACTTAGCCATTTTGCACTTTCTGTCGATCTCATTTTTGAGACGTTTGTATTCCTTTTTGCCTGCTTCATTTACTGCATTTTTATATTTTCTCCTTTCATCAATTAAATTCAATGTTTCTTCTGTTACCCAAGGATTTCTACTAGCCTTGCCTTTTTACCTACTTGATCCTCTGCTGCCTTCACTACTTCATCCCTCAGCGCTGTCCATTCTTCTTCTACTGTCTTTCTGTGCCCCATTCCTGTCAATTGTTTCCTTATGCTCACCCTGAAACTCTGTACAACCTCTGGTTTAGTCAGTTTATCCAGCTCCCATCTCCTTAAATTCTCACCTTTTTGCAATTTATTCAGTTTTAATCTACAGTTCATAACCAATAGATCGTGGTCAGAGTCCACATCTGCCCCTGGAAATGTCTTACAATTTTAAACCTGGTTCCTAAATCTCTGTCTTACCATTATATAATCTATATGATACCTTCTAGTATCTGCAGGATGCTTCCATGTATACAACCTTCTTTTATGATTCTTGAACCAAGTGTTAGCTATGATTAAGTTATGCTCTGTGCAAAATTCTACCAGACGGCTTCCTCTTTCATTTCTTACCCCAATCCATATTCATCTACTATGTCTCCTTCTCTCCCTTTTCCTACTCTAGATTTCCAGTCACCCATGACTATTTAATTTTCGTCTCCTTTCACTACCTGAATAATTTCTTTTATCTCATCACACATTTCATCAATTTCTTCATCATCTGCAGAGCTAGTTGGCATATAAACTTGTACTACTGTACTAGGCGTGGGCTTCGTGTCTATCTTGGCCACAATAATGCGTTCACTATGCTGTTGGTAGTAGCTTACCCGCACTCCAATTTTTTTATTCATTATTAAACCTACTCCTGCATTACCCCTATTTGATTTTGTATTTATAACCCTGTATTCACCTGTCCAAAACTCTTGTTCCTCCTGCCACCAAACTGCACTAATTCCCACTATATCTAACTTTAACCTATCCATTTCCCTTTTTAAATTTTCTAACCTACCTGCCCGATTAAGGGATCTGACATACCATGCTCCAATCCGTAGAATGCCAGTTTTCTTTCTCCTGATAACAACGTCCTCTTGAGTAGTCCCCGCTGGAGATCTGAATGGGGTACTATTTTACCTCCGGAATATTTTACCAAGAGGACGCTATCATCATTTAACCATACAGTAAAGTTGCATGCCCTCGGGAAAAATGACGGCTGTAATTTCCCCTTGCTTTCAGCTGTTTGCAGTACCAGCACAGCAAGGCTGTTTTGGTTAGTGTTACAAGGTCAGATCAGTCAATCATCCAGACTGTTGCCCCTGCACTGAAAAGGCTGCTGCCCCTCTTCAGGAACCACATGTTTGTCTGGCTTCTCAACAGATACCCGTCTGTTGTGGTTGCACCTTCGGCACGGTCATCTGTATTGCTGAGGCACACAAGCCTCCCCGCCAATGGCAAGGTCCATGGTTCATGGGGGGAGGACTATCTTCTTACATAAACCTAAACCAAGCGTTAGTGATGATTAAATTATGCTCCATGCAAAATACTACAAGGTGACTTCCTCTGTTATTCCTTTCCTCCGGTCCATATTCTACTACTATTTTATCTTCTCTTCCTTTTCCAACTACTGAATTCCTGTCCCCCTTCACATAAATTTTCATTTGGATTAATTATCTGGATAAATTTTTTATCTCATAATACATTGTTTCAATTCCCATTGGCACATAAGTTTGTACTACTATGGTGGTTATTGGCTTCATGCCTATCTTGACTATGATAATGTGTGCACTATGTCGTTCATAGTAGCTTACCTACATTCCTATTTTCTTATTCATTGTTATTTCTCTGTTGCACTGCCCCTATTTGATTTTGTATTGGTAACTCTGTACTCATTCAACCAGATGTCCTTGTCTTCCTGGTACTGCACTTAACTAATTCTCATCATGTCTGACTTCACCCTATCCATTTCTCTTTTTAAACTCTACTTCCCTTCCTGTTTAAGGGGTATAACATGCCACCATCAGTCAAACATGCAGACTGCCTCTTTTCAGGATCTATAAGTTTTGTTTGGCTTCTCCACAGTTAACTTTGCTATTTGTACTGTTGAGACACACTAGCTAACCCACCTTGGCAAGGTCCATGGTTCATTTTGGGGGAGGGGGGGAGGCAGGCAGGGTGTTTAGCTCAAAGTCTTCTAAAAGCTGTATATTTGAGGTTTTCCATCGTACAGGACACATAACAGCACGATGAAATTATTTCTATGTTATTGGTTTAATACTATCACATGGTGACAATGAACATGGATTGAAATACTATAAAAATGTCTCCAAACAAACACCAGATTAATTATTGCAGACGTTTATTATGTACAACTGTTTTCCTAATATGTGGAAGTGACATTAGTTTCCATTTATGAGGTGATACTCTTCATTGGGAGATCCACAAAGGCCATTTATAATCATGTAGCATGCAACTGTATTATTAACATGCCTTTCGTCAACAATTTTTATATTTACATAGAGTATCCAATCTTGATTGTTATCGTAAGGAGCACAACCCATACAGAATAGTCATGCTTAACTACTGTACAAGAACTAAGTATGTAGCTTTTATATTTATCTTTTCATACTCTAGCGGTATACATCTAAAAATCTGTCATACACGTTGTTCTTCGGTGCACCTCTATAGCTGTGACATGTTGGTTTTTCGCCTATTGATAGGTATGCTGCATGGATGACTACGACATGAACAATATTGAGCAAGAGACGTTAATACTCATTGTAACTTCAACATTCGGCAATGGCGATCCACCAGAGAATGGAAAGGTAAGACTATCTGCATGTGGTCACTAAATGTTTCTCATAAGCTGCATGAATGTTCATGTACTGAGTAAATGGAGTTCTTATAGAGTGGAATTAATGTCTGCTTTTCTGCATGTCTTTTTCAGATTTAATTTCTGCTTGGTCTCTCTTTTTAGACAACAGTTAACGTTATTATCTATTTCTGTGAGATAAACTGGTAACAGAGATACTGTGAGCGCTAACACCAACAGAATTTCATTGTTAAATGATTTTAAAATGTATTTACGAAACAACATAACAATGAGCTTTTACACCAAAATCTTGGCTTCACCTTCTTACTGCAGATAAATAAATAAGAAATAAATAAAATGAATATGTAACTGTAAATGCTAAGTTACAAACATCTCAATTTTCAGAGATTCATTCACGATCTTTGTGCAATGAAGAAAATGGAAGACATCTCAGAAAACTCAACAAATAAAGAAATTTATGAATGCTCGGACACATTCAGGTAAGTTGAAATGGTTAAAATGCATAAACAGCACAACATACTAGTTGCACTCCTACATAAAGCTTTCATATTTACAGGTTACATATATCAAAAGAACTAGCAGTATTTTAGTGATTTCAAAATTGCTACTACCATGTTTTAGGAGACAGTTGAGTGTATTATATAATTAAAGAAAAGCAGTCACTTCTTGACATAGGTCCGGCATGTAAGACACACAGTGTCAGCTTGATATATTCAGTCAATATGTAAGTTTGTTGCATTTTTCCATATGTGTAACAGAGCCTTTAGTCAGCAATACTATATCTTCCTTCACTATTTACAATGGTCTGCCAATGCTGCGATAACTTTTAGAGTCCACGACTGTAGAAAACACGTGGTTTTGGGCAAAGAACTCTTCGAGCCACGTTTGGAGTGCATTTTCTTCTGGAAACGAAGCTCGTTGAAGGTAATTTGATGTTTCTGTTGCTGTCTTCAGTTCAGAGACTGGTTTGATGCGCTCTCCATGCTACTCTGTCTTGTGCAAGCCTCTTCATCTCTGTGTAACTACTGTAGCCTACATCATTCTGAATCTGCTTAGTGTATTCATCTCTTGGTCTCCCTCTACAACTTTTATCCTCCACACTTCCCTCCAATACTAAATTTGTGAGCCCTTGATGCCTTAGAACATGTCCTACCAACCGAGCCCTTCTTCTAGTCAAGGTGTGCCACAAATTCCCCTTCTCCCCAATTCCATTCAGAAATCTATACTCGATCTTAACAAATTTCTCTTCTTCAGAAATGCTTTCCTTGCGATTGCCAGTCTACATTTTATATCCTCTCTACTTTGTCCACCATCAGCTATTTTGCTTCCCAAATACCAAAATTCATCTACTACGTTAAATGTCTCATTTCCTAATATAGCTCCCCCAGCATCACCTGATTTAATTCAACTACATTCCATTACCCCCATTTTGCTTTTTTTTGTGTTCATTTTATATACTCCTTTCAAGGTAAGGTCCATTCCGTTCTACTGCTCTTCCAGACCTTTTGCTGTCCCTGACAGAACTACAATGCCATCTCCATGAATTTTAATTCCTAATCCAAATTTTTCTTTCGTTTCCTTTACTGCTTACTCAATATACAGGTTGAATAACATCAAGGATAGGCTACAATCCTGTCTCATTCCCATGTCAATCACTTCTTCCCTTTTGTATCCCTCGACTCTTATAACTGCCATCCGGTTTCTGTGATAATTGCAGATACCTTTCGCTGCCTGTATTTTACACCTCCACCTTCAGAATTTGAAACAGAGTATCCCAGTACCATTTGATAGAGAGTGGAAAAGATGAAAATTTCAGGGTGCAGGATCAGGTGAATAAGGTGGGTGAGGAATGACTTCCCAATCCAATCATGTATAGTGTTTTTTGTCAGTCGAGCAGAATGTGGACATAACTTCACACAGTCTTCCTGGTCGTTGCTGTTCGATTGTGTCTGCGGGACATCTCTATTGTTGACAATAAATGTCAGTATCGATCGTTACATCTCGGAGAAGCTCTACACCACACTGCCACTGTTCCACCAGTTGCATACCATTATGTTTCGTGGATGGTGTACGGGGAGTTGCTGATTTGTTTGGGGTAAACCATTCCTTTCTGTTCATTATGTTAGCATAACGACACCATTTCTCATCAACAGGATACGAAAACTCGTTGTTGTTCATGAGCCAGTTGCAAACAGAGATGCACCTATGGCCACCCACAGATTTTTTTTATTTTGGCTTAGACTATGCCATACCTATTCACCCAATTTTTGAACCATCCCCATTGCATGCAAATGTTGCACAATGGTGGAATGATCATAGTTCATCATATCTGCCAGTTCTCGAGTATACTGACGTGGATCGTTGCGGATTAACGTGTTTAAACAATTTTCATCAATCCGCGAAGATCTTCCTGAATGTGCAGAGTCACTAACGTCAAAATTATGCTCCTTAAAATGAGACAACCATTTTCTCGCCGTGCTCTGTCCAATGTAATTATTCCTATACATGGCACAAATGTTTCTGGTTTGCTCCGCTGCTGTCACCCCTCTACTGAACTCAAACAGAAGAATATGTTGGAAATGATTTGATTTCTCCATTTTCTATTGTTCACTGCTCCACTTGCTACCTCCAAATGATAAAATAATATGTAAACTCAAACAACAGCAGTGAGCTACAAATAAAAACTGACAATCGAAACATAAACCCATAGCAACAGGGGAATACCACCACGCAAAACAAACGCACTACAAACTTTTGTACCACCCTCATATATAAAAAAAAAACATTTGACTATGGAATAGTAGTGTGACCACTTCAATCACTGGGATACTGTTACCTTGTTTATTACCAACAGGGAGATGTACCTTTCCAGAGTGAAAACTGTAAAGCACTTTTCTACATCTACATACATATTACCCGGGGCACTGGGTATGGTACATGGCTGTGGTTATATTGTACCATTACAAGTCATTTCCTTCCTGTTCCTAAATTTTCTCAATAGTGCTACATAAAAGAACGTTGTCTTCCCTCCATAGGTTCCATTGGAGTTCATGAAACATTTCCGTAACACTCATGTGTTCATCAAACCTACTGGTAACAGATGTAGCAGCACTGAACTGCTTTGGTGTCTTTCTTCAATCCGACCTGGTGGGCATCCTGAACGCCTGAGCTGTACTCACGAATGGATCATATACAGATCTATACAGAGCCTCCTTTATAAATGAGATTCACTTCCTAAAATTCTGTCAATAAACTGATGTTGGTCTGCACCTTTCCTACTATTGTCCTTACATGTCCATTCCATTTCATGTAGCTTTACATCATGGACAGTGTACTGTGTTCAATCATTTGGAAGATATTCAAGCCACTCACACATCTGGAAACTTAATCTGTATGCCTGGACCTTCATCAAGTCTGCAGTGGGGCACCTCTCCAAAAATCTAGAAATATGGAATCTGCCTGTTGACCTTCATCCATGGTTAACAGGATATGATATGAGAAAAGAAGCTGAATTTCACACAAACGATGCTTTCTAAATTTATGTTAAGTTGTGGGCAGGGGCATTTCTGTCTTAAGGAAATGTATTTCATTAGAACTTGGAATATGCTCAAGAATTCTGCAGCAAACTAACGGTAACGATATTGGTCTGCAATTTTGTGAATCCGTTTTTTGGTCCTTCTTATATGCAGGAGTTACCTGCACGTTCTTCCAATCCCTTGGGACTTTGTGCCGTGCTATAGGTTCACAATAATTGTTTTTCCCAGCATAAATACTCCCCTTGCCTTCTTGATAGATCATTAACTTTAGTAACCACTATTTGCTATCACACCGTGATCACTAATCCCTGCCTCTGTATTGACACCACTGATAGGATCAGGCCTGTTTGAAGCTGTAAGGTCTAAAATACACTCACTGTCAACTCACATTAATGTGGACACCTGTCACAAGCCCGAATAACCACCTTCTGCAGTGCAGCCCACTGCAAGACCTGCAGGAAGAGAATCAATGAGGTTCTGGAAGATACCAACATGGATGTAGAGCCATGCCAACCTCAGTACCGTGGCCACCTAAGCTAGGTTTCCATGGCATGAACAGGTTGATCAAGGTGGTCGCAAAGATTCTGAACTGGGTTTAAATCTGGAGAGTCTGGTGGCTAGGCAGTATGTTAAACTCATCTTTGTGCTCTTCCAACCATGCACTTTTACTCCACATTGTGACACATCACACTGTCCTGATGGTAAATGCCATCATGCCAAGGAAAAACAAACTGTATGTAGTTTCACGTGAGTGCTTCGGTAATTATGTTTTTGAATATCTGCGTATTATTAGACACAGTTCCTGCTCTTTCGTCAGGGTCTACAGTAGAGTTGGGCAGCAGGCACCGATAGTCCATTTATCTGCATAGTTTAGTTTTCCAAGATCTTTAGTACGGACAGGGACTGCGACTGTTGTGTCCATATGCGAGCCAAGTTGGTAACACGTCGCTCTCAGCTTCAGGCTGCGATGGCTTCAGTTACACAGCTTGAGGCTGCAGTGGATGGGCACCACTGTTGTGGGCCGGCCGTGGGGATACAACGGATATCCAGCAGGTCCGAGTCCTCCGATTGGTCCTCACCAGTGGCCAACCCAGTTACGGCTTGCACTGAGGTTGACCCCTCACCTGTGGTCGAGAGGGAGGTCGCCCCGGAGTGAAGCAGGTGGCGAAAAACTTCCCAGGCAGCTGCACGTAAGACCTCCCTGTTTGCTGACAAACAGGTTCCTGGTGCTGTCTGTGAGTGACACTGTCGCTGAGCCAAATGCTGTGGCCTCTCCTGTTTCAGAGAAAACCACTCAGCCTGCAAGATCTGGACAATCACAGAGGGTGGGATTATTGGTAGCTGGGAGCTCAACGTTAGGCGCGTTATGGGGACCCTAAGGGACTTGGCTGACAAGAAGGGAAAGAAAACCAATGTGCTCTCTGTGTGCATACCGGGTGGAGTCATTCCAGATGAGGAAAGGGTCCTCCCAGATGCCATGACGAGCACAGTGTGCAGCCAACTGCAGGTGGTTGCTCACATCAGTACTAATGATGTGTGTCACTTTGGTTCAGAAGAGATTCTCTCTGGTTTTGAGTGGCTAACAGAAGTGGTAAAGGCTGCCAGGCTTGCTTGCAAGATGAAAGCAGAGCTGACCATCTGCAGCGTAGTCGACAGGACCGATTGCGGACCTCTGGTACAGAGCTTAGTGGAGGGTCTGAATCAGAGGCTTAGGCGGTTCTGCGACCGTGTAGGGTGCAGATTCCTCGACTTGCACCAGAGGGTGGTTGGGTTTCGGGTTCTGCTGCATAGGTCAGGTGTTCACAGTACGTGGGAGGCAGATACACGGGTAGCAGGGGCTGTGTGGCGTGGACTGGGCGAAATTTAGGTTAAAGGGTCTCAAGAAAACACAAGAAGCGCTCCAGTCACAGAGGGTGACGGCCGAACACAGGAAGAACGTAGATACAGGAACCACTGGTATAACAGTTGTAAATTGTCGTAACTGTGTTGAGAAAGTATCTGAGTTCCAAGCGCTAATAGAAAGCGCTGATGCTCAAATCGTTATAGGCACTGGAAGCTGGCTACATCCGGAGATAAGCTCAGCCGAAATTTTTGCGGAGAACCTAACGTAACGGTGTTCCGGAAGGATAGGCTAAACACGGTTGGCGGTGGCGTGTTTATTGCTGTCAGAAGTAGTCTAACTTCTTCCTGTGAGTTAGTATGGGCAGAGGTCATTGTTGGCAACCGGAATAAAATAATAATAGGGTCCTTTTACCGACCTTCCAATTCAGATGATACAGTTGCTGAAAGGTTCAAAGAAAACTTGAGTTTGATTTCAAACACGTACCCGAGTCATACCATAATACACTCCTGGAAATTGAAATAAGAACACCGTGAATTCATTGTTCCAGGAAGGGGAAACTTTATTGACACATTCCTGGGGTCAGATACATCACATGATCACACTGACAGAACCACAGGCACATAGACACAGGCAACAGAGCATGCACAATGTCGGCACTAGTACAGTGTATATCCACCTTTCGCAGCAATGCAAGCTGCTATTCTCCCATGGAGACAATCGTAGAGATGCTGGATGTAGTCCTGTGGAACGGCTTGCCATGCCATTTCCACCTGGCGCCTCAGTTGGACCAGCGTTAGTGCTGGACGTGCAGACCGCGTGAGACGACGCTTCATCCAGTCCCAAACATGCTCAATGGGGGACAGATCCGGAGATCTTGCTGGCCAGGGTAGTTGACTTACACCTTCTAGAGCACGTTGGGTGGCACGGGATACATGCGGACGTGCATTGTTCTGTTGGAACAGCAAGTTCCCTTGCCGGTCTAGGAATGGTAGAACGATGGGTTCGATGACGGTTTGGATGTACCGTGCACTATTCAGTGTCCCCTCGACGATCACCAGTGGTGTACGGCCAGTGTAGGAGATCGCTCCGCACACCATGATGCCGGGTGTTGGCCCTGTGTGCCTCGGTCGTATGCAGTCCTGATTGTGGCGCTCACCTGCATGGCGCCAAACACGCATACGACCATCATTGGCACCAAGGCAGAAGCGACTCTCATCGCTGAAGACGACACGTCTCCATTCGTCCCTCCATTCACGCCTGTCGCGACACCACTGGAGGCGGGCTGCACGATGTTGGGGCGTGAGCGGAAGACGGCCTAACGGTGTGCGGGACCGTAGCCCAGCCTCATGGAGACGGTTGCGAATGGTCTTCGCCGATACCCCAGGAGCAACAGTGTCCCTAATTTGCTGGGAAGTGGCGGTGCGGTCCCCTACGGCACTGCGTAGGATCCTGCGGTCTTGGCGTGCATCCGTGCGTCGCTGCGGTCCGGTCCCAGGTCGACGGGCACGTGCACCTTCCGCCGACCACTGGCGACAACATCGATGTACTGTGGAGACCTCACGCCCCACGTGTTGAGCAATTCGGCGGTACGTCCACCCGGCCTCCCGCATGCCCACTATACGCCCTCGCTCAAAGTCCGTCAACTGCACATACGGTTCACGTCCACGCTGTCGCGGCATGCTACCAGTGTTAAAGACTGCGATGGAGCTCCGTATGCCACGGCAAACTGGCTGACACTGACGGCGGCGGTGCACAAATGCTGCGCAGCTAGCGCCATTCGACGGCCAACACCGCGGTTCCTGGTGTGTCCGCTGTGCCGTGCGTGTGATCATTGCTTGTACAGCCCTCTCGCAGTGTACGGAGCAAGTATGGTGGGTCTGACACACCGGTTTCAATGTGTTCTTTTTTCCATTTCCAGGAGTGTAGTTGGTGGTGACTAATTTACCGCCGATATGTTGGCGAAAATACATGTTTAATTCCGGAGGTACGCGTAAAATATCATCCGAAATTGTGCTAAACGCATTCTGTGAAAATTATTTCAAGCATTTAGTTCATGAGCCCACGCGAATAGTAAACGGTCGTGAAAACACACTTGACCTCTTGGCAAATAAATAATCTTGAATTATTAACGAGCATCAAAACCGATACAATGATTGGTGAAAACAGGGTTGTAGTAGCACAATTGAATATTGTAATCCCAAAATGCTCCAAAAATAAGCGAAAAATATACCTATTCAACAAAGCAGATAAAAATTCACTTAACGTCTTCCTGAAAGACAATTTCCACTCATTTCAAATTAATAATATAAGTGTAGACCAGACATGGCTTGAATTCAAAGAAACAGTATCGGCAACAATTGAGAGATGTTTACCAAGTAAATTAACAAACGACGGAGCTGATCCTCCTTGGCACACAAAATGGGTTAGAACACTGTTGCAGAAACAACGAAACAAACATGCCAAATTTAATCAAACGCAAAATCCCGAAGATTGGCGATCTTTTACAGAAGTTCGAAGTTTAGCACGGACTTCAATGCAAGATGCTTATATGTTAGCGGCAAGAAACAATGAATGCCTTCTCTGCGCGATAGCAATGGAGATCCTACCGAAGGCAGTGTTGCCAAAGCAAAGTTACTAAACACAGCCTTCCGAAATGCCTTCACAAAGGAAGACGAAGTAAATATTCCAGAATTCGAATCGAGTACAGCTGCCAACATGAGTAACATAGAAGCAAATATCCTCGGAGTAGTGAAGCAACTTAAATCACTTAATAGAAGCAAGTCTTCTGGTCCAGACTGTATACCAATTAGGTTCCTTTCGGAGTATGCTGATGCACTAGCTTCATACTTAACAATCATATACAACCGTTCGCTCGACGAAAGATCCGTACCTAAAAACTGGAAAGCTGCATAGGTCACACCAAAATTCAAGAAAGGTGGTAGGAGTAATCTACTAAATTACAGGCCCGTATCGTTAACGTCGATATTCAACAGGATCTTGGAACATATATCGTGTTCAAACATTATGAATTACCTCGAAGAAAACTGTCTACTGATACACAGCCAACATCGGTTTAGAAAACATCGTTCCTATGAAGAAAAAGTAGCTCTTTATTCACATGAAGTGTTGAGTGCTATTGACAAGGGATTTTGGATCGATTCCGTATTTCTTGATTTTCAAGGCTTTTCACACTGTACCTCACAAGCGGCTTGTAGTGAAATTGCGTGCTTATGGAATATCGTCTTAATTATGTGACTGGATTTGCGATTTCCTGTCAGAGAGGTCACAGTACGTAGTAACTGACGGAAAGTCATCGAGTAAAACAGAAGTGATTTCTGGCGCTCCCCAAGGTAGTGTTATAGGCCCTTTGCTGTTCATTATCTATATAATCGATTTGGGAGACAATCTAAGCAGCCATCTTAGGTTGTTTGCAGATAACGCTGCCGTTTATCGACTAATAAAATCATCAGAAGATCAAAGCAAATTGCAAAAAGATTTAGAACAGATATCTGAATGGCGTGAAAATTGGCAGTTGACCCTAAATAACGAAAAGTGTGAGGTCATCCACATGAGTGCTAAAAGGAATTTGTTAAACTTCGGTTACACGATAAATCAGTCTAATCTAAAAGCTGTAAATTCAACTAAATACCTAGGTATTACAATTACGAACAACTTAAATTGGAAGGAACACCTAGAAAATGTTGTGGGGAAGGCTAATCAAAGACTACATTTTATTGGCAGGACACTTCGAAAATGTAACAGATGCTTGTCCGTCCTCTTTTTAGAATACTGCTGCGCGGTGTGGGATCCTTACCAGATAGGACTGATGGAGTACATTAAAAAAGTTCAAAGAAGAGCAGCACGCTTTGTATTATCGCAAAATGTGGGAGAGAGTGTTACAGAAATGATACAGGATTTGGGCTGGACATCATTAAAGGAAGGCATTTTTCGTTGCGACGGAACCTTCTCACGAAATTCCAATCACCAACTTTCTCCTTCGAATGTGAAAATATTTTGTTGATACCAGCATACATAGGGAGAATCGATCACCACGATAAAATAAGGGAAAGCAGAGCTCGTACGGAACAATACAGCTGTTCGTTCTTTCCGCGTGCTATACGAGATTGGAATAATAGAGGATTGTGAAGGTGGTTCGATGAACCCTCTGGCAGGCACTTAAATGTGATTTGCAGAGTATCCATGTAGATGCAGATATAGCAATGGACATGGGCCCAAAGGATACCTGCTTAGTTTTTGATCCATTTTGCCTTTCAGAATTATGAGATCACCTAGAGAATTCCAAGAAAACAATCTCCAGATTACAATGCTCCCTCCTCCAGCCTGGACCCTTCCGTCTATTATACCAGGTTGTTCGCTTTTAATGGCCATCTGCCATCACCACCTGTCACCACTCAATGTATGTCCAGCTGCAGTATTGTCATGCAAATTCGAGCCTTCATCACTGATGAAAAGCAGTCAGCATGGGTGCACAAATCAGGTGCCTGCTACGGAAGTGGACCAATGTTTGTTGAACAGTGATTAAAGAGACAATATTGATAGCCCCTTGGTTGATGTGTGCTCAACAGTTGCACATCTCTTTGCCTACACACATCCCTGCAGCCATCATTCACTCCTGTCATCTATGGTCCATCGTGCTGTGTTTGGATTGCACCACTTTGCCATACATTGTATACTTTAACTAAGGTGGCACATGAACAGTTTATGAACTCATCCATTTCTGAAACGCTTCTGCCCTTGGCCTGACAGCCAATGATCATGTCCTATTAGGCATCAGACAAATTGCTCCATTTCTGCTTTACAAAAATGACTGCACTATTTTTCGCATTCCCTGACATGCGTTATATACCCCTTCACTGTCAGTGCTACCACTTGCCATCTGTCAGTTCTTATTGCATATTGAAGAACATAGGCTATGGTCACACTAAATCATGTGTATCTAAACAGTACAGGTAATACTGTATTCTTTCACTTGACTTGTGCTATATTATTTGTATTGTATGTAAGCTACAGGACTAAATAAAAAATCAAATCATTGCAGTCTACTTTACAAAATCAAGCATAAGGTATACTTTTTTACTGGAAACATGGTAGTGATTGGTTATAACAGATTTATGTGCTTGGTATCTCCTCTCTGTTTCACTTTTATTGTGGATAAAGATGAAAATATTTATGATTCTTGCAACTCTCTTCAGTCTGTTACATGAGTGCAGCTATGGTTTGAATTGGACTGGGAGTTGGTTTGTTGATAGTCCAGAATTCGGTGTTAGAATTCTAGAGGTGCAGACTCTCATTTTAGTATCTGTGCTTTGTACGTTTACACAGTCTATAGTGCAGTTGTCATTTTGTAACTAGCATTTTTCCACAAAGAAAAACAGTTCAGATGACAAATTGTTCATGACACATCTTCCTGAAGGTTGCAATGGATACGACTATCTGAACTGAGTCAAATCTAGTCACTGACCTACAAGCTAAGATAATCTGTGTCTGCAACTTGCTTGAAAACTCTAGCCACAAGTCCTGCCTTGAAATGTGGAGCATCATCAGTAACAGAATACTTGATTTTGAACAGCAAGCAGTTATCATTAAGCTGTTGAAGTGCTGTTGGATCCAGTAATGCCCAGGTTTTGATAACATTCAATGAAGTAATTCATTGCATTTTTCCATTTTTCTACCTCAGCAAACTTAATTAATTGCTTTGTTGTATGTTCATGGATTAACAGTATCTAAAATGGATACATGATTCTCACATCTTGCTGGCAATCTTAATGATCTGCCATCTCTTAACTGATACTTGCTATTAAATTGAACTACTTCATCTGCTACTGCTCCCTGTTCACTGACATCATCAGAATGTACATTTCTGTCTCTGTCTCTCTCTTCACAGAATTCTCCAGAATTTTTCAGTACAGGAATGATCTGAAGGTTATCTTCTTGGTTTTTTCCCCACACATATCTGAATGCATAAAGCTCACCTATCTGTTTTTATTTGGTATCACTGGATGGAAATAACAGTTTACATATCTTACTGATCTTGAGAATTTATCTTGGCAACTGACAACACTTGTTTAGCTTGCATGACATACTGATGCGAAATTCTCTTGTGCCACAAAATGAGAGTTTCACTAGCAGCAACATTTGCACTATACTCATTATTTGACATAACCTTAAATTTAATTTTAACTGTTTGTCATGTTTCCCTCCTACTGCAAAAACACTTTCACCCTTTCAAAATTTACACGTTTTATTGTCAGACTGATGTGCCATGCCTTTACTGACAGTTGCACCCTAGGACAACAGTCAGTCAGTTAACTCTGGAACACACAAAATCTTGCTGATATGCTTCTCTTTTCATTACTTTTCACTTTTGGCTAGAATATTAATGTCTCCATGTCCAATAACAGAAATATATTTTCCACCAACGATATGAAAAGGATGTGCCTCTGGAAATTATTCATAGTTTGTGAACCAAGAATATTGATTCAAGGTGTGATCAGTTGCTCCTGAATCCATGTACTATGCTTCTCCAGCTGTCTCTGGAGAGCTTCTCCATTGGTAGAAGACTGATTTGCAGTTACAGATTTTTGCTTTTTGCAGTCATGAATCCATTGACCCACATTATGAAAATAGTGACAAGTACCTGACTCTGCAAAATGCTAAGGTTTTTACCATAGTTTTTATTCATCTGTTACTTGCTGCATATGCTAAAATTTCACTTTTATCACTTGTGTTCATTCTCCTTTCTCTACAGCAAGTCCGGAAATCAGACTGCTAAGTGATCATTCATTTGCCTACACAGATTCCCACACACTGACAAAATAGTTGTTCCCAGGTTCAATTCCCAGCAGGGTCAGGGATTTTCTCTGCCTCGTGATGGCTGGGTGTTGTGTGCTGTCCTTAGGTTAGTTAGGTTTAAGTAGTTCTAAGTTCTAGGGGACTGATGACCATAGATGTTAAGTCCCATAGTGCTCAGAGCCATTTGAACAAAATAGTTGTATGCTCCTGGTAGAGTCATGACAGTTTTTTGTAACAATTATCTGCACAGGTATTTGCTCAACTAGAATCTGTAACTGATGTGTAAGACCCTCAATTCTGGCAATATGTGTCCCTGCGTTATCAGTTGGTTTCTTCTACAAACAATACCACTGCTGCAGTAAGATGTAAACACTGGTACCATATTTTTGTTCATAAATAGACACTAGCCTGTCCTACATTTCTTTCTATGTGTGGCATTTCATACATGCATTATTGTTTCTTTCTTAAACTGACTTGACGTTTATTTGTTCAGCAGTGGTTGAGTCACACTACGTCCACTCTGCAACCAACTTGCTGTATGCATTATTATTGGATGTTTCTTTAGCAGTTTATTCAAGCCATCAACAGTCCAATCATTATGTAATTTTAATACTACCCCCATGAACCATGGACCTTGCCGTTGGTGGGGAGGCTTGCGTATCTCAGCGATAGAGATGGCCGTACCGTAGGTGCAATCACAATGGAGGGGTATCTGTTGAGAGGCCAGACAAACATGTGGTTCCTGAAGAGGGCCAGCAGCCCTTTCAGTACTTGCAAGGGCAACAGTCTGGATGATTGACTGATCTGGCCTTGTAACAATAACCAAAACGGCCTTGCTGTGCTGGTACTGCGAACGGCTGAAAGCAAGGGGAAACTACGGCCGTAATTTTTCCCGAGGGCATGCAGCTTTACTGTATGATTAAATGATGATGGCATCCTCTTGGGTAAAATATTCCGGAGGTAAAATAGTCCCTCATTCGGATCTCCGGGCAGGGACTACTCAAGAGGATGTCGTTATCAGGAGAAAGAAAACTGGCGTTCTACAGATCAGAGCGTGGAATATCAGATCCCTTAATCGGGCAGGTAGGTTAGAAAATTTAAAAAGGGAAATGGATAGGTTAAAGTTAGATATAGTGGGAGTTAGTGAAGTTCGGTGGCAGGAGGAACAAGACTTTTGGTCAGGTGAATACAGGGTTATAAATACAAAATCAAATAGGGGTAATGCAGGAGTAGGTTTAATAATGAATAAAAAATTGGAGTGCGGGTAAGCTACTACCAACAGCATAGTGAACGCATTATTGTGGCCAAGATAGGCACAAAGCTCATGCCTACTAAAGTAGTACAAGTTTATATGCCAACTAGCTCTGCAGATGATGAAGAAATTGATGAAATGTATGATGAGATAAAAGAAAATATTCAGGTAGTCAAGGGAGACGAAAATTTAATAGTCATGGGTGACTGGAATTCGAGAGTAGGAAAAGGGAGAGAGAAGGAAACATAGTGGGTGAATATGGATTGGGGGAGAGAAATGAAAGAGGAAGCCGTCTGGTAGAATTTTGCACAGAGCATAACTTAATCATAGCTAACACTTGGTTCAAGAATCATAAAAGAAGGTTGTACATGTGGAAGAATCGTGGAGATACTAGAAGATATCAGACAGATTATATAATGGTAAGACAGAGATTTAGGAACCAGGTTTAAAATTGTAAGACATTTCCAGGGGCAGATGTAGACTCTGACCACAATCTATTGGTTATGAACTGTAGAATAAAACTGAAGAAACTGCAAAAAGGTGGGAATTTAAGGAGATGGGACCTGGATAAACTGACTAAACCAGAGGTTGTACAGAGTTTCAGGGAGAGTATAAGGGAACAATTGACAGGAATGGGGGAAAGAAATACAGTAGAAGAAGAATGGGTAGTTCTGACGGATGAAGTAGTGAAGGCAGCAGAGGATTAAGTAGGTAAAAAGACAAGGGCTAGTAGAAATCCTTGGGTAACAGAAAAAATATTGAATTTAATTGATGAAAGGAGAAAATATAAAAATGCAGTAAATGAAGCAGGCATAAAGGAATACAAACGTCTCAAAAATGAGATCGACAGGAAGTGCAAAATGGCTAAGCAGGGATGGCAAGAGGACAAATGTAACGATGTAGAGGCTTATCTCACTAGGGTTAAGATAGATACTGCCTACAGGAAGATTAAAGAGACCTTTGGAGAAAAGAGAGCCACTTGTATGAATATCAAGAGCTCAGATGGAAACCCAGTTCTAAGCAAAGAAGGGAAAGCAGAAAGGTGGAAGGAGTATATAGAGGGTCTATACAAGGGCGATGTACTTGAGGACAATATTATAAAAATGGAAGAGGATGTAGAAGAAGATGACATGGGAGATACGATACTGCGTGAAGAGTTTGACAGAGCACTGAAAGATCAGAGTCGAAATAAGGCCCCTGGAGTAGACAACATTCCATTACAACTACTGACAGCCTTGGGAGAGCCAGTCCTGACAAAACTCTACCATCTGTTGAGCAAGTTGTATGATACTGGCTAAATACCCTCAGACTTCAAGAAGAATATAATAATTCCAATCCCAAAGAAAGCCGGTTTTGACAGATGTGAAAATTACCGAACTATCAGTTTAATAAGCCACAGCTGCAAAATACTAATGTTTATTCTTTACAGACGAATGGAAAAAGTGGTAGAAGCCGACCTCAGCGAAGATCAGTTTGGATTCCGCAGAAATGTTGGAACACTTGAGGCAATATTGACCCTACGACTTATCTTAGAAAATAGATTAAGGAAAGGCAAACCTACATTTTTAGCATTTGTAGACTTAGAGAAAGCTTTTGACAATGTTGACTGGAATACTCTCTTTCAAATTCTAAAGGTGGCAGGGGTAAAATACAGGGAGCGAAAGGCTATGTACAATTTGTATAGAAACCAGATGGCAGTTATAAGAGTCGAGGGGCATGAAAGGGAAGCAGCGGTTGGGAAGGGAGACAGGGTTGTAGCCTGTCCCCGATGTTATTCAATCTGTATACTGAGCAAGCAGTGAAGGAAACAAAAGAAAAATTCGGAGTAGGTATTAAAGTCCATGGAGAAGAAATAAAAACATTGAGGTTCGCCGATGACATTGTAATTCTGTCAGAGACAGCAAAGGACTTGGAAGAGCAGTTGAACGGAATGGACAGTGTCTTGAAAGGAGGATATAAGATGAACATCAACAAAAGAAAAATGAGGATAATGGAATATAGTCGAATTAAGTCAGGTGATGCTGAGGGAATTAGATTAGGAAATGAGACACTTAAAGTAGTAAACGAGTTTTGCTATTTGGGGAGCAAAATAACTGATGATGGTCGAAGTAGAGAGGATATAAAATGTAGACTGGCAATGGCAAGGAAAGCGTTTCTGAAGAAGAGAAATTTGTTAACATCGAGTATAAACTTAAGTGTCAGGAAGTCGTTTCTGAAAGTATTTGTATGGAGTGTAGCCATGTATGGAAGTGAAACATGGACGATAAATAGTTTGGACAAGAAGAGAATAAACGCTTTCGAAATGTGGTGCTACAGAAGAATGCTGAAGATTAGATGGGTAAATCACATAACTAATGAGAAGGTATTGAATAGAATTGGGGAGAAGAGGAGTTTGTGGCACAATTTGACAAGAAGAAGGGACCGGTTGGTAGGACATGTTCTGAGGCATCAAGGGATCACAAATTTAGCATTGGAGGGCAGCGTGGAGGGTAAAAATCGTAGAGGGAGACCAAGAGATGAATACACTAAGCAGATTCAGAAGGATGTAGGCTGCTGTACGTACTGGGGGATGAAGAAGCATGCACAGAATATAGTAACATGGAGAGCTGCATCAAACCAGTCTCAGGACTGAAGACAACAACAACAACAACAACAACAACAATACTATGCATATTTAAAACTTCCAACCACTCCAATTTATGATGGCTCTGAGTTTCTTTATGTGAATGCTCTCACTATTCTTCTTCAGGTCAAGCTATTTTGCTCTTAATGCATGGCTCAAAAACTAACCTCGCATGGCACAGTTATACGTAAATTATTACACATCCAATACTTACACACACACACACACACACACACACACACACACACACACACACACACACACACATGTACGAGAGAATAGACAATGATACTGAGAGGCAAAGGAGCTGCACAGGACAAGGAATCTTAATGGGAACCAAAGAAGAAAAATCACTGAGGTTCTGATATATGTAAAAGAAATAAATTTGACCTTCTTTTACATGTTTTTAATTTTAAAAGATTGGGTTACTTTTTGCTGTGAATCATTTGTGTACTTGGTTACTGATTGTCTGGGATGTATCTTGCATTGTGGAGTTGGACCCTTTGATCAGAATACTTGTACCATTAGTAAATGTCACTATTTTTGCTGTTATCAATCGTAACTGTATTTGTTTACTTACATAATTCTTACAAATTAAAAACTGCCATGCTTTCTTTACACATAAACGTTTTCTCAACCACCTATAACACATTTATCATATTAGCTTATTTACGTATCAACTTCTGTGAACAGAATTCAAGAGAATGACAATTCTCTTAACACTGAGCAATGTCTGTGCTTATGGTTGATGTCAAAATGCAATAAAAAAATTGAACTCCACTCTATAAGCCTGATTTTTAATTCTGGAAATATTCTTGACTTGTGTACTAATCCTACATTTACATGTATTCGTGAGGCAGACAACATGCATCTATTTCCACCTTCCTCCTACAGGCAGAATACTATACAGGATACCTCTTCCCCTCAGGGCTAGTCCTGCTGCATAGCAAAACCAGGCAGCAGTCTAAGGCGATGTAACTTTGAAAAAATGTGCTTCATCTACGGCTACAAAAGCACTAGTCAAGTGCAGTTCACCTTGCTGACAATATGAGTGTTTCCCACAAAACGTAAAAAATTCCATATCCACATTGTCTATATAATAAGTTATACAAACATCAAAAATACTTTTTCTTCTTTTTCATTCCGAGATTTTAATTTATTTTAAATATCTGAGTCCTTACAAAATAGTCCTAATTTTCTGCAAACAATTTAGTAATATCATAATTAGCATTATTATTAATGCCAGTGGATGAGTGGTAAGAGTATCTGCATTTTGCCAACAAATTAACAGGTTAAAATGAAGTTGAAGGAGGTCCTTTTTCCAAACTTAAAAATGCTTCACACCACATTGCATCCAAAAATACAGCCCTTAATGAAACCTGAAGATCTGTAGCACACTCCCGGTAAAATTTAAGCCTTGGACTTTGCACCCCAAATTGTTTCCAGTGATGCAGAGCACTGTATTTTCACACAGCATCCGAAGGTCATCTATGATTTACATTACTGTTTCTTGACTTCACCTGACGTTAAGAGTCTCTTAATTTTTTATTGTTCTGATCTTCATTTATATTCTCTTGTGTAAATTAGAATAATATGGTGTAACAGGAAATTTAGTAAAATGATTCAATTCCTATTTCTCTGGCAGTAAATAAAAGGTGTCATTAGGGAAGAGACATGACTTAAGCTATCAGGCATCATCCAACTGGGAACTAATTACGTGTGGTGTCCCACAAAGTCACATCTTACCACACTTGCTTTCTCTTGTGTTTATCAATGGCATTTCGTCAGTAACATTACCAGGTGCCAAATTTGTTTTATTGCAGATAAATAAATGTAAATGTTGTGTGACTAGGGCCTCCTGTCGTGTAGACCATTTGCCGGGTGCAAGTCTTTCGATTTGACGCCACTTTGGTGACTTGCGCTAGTTGATGGGGATGAAATGATGATGATTACGACAACACAACACCCAGTCCCTGTGTGGAGAAAATCTCCAACCCAGCTGGGAATCGAACCCGGGCCCCTAGGACTGACATTCTGTCGCGCTGACCACTCAGCTACCGGGGTCAAACTTACTGCAGATGATACAAACACTAGTCTTAGAAAGATCAGTTAATGAAATTTTCAGGGGTTCCTACCCCATTCTCTGTCACTACACTTTGAAAAAACATACTACCTGCAATTCAGAACTTGTAAGAGGTTTCCTACCTGTATATTCCTAAATAATGACAGACAGACAGACAGATAGAAGTAGAAGACAGTGTTAAATTCTTGGGATTACAGCCTGACAATAAATTCAACAGGGACAAGCACAACACAGAACTGCTTAAGTGTCTAAACAAATCCCTATTTGCAGTGTGAATGTTGTCAGACACAGGGTATATAAAAATGAAAAAGCTGACATACTATGCTTACTTTTGTCCCATAATGTCATACGGGATTATTTTTGAGGTAACTCATCTAGCCAAGCTGAAGTTTTCCAGATATAAAAATGTGCAATAAGAATTGTTTGTGGTGTGAACTCAAGAACATCCTGCAAAGGCTTGTTTAGGGAACCAGCGACACCAAGTATTGCTTGCCAATATATTTATTCCTTAATGAAGTTTGCCATTAAAAATATAGCCCTTTTTCAAACCAACAACTCAGTTCATGGAATCAATACTAGAAATAAAAACCATCTTCACTTACTTTGGTCCAAAAAAGTGAGTAACCAACATTTTCAGTAACTTGCCATCAGCCATAGAAAGTTTAACCACCAAGTTTAAGAGAGACCAAAAGGTTTTATTAGTGGCCAATTCCTCCTGCTCCAATGATGAATTCTTTGTAGAAACAACTGGTGGGTGTGTATGTTTATGTGTGTGTTTTACCAATAATATAAAATAATGCAAATATTAGTACAATCTCACTTCTGTACAAATACAATGCAGCAATGCAATCACTGAAAATAAGTGTTGTAAAATTATTCTTCTATTCAGTGTTTATTACTTCATAAACAAAAATAAGTTTAATTTTTTAACTTATTGTACATCCATGTTATCATTCCACTTGGGATCTATGGAAGGAACATTAGTGTTCTTTTATTTGTTATTCATTGTAAATATTTAGTGTGTATTCTTGTTCCTTGGACATGTTCTACATCCTGGAGGATCTCCTACTATGGATCAACTGGAATGAAAAGTACACCCAAATAATCTAATCTATAATTAAATCTCACAAATTGTCACTTCTGATGAACTATATTTTTTGTATTGTGATAACTTTCCAAAAAACAAAATAACTAAAATTTAGATTTTAAAATTTTTATATAGGTGTGTTCTAAGTCAGACAGTCAGTTATCCAGTTAGTTACAAGTTCCATAGATCATATGCATGTTTGATGTTATGACGTGGAACTGGGGGAGGGGGTGACACACTAAATTCCTTGTCTTGGGTGCCATAATACCTACACCATTTATTCCACTGCTTTTGTGTGCACATAAAGGAATGAATGGGGAACTTGAGGGTTCTGTTTGCACACTACAAGCAGAGTGATAGTAAAAGGTCTCATAGTCCTCCAGCATCTTTGCTACAATTGTGTATTCATGGTAAGCAGGTTAAACACTAATAAGTATTGTCAAACTGCAGAATGGCGATCTCAAGGTCACTCATTGGGGTGAATGACTGCACCGACATGGACATGCTAGACGAGGGCAAGACATCCACCACGGGCATCGACTCCCCGAGAGGATCCTCTGACGACAGTGGTGTCCTCTCGGAAAGCAGTGCTGCTGGACCTCTCAGCAGCGTGAGGTAAAATACATTCAACTACTTAACTGGGATGATATAACAATCAGTATCTGATTCACAAATAAATTATCATTCTGCAGAAAAATAGTGAACTGTGATCCACCTTTTTCTCCTATTATCTTCTCAAGGCCGACATACAACAATGAAGATACAGATTTCATCGCAGACAAATACACATAACTGACTCAACAAGGTTTCTCTTCAAACATTTGGTAGTGTGATAGTTATGAATTGGATTTGTAGTGCCCATCCAGCCATACAGGTTTAGGTTTCCTACTGTTTAATGTAAATTATACAGACAGTTCCTTAAATTGGGCAGTTTTTTAAATTGGGCACAGCCACCTGCTTCACCAATTGCACTAAGATTCTATGTAAAAGTGCCTCAATATATGAAGAATATTTTTCTCTGATCTCCCATTCATGTTTTAGCAGTAAGGGATTCAAGAAAGTATAAAACCACTTCTGTACTGCAACTGTCACCATGTGCTGTGAAATGGAAAACTGTAATATACTGACAAATAATCACAACCATCAATACAGGTTCACAGTTCATTGAGCTACTATAAAATAGTACTGCAGTGTCCACTGGATTGGATTTTTTTATGTATTGGTTAATTTAGATTTTGATATCACACATCTTAATGACTTGCATCTGATTGGCTCAAAAAACAATCAGGATGTACATGAAATCCACGGAAGCAGTTGACATATGTACAGTGAAGTTCTGTTCACTGTATCCTCTATCATCACCAAAACTGTCAATTAAGAATACAACAAGGAAATTACCAACTGTTAAGCGTTCTTTTCATGGAGGCCTAATCTTCGTGCTAGTCCACAGAAGTGGTAAAGTGTTCATGAATATTCCATCTTTTCTTCCTTATAAAAGTAGGCACAAGGTTTAAAATTTATCGAGAAAAGGGTGTGCTTACTCACAGATCACCCCTGAACACAAAATATTTTGACTCTTTCCCAAGTTCGTCCCCTTGCCTGTAGTCAACTTGTTCTGTTGTTGTACTGAATGGCCTAAGGCCATCAGGCTTTAAAGCACAGATATGTTAATGAAATTGATATTAAAAAAAATGGCTACTGAATGTATACCTATGTAGTTATATCAACTGTCTTCACCATAGTGCTGCAATTCAAAATTTTCTCGGTTCTTCTAAAGTAAGAACTATGTCACGGAAAATTTTGCAGCTTTGATGGGAACACCACAGATGGTCTGACCTGTCATCAAACTAGGAGTCTGGTAAGCAAATCCCATTTATAATGCAAAAAGAAAGATATGGCAGAGTTCTTGTTCTCATATATGAAGCATTAGCTCAGAGGTGGCATCCCCTCAGTCTTAGCTCCCTTAGTGACAGTGTAAGGTTCACTGTGCACGGTGGGTTAACTGTTTTGTTATATTGACTGTCCCTGATACAGGCTTTTGCAGATGCACTGAAGTCTTCAATTAATTTTAAAATTCTCTTCATTCCTAATCAGTTAAACCCACATACCAAATTCCTCTACTTACTGTAATGTAAAACAATAGATGTTAACAACTTAATTGAGAAAAAACATTTTTACAAGATGATGCACAAAGTTTTGAAATTTTCTTTTCATGTGAATGTTGTGACAGCTTTTGTCCCATATCTACTACTCCTTTCAGTGAGCACTGGATGGAGACACAAATTTTCATCCAGATTTGCCATTTAAAAAAATCAGGTGGCTCAGCCTGATGCAGGCTTTTCACTTTAACGTCACTTTGCTTCCATCACATTATTCAGTCTCCTGTGGTTTCCTTGGAGAAGTAACTCTTAGTGGGAATACACAGGAGAGAAAAGAAACACTGTTGCTTTTTCTATAACTGTAGAAAGAAAATGATGATATGAAAATTGTCTGACGTCCATCAGATATTGTTGCTGATTTACAGCTGACACTATTTCATTATTTCTTTTGTGCAACTGGAATGTCAAAAGTAATTCTGAGTGCGACATTTGGCATGATAATGAATCCTCTTTAATATTCCAACTCCTTCACTGTTGTAGGATTTTTTTCTGATATTGCTATAAATGTTGCAAAACATCAATGTCAACAGAAACCAGTACAAAACTTACATTATTTATGGCTGAAGTCTCAGAATACTTAAAACTAGAGTGTACTGTCAAATATATCACAATTTATATTTTTAAAGTCTAATCACTATATATCACAATTTACATGTTTAAAGTCTTATGATTTATGAGGAGCTGCAGGTATACTGATCCTAGAAAGATATATTTACTGTTACAAATCACTCACTCCATTACAGATTTGCTGTCTTTGCTCTTGGTTCACGTGCCTATCCCAATTTCTGTGCATTTGGAAAATATGTAGACAACATACTTGGAGAACTAGGAGGAGAGAGGATAGCTGATGTATGTAAGGCAGACGAACTGTGTGGTCAAGAGCAGACTTTCAGAAAATGGGCAGCCAACATTTTTACTGTAAGTGATTACATTTTCTAAGTCTTATAATTTTGAAATATCTCTGCTTTTCATTCTCATTTAATGAAATTGTTTTAATAGCACTATTAGAGATTAGGTGTACTTTCTGTGACATAATCTATAAAAAGTGAATTTTATAGCTTGCTTGTGAAGCATTCTGTATTGATGCTGACGAAACACTCCTGAAGGTGACAAAATCCTTAACAACTGCAACACTGTCAGCCACTACAGTAAGATTTGTGCACGCAAAGGAGGATAACCTGTTAAAAGGTATGTTATAACATTTACAGCAAAATTAGTTGTACCTCAAACTTGCTTGACACAAAATCTGCCACAATCTTCATAAGAAACTTTGCAACAACAGATTTTTCTTAATTACAGCTCTGTCAGCATTTCACAACAAGCAAGCATCCGTTTGCAGGCTTATAAAAAAGACTAACCTTCATCATGAGGATGTAAGGTAAGATGTGGCAGAGCGACTTTTGAACATGACTATTGGCAAATATGTGTTAAAGATGTATGAAATCTATACATAGGCTCTGAAAACAATGATTATGTGAAACCCAGCTCACTTTGTTCATCTGCAAGATCCAGAAAGCACCAGATACAAGTGATGATGCTGATGCCATTGTGCTTGACTTCCAGATGACATTTGATACAGTTCCATACAGCAGGCTAATAAACAAAATACTAGTGTACAGAATATCAGACTAGCTGTGGGACTGAACTGAAGAGTTTCTACCAAACAGAACACAGCATGTCATTCCCAGTGGAAAGAAATCTTCAGACAAAAAAGTAACTTGGGGGTGTTCACCAAGAAAGTGTTTATAGAAGTCACAACACTAAAAAATTGTAGCAAAATACAGGAAATCCTGCAGAGGAATGACGTTTAGTGCAGGGATGGGCAAGTGATCCCTCAACAGAAACAAATGTATTGCTTACTTCTGCAGACAAGATCTGTTCAAAAAATTCAGTAACTTTGTCCACAAAATTTTTCTACACTTACCTTATACCTATTGGGTATCATCTACTTTGAAATGCTCTCCTTTTGTCTATCATCACAAATCTTTGTCCTTGCAACAGGGTTTTCAACTTCACAAACAAAAAAACAAAAAGTCCACAGGGGCCAGTCTGGAGAGTATTGAGGTTGAGGCAGCACAGTGCTTTGGATTTTGTGCAAAGTGGCACACCAATACGGATGAATGTGCAGAGGCATGATGATGATCCAAGAGCCATAAATTTTTTCCTCACATTTCTGGCCCCTTCCTTCTCACATTTTCTTGCAGGTGTCGCAACATGTCCCAACAGCACCATTAACAGTTTATCCCTGTGGCACAAATTCATGATGACCTAATCCTTCAAATTCAAAGAAAACTATCAGCATGGCTTTGACATTTGACCTCACTTGACAAGGTTGTTTGGTCTTGAAGGGCCTTTCCTGATCCATTGTGAAGACCCCTTGGGCTCAACATCATAACCATAGACACACATCTCATCACCAGTTATGATTCTGTTAAGGAACATCTCGTTCTCATTTGTGCAATCCAAAAGCTCTTCCCAGATTGTAAGGCAAAGGTCTTTCCGGTTTTGATTCATGAGCTGTGGGACAAACTTGGTGGCAACAAGTGCATTCCAAGATGCTGTGTCATGATTTCACGACATGATCCAACTGAAATGTTACAGTCTTCTACAATCTCTTGGACAGTCAGTCTTAAATTAGCACGCACAGTTTTGCTGACATTCCTGACATGAGAACTGTCAGTAGATGTTGAAGGGCATCCTGAACAAGGGTCATCTTTAACTTCCATTTGGCCATTTTTAAATCATGCAAACCATTCATGTCACCAAGTATGGCTTAAGCACTCATCACCATAGGCTTCCTGCATCATTTGGTGTGTCTCTGTAAAGCTTTTCTTGAGTTTTAAGCAAAATTTAATGCGGATGTGTTGCTCCATTAACTCGACTATCAAGAAATTCATTAACTGTGCCACACATCATTCTGCTAAGTACAGCACTGAACAATAACTAACAGACATACAACAATGAAACTTCCAGCAGTTACACATTAAACACAGGCATTTGTAGGGACAACAACCACATTTCGCTCCAACACACCACTGGCACGAAATACCTAATGTTCCGGAATTTTTTCAATGGACTTCATACACCTTGCAGGAAGATCAGGAAAGTAAAATCAGAGAGATTTGAGCAAACTTAATATCAATTATTCTTCCTGTAAACCAATCATGACTGGAACAAGAAAGGGGAAGTGACAGTGGTACACAAAGTACCCTCTGTTGCATGCTGTAAGGTGGCTTGCAAAGTACAGATGTAGATTTATATGTAGATCTCCCTTTAGAGGCATATGTGACTCTTACTCATTCAATTGTAAGGTTTTGAAATGACACACAGTTTCCAGGATCAGCATCACACAATAAAAAGTATTAATCAAGAATCTGTCAGATCAGATAGACACTACTGCAGGAAGAAAATGATTGAAATGTGGTAGATTTGGAGTGGTTGTGTACATCACCTATAACTATAAAATTCTGTACAGTGCATACAAATATCACTTTCCACCTTCCTTATTCAGTTAGCAGATGGTGCACCACAAGTAAAATTGTCAGTATGCCTCTGGCCAGACTCACATTTTTCTATTTGCTGTATCTGTTATTACTTGAGCTGAATATGGAATACAGTAGAGTGTTTTTTGATTATTCTCAGAATGTACCCCCTCTTAACTTTAAAAGAATGTGTTTAAGTGATGTATAAGGTCTACAACTTTGCTTCTGCCATTTTGCAATAGAAGGCAGTAGCAGCAAGTGGGGTTCAGGCAGTTGGTCATAGGTGTAATACAATAAGCTTAGGCATCTGTAAACATAATGCCATAAAAATATTAGTCAATTTGTGATTGCATCATAAGGTTATTCTCGATTAAGTACATCAACTTACGTGCCCATTTCTTGCCATTTGCGGGAAGTTTTAATTTTCTGCTTTAACATGAAATCTGTGGCTGTGGCTCTAAAAATAGTGAGGGAACTATTAGTGAAAGAATGTGCAGAGAATGTTTTCACTGCCTTAAGAATGGTGATTTTGATGTTGAAGACCGGTAAGGTGGGGGAAGACATAATGTTTCATAACCACTGAAACAGACTAAGACAGTCACAGGACATCATTATTGAAAGCAATTGATGCATTTGAGCCCAGCACTCAAACACAAACGACCACAATACAGTGATTGACATGTAAAGGTAATTTTGCAGCAGGTCAATGCTTGACCCCATGTCGTAAAACCCCTCAAAATATACATGGAAATGTTGAAATGAGAAGTCCTATTCCTCCTGCCACATTCTCCATACGTTGCTCTCTCTGACTACCACCTTTTTCGATCAGTGGCTTACAGTCTGGCTGACCAGCACTTCCGATCATATGAACAAATGCAAAATTGAATCGATTCATGGATCCCCACAGAAGACGCCCAGTTCTTCCGCCACGGGATTTGTATGCTATCTGAAAGATGTGATAATGTAGTGGCTAGTGATGGGCAATAGTATGAATCATAATTTTTTTGTAAGTTTTTCACAATAAAGCTCCAAACTTCGAGGAAAAACAGCGGAGAGAGAGAGATAGATAGATAGAGAATGATCTGTCTTCCATATCGTTCATCCAATTCATCTCAGCACAGCACATGTCCTCCCCCTGAGCTAAGTTGATCTGGGTGGGTACCCCTACATATTCAGTGGTTGTGACTTATTGCACTGATTGTTCAGGTCTAAAGTAATCAAAATGTATATTGTCTTTTTTATTGCTTACAAGCATAAAATTTATTAGAGCACTAATGGACAACTGTTCTTGCTAACGGACAACTGTTCTGAAGCATTAGATGACCCACCCTCTGCTTGTCACCTGTGGAGAACGATATGAGACAACAACAGTAGATTTGTTTAATCAATTTCTTTATTCTAGCCCTCAGCTGTAGTGCATCAGGAACAGCTTTGTGAGAGCGTCCAGTTTCCCCTCAAGTGAAACAACAGACATCCAGCATTGTTGACAGTGCAAAGAGCAGGACATCACTTGAATACCACTGTCAGAGAAGTCTCCAGCTATGACCATGATGACAGTGTGGCAACACAGCTGGCGATACCGCAGAGGTGACTGTGACATTCCTCCAGTGAGTGAGCAGCTCTCTGGTCTGGAGGCAGCCACTCTTGTCTCAGGGCAGACTGCTCTGCCCCGTGGTTTAACACCCCATACTGCATTCCGAGATGTCGCTCCAGGTGTCATATGCTCATTGTGTAGGCTGTGATACTGAGACAAGAATATTTTAGCACACGAATGGCTGATTTCTTATACGCTCCATACTATGTTTGTTTAGGGCTTAAGGCACATACTGTAAACACTTTCATGGAAGGAAGTGAGGAAAGGCTTCCATCGTTCTGCTAGCATATTGCAGCATCAGCTGTTATCACACTGCACCCAGCTGGCTCTGATTCAGATTGCCTGTCAGCTGTGTTTTCACAACACATAACACTCTTGACTGCCTGTGGCTGGTTCTGTTGCAACTCACTTCCACTTCGGTGTACATTCTGACCGAACATGGTTGTCGATATGCTATATTTCCCTCCTTTTTACCGAGACCCAGCACCTTTAGTCGACCAAACTAGATTATCCTTCACACTAGATTCCTAGTGACTGGCACTTCTGGCCCTGTTTCACCTCACAGGAATTATTCTAACAATCAGTTTCCTCAACCGTATCACTTAGTCTTACACATTCTTTTATGGCCCTTTGCTCTGCTACTCAACTCAGACACAATGAAACTTACTTCGCTGCTAGGCTTGTTGTGTAATAATTTCTAATTCTCTGTTCCAAACTTACAAGTTAAAATAAATCAATTATCTTTAACACTGTAAATAGTCTTCACGGGTGTGCCGCCGGATGACGTTGTGCAAATCCCACACCCGTGAAGACTATTTACAACATATCTGCCAGGAAAGCCTGAAGAGTCACATCTTTAACACTACCCCCTTCTGTGTTCATCATCCTTCTACTGCTTTCATGGTCGACATATCGAATCCACTGGAATCCAAATTATGGCAGGGTTTGGACTCAGTCTTCTGTTTCATCTTCTACATACCAAAACAAGGACTATGCTCACCAGAACAAATGTCAGTGTGGTGGCTGGTATGACAATAGTCAATGTTGTCTCATTCAGTACTGATTTTCCTGATATAAATTTACATGCTGCAATAAGGCTTCCAGGGAGATGTGTCCATCCTCCGGGTTCAGAAACATATTTATAGACTACATTAATTCTGGCCCTAGAGTTTGATTTAAGCTGGTGAGATCTGTGGCATGTAGCACTTCCATTTGCTCCTCTGGTCAATACAAATGAGGCTTCGAAATATTCATGTGAGTTATCCCTGAATTTGTGGAGGACTGATGAAAAGTAGGCCCCATTATCTCACACGCTGTTCCATTTAATAACAAACCACTCCCATTTAATTCTGGCCTCTTTGCTGATGTGAGCTTCCCCTGCTTGGGACAACTAGCCACTACCACCATCTTGTCAAAGGTAGAGTACAACCAATATGCCTCCAGCTTGATCACTTCTTTATTGCATTCACTTACCTCCATTTGCCCCATTAGCAATTTCATTGTGCAGGAACCTCACTCATCCCTCTTTTTTTACCATATTTGAACAGACTGTGATTTCCCCTTGGTGGCATTTTTGTAACTTTGCTTCCTCCATTTCTATATATCTTTCCTTAACTTTTGCAGTTAATAATAGTCGTCGTTTTTACCCATACAAATTTATTCAGTATCCCACACTTCACAGGATATGCATGAACTATGTGGCACTTTTAACATCTTTGTTTTCCTGCTGCTGGTACAGAAACAGAAATGTAAACTTTCACTTCATCAGTTCTCACTAACACTATGGCTATCTTGAAATTAAAAGATAAGTTTTTGGGCCTTGGTTCTAATACCAACCACCACACTGTTGGTCATTCCTTCTGCACTTTCCTTAGACCCTTTAAATACAGCACTGGCAACAAGTTTACCCCCAGCTGACCTCTTACAGCCTGCTGCATAGCCTTCTGTAGTTCTGTTTCTTCTCCCTTTGCTTCCCAAACACTATCTTCCATGGACTGGAACTATTTTGTTATTACTACCTCCCTATCTAAGACTCCTATTTTTGTTCTTAGTTCCCCAATGTTCTGATTAACTGCCCCTTCTGTAGCTTTGGCATACCAAATTACTTCTCCAGTCAAATTTTGTAGTAGTCGTGGGTTATTCATACGTCCTTCTCTAAACTTGCAAGCTGCATATTGTACCAATAATTAACAACTTTTTTCCCTTTTGCCCATTGCTTAACCTCTTCTATGATGTCATTCACCCTTCAAATGTCTTCCTCATCAGCAGGGCTAAATATTGTTTTCATAAGCCAATTTCCTGCGGCGATCCAACCCCTCTTTCTTCGCGTATGTGGAATAACACCCAGTACCGGAGTCATTTCACTCCTTAAGTTCTCGTATGCTCCATGTACTCTTTCACATACCCTGGCACTTCTTTTGAGTATCCCGTGCCTTTCCATTTCCTGACGGAATTTTTCGAATGCTTCTTCCCATCTTCTCACCTCGTTATGCATCTCAAGTGCATTGAATATCACCTGTATCGCCCAGCAATGACTGGCGATCACTTTGTCTTCCTGCTTGACGAATAGCACTCCCCCTTCCAGGTGCTGGTTCCATAATGCTTCCACCCCTAAGAAGATTAGTCTCACTACCAACAGCATCACCTTGCCTTCTCTTCAACAATACCTATTACTTTCCTCCCCCTTAAATTCCCTGCTGTTCTGCAGCTCATTATGCTAATTATACTAAAGCTATACCTAATCTAAAAGAAAATATTAAATGATTACCTCTTAGGTCTTAATCCATACTGGTTCCTTGTTACTGTTTCATTCACAACCTCTTGTTTATCTTTCAAAACTTTTCTCTTCGCTCTCCCTTTCTAGTCCACATCTTTTATCCCTGGAATAGCTTCCAGACTACCTTGAAAAGGTATCAACTACCCTACATACAAAATTGTAATTCTTGTTGGCAACTGAATATTGATATTTACTGGTGACATAGTCTCTACTACCTGGTATGGTCCCTGATACTTTGCAAAAAACTTAGGCTTTCCCTTTGGCATATGCGAATTTGCAGCATCATCCGTTGCCAACCTTATACTGTGGCATTCTTGCCATATGGCCCACTGCTTCTTCCTGTTTCTCCACAACTAGTGTATTTGCCCTCCATACTCTATTCTAAAGTTTCCTAATCATTTTGGCAAATTCCTTAACAGACTCTTCCGTCTTCCCTTCCCTTGTTTTCAATATGTTGAATGGTGATGGTATTTTACTACCATGTACTACTTCATATGACAATAACTCTGTATTTATAAGCTCTTTTAAGTTACAGGCAGAGATGACAAACTTCAAATAGACATCCCAGTTGGTGTGGTGTGAGACAATGGCAGTATCCAAGCATCTTCCAATTGTCCTATGCACTTTTTCAGTTCTTCAATTGGCTTGTGGATGAATAGGACCCATCTTTAACTTCTTCACATTCAGTAACTTACAAAATTCCTTGAATAGACTTGACCTGAAGTTCGTTCACTGGTCTGTTACTATTGTTTCAGGCATTCCAAACTTCAACTATTCACAAGTGTTTGTGCCACTGTTGCTGCCTGTTGGATTGGCATCACAACCATTTCCACTTATCTTGGAAAATGATCTGTAATTGTGTGTACTTATTCCATGCAGGTGTTTTACTGAATGGAGCCAGAACATCATTCCCCAGAAATTTGAATGGTGCTAATGCTTCACGTACCTTAGCAATGGCACTCTCGTTTGATGCAAATCCACACTCTGGGCATACTCTATGCAATTCCACACATACTGGTTTACATCTGTCTGCCTATTCCTCAATCAATACCTTTCTGCTACTCTTCTGTTAGTAGATCTGCAACCTGTATGACCCACTAATATATGATCATTAGCTGCTCACAGCATTCTATTTCTTATCTTCAATGGGACCACTGCCCACGGTCCCAGCTTGGTTTCTCAGCATAGCAACCCATCTTGCATACAAAGCTGTGGCTGCTTAAAATACTGCTTACATCTGTCACCTGATCTCTGTGCAGTTTGCCATTTCTTATGCTCACTACCCCCAATATGTAATACTGCTACTTTTCTACTTAAGCCATCTGCATACCCATGCTTCTTTCCAGGATTATGTGTGACTTCGAAATAAAATTCTCTTAGTCAACAGACTAGAAGGATTCTCTAACTCCAACATCCATTTTAATACTACATGATCTATTATTATGCTAAGCTTTCTACCATACAGATAACATTTGAAACATCTGATTCCATAAATAAGACTTAATAATGTCTTTCTGTAGAATTTAGTTGCCTTGATGCATAAGCTACTGTATGTTCTAATATTAGAGAACCATACAGCAACCATACAGCAGAGATGCTGAGTTTCAATAGTCACAACATCTACATCTACATCATTACTCTGCAATTCACATTTAAGTGCTTGGCAGAGGGTTCATTGAACCACAATCATACTATCTCTCTACCATTCCACTCCCGAACAGCGTGCGGGAAAAATGAACACCTAAACCTTTCTGTTCGATTCACAAAAAGATTCACACAATTATAGCATTTCTACCTCTTGTGACAACACACAGCCAGGTGCATGATTTGATGCATCACATAATGAAACAAATTCTCTATTAAAATCCAGAAATATCAATATCAGACTCTATGTTAAAGCTGATTTTAGCTCCTGAAAAGCATGCTGACTCCTTTCTGACCACACAAATTTAGTATCCTTTTTTACAATTGCGTAAACCATCTGGCAATACCTGTAAATCCTTTCACAAACCAGTAGCAATAGTTAACAACTACTAAGAACAATTGCAACTCATTTACAGATTCTGGTGCAGAAAATTCAGGTACAGCTCTAATTAACCTTGGGGCTTTCTTAACCCCCTCTTTACTTATGATATGACCTAGGTATGCTACCTCTTCCATCACAAAATTACACTTTTCTGTACTGGATGATAACTTTGTGCTTTTAACCTTAGGAATACTTCCCTTCATCATTGCATATGCCATTCCACATCATTCCCATACATGATTATGTAATAAAGATACAGTATTGCTGTAGTTTTAAACCTCTGAGTACTCTGTTCAACAATCTCTGAAATGTTGCAGGCGCATTTTTAAAATCCAAATGGCATTCTTCTGAATTGGTAGTGCCCCCAGAGTGCTGCAAATGCTGTTTTGTGTAGATCCTTATGTCCAAACTCTATCTGGTGATAACCACTCTTCAAATGCATTGCTGAAAAATGTTTGCATCACCCTAAATGATCTGAGGTTTCTGTGATATTTGGTGAAGGGTAGGTGTTCATTGTGATTTTCACATGTAGATGCCTGTAATCACAACAAAACCTGTATTTTCATTATCCATCAGTTTATTTTTATCCTTTTTTTTTTGGCACAATAACTATTCCTCCCCCCCCCCCTCCACCCCCCTGCCCAATGCATTATTACTTTCTTCAATTATTCCATCTTTCAGCTGTTGATCGAAAAATTCTTCCAAAATCTGCTGCAAGTACCTATTCTGTATGGTTGTGGTAGACTGGCGATCCATTTCCCCATTGGTATGCGGTGCTGTGTAATATATGAGCTGGTAATGGTACTTCTGGAAAAATTAAATCCATAAATACCAAACATCATTTTTCCATCCATTCCCTACTGCTTCTCCCTACATGCTTCACTTTTTCTCATAAAGTAGTTTCAATGGCATCCGGCAATTGTCCGGGTTGACACCCACTGTGTCCTATTCGTTTTCTTTCAGGATATCCATGTTAGTGATTAACAAACCCTATGTTAATCATATGTCCTCTGTGCTAAAATTATCCATAGAAACGTACCTTCGTTTCACCCTTTATTTCTTGTGTGCATACCTCTTTTAATTAAGCAACACACTTGACTTAATACTTCATTCTCTTCTAACGGTTCCACCAAAAACAAAATTACTACCAGTAAGATAGACTCAACACAGACCCAAAGGGATTTGTCAGTACCCTTAGGTACACAATCGTGCGAATCAAATCTTAGTGTGATCATTCTCAGTTTAATCTGTTCATCCTTTGCAATAGACGTTCCTCGTGACATCACTAACTGGCAATGGCTTCACCTAACTGAAACATTTTTCCATCAATTTCCATCAGAAATTGCCAAAGACCAATTATGGCACAAGGCTGATTTAAGAAATGTAATCCTAAAATCATGTCACAGTCCTCACTCATGTAGCACAAACTCTACACATTGTTTAAATTGAACTGGATCCAGGTAATAGTCTATGTCCGCCAATCATAATGGTGTAAAATTTTTATCTGACCCTCTACACTACCTGTACCGTGGTTGGTCCCATTGCTTACATTTCATCGGATCACTACTGGTGACCAACACATGTACCCCTCTGTCAAATAAAACCCTGCAAGCCTCTGTTCCTACTATTCCCCTTATTGCACAATCCGCCTCTGCATATGAAGAATGACTGTAGGTAGACCAGGGGTTCCCACTGGCACTTAACACATTATTCTTCCCCAGTCCTCCGCTTCTAAAACTATTACTTCCTCTCACTTTATTCACACCACCTGAAGCTGGTGACACTGCCTCCTTACATGCCTCATTTGTTCACATCTGAAACATTTTATACTAGCTGCAAACACTGTCCGTTTACCCTGTATTCCAGTTGACAAATCAATCTCCTCGCACTCTATAGCTAACTGCACTAATGTGCACAAATCTGTCAGATCCCCTGTCTGTAAACATCTTGATGTTTCCACATGCAACTCTCTTAAAAAACATCAAGGACCCTGTGCTCATCTTCTGTAAAATAACTTCATTGCCTACAGCATCCTATCTTAATTCATAGGTACATCCATTAATTTTCCTTACCCTACCCACAAACTGTTCCACAGTTTCCATGTTTCTCTTAGTTACCACTGCTAATTGTTCGCTATAGTATCTGGCACCATTTTATTTCATGTACCTCTGAATTAACCCTTTAAATTCTTCAAATGCTGTGGTTCCCTTAAGAGCTTCTGTATACTGTATGTAAGTTTTAGCTTCAACTGTTAGTCTCAATTTTGCAACACACAATAATTTCTTATCAGACCAACCTTCCATCTCAGCCTGGTTTCCCAGAGTTTTCCCCAGGTTGTATACACCCTGTAATAGTTTTAGTGTCATGGCTTGTCGTTATGTGCAAGGACTGGTATGGTGACATAGGGTTGAAAAACAAGCATCAGTGTGTATTACAATTGCAGTCAACATAGGTCTGGACAAGGTGAGCAGGGCTTCACCTGTAAAGCTGTTTTACCAAACAACAGCAACAGTGCTGAAGTTCTTCACAAGTAGCAATGTGTTAATGGAATGCACAGAGGTCCTCTTTCCATACCAGGGTTGAAGAACATGATTCAGAAGTGGTGATTTGGGTTTTCCTCCAGGAGAGGTCAACTCCGAATTGTGCCACAAGCTGTTGCCATGGCTGGGAATGCTGGACACAATGTGCAGTCTTCAAGCAGTGCACAAGCTGTGTTGTGACAGCTGAACATTCCATAGCCCACCATTCTGAAAGTGCTGCAAACAATTGTGAAATGGTGTCTCTAATGCTGTGCCGGCTGTTGTGGATGCAGATAGTCATCACATTGAACAATGATTGTAACCTGGAATGTAGGCATGGTACACAATTAACAAATGTTACCCTCTCACATTAAATTAAAATGTGTTCCTTTCAATGGTGTATTCGTTATCTCTCTTCTGCATGTCCTTAGAAGTGTCTCAAGTTTCACTGCCCTACAATCACTCTCAAGTACTGAAAGTTCAATTATAATCACCTTGTACACCTACATCCATACTCTGCATGACAGAGGGTACTTCCCATTGTACCATTTAGGCTGATTTCTTCCAGTTATTCAGATTTGGGATACAGGAAGAATGACTGTTTAAATGCCTCTGTGCCGCTATAATTAATCTGATCTTGTATTCATCATCCATTTGGGAGCGATACGTAGAGGGTTGTATGAAACGTTTAAGTAGATTTTCTCATGATAATTTGCACCTGTCTTCAAATGTCTGCCAGTTCAGTTTCTTCACTGTATTGGTACACTGCCCACATGTCCAAAAAGCCTATGAAATGATTTGTGCTCTCCTTCTGTGTATATGTTCAGTATCCCCTGTCAGCCCTATCTCAAATAGGTCCAACACAATTCAGTAATATTCTAAGGTTGCACAAATGTTTTGAAAACAATCTGCTTTGTAGAATGATTCCATTTTCTAGTAGTCTACCAATGAACTGAAGTCTGCTGCCTGCTTTCCCAATGACTGAGCATATGCGATCATTCCATTTCATATCCATACAAATTGTTACACTCAGGTGTTTGTAAGAGTTGTCCAATTTTAACTGTGCATCACTGATGTTGTAGTGATAAGATACTACACTTCCTTTTTTCATTTTGTGAAGTGCATAATTTTTTGTTTTCGAACATTTAAAGCAAGTTGCCCATCTCAGCAATACTTCAAAATCTTATCAAGATCCAACTTAATATTTTTGTAGCTCCTTTAGACGGTATTTCATTACAGACAACTGCATTTTCTGCAAAAATTCTGAGACTACTATTAACATTGTTTCCAACATCATTAATATACAACATGAACAGTGAGAGTTCCAACACACTTCACTGGGAGCACACATGAAGTGACTTCTACATCTGTCAATGACACTCCATCCAAGATAACATGCTGTGTCCTCTGTACCAAGAAATTTGCAATCCAGTCAGATACCTTACTTGATACCTCACATCACGGTACTCTCATTAAAAAGAATAGAGGTCAAAACAAGTCAATTGTTTTCCAAAATTAAAAAGAATGCATCTCTGATTACCTAGACCCTTGGGTTTCAAGATGTCATGTGATAAAATGACAGTGTGGGTTTCACATGGATTTACATAACTGATGTTTTTGGAATTCATACTAGTTTGCATGGAGGGAGTTCATTCTGTTTGAGATAACATGTGCTAAAAGGGCGGTATGGGTTTTACGTGGTTTTACGTAACTGATGTTTTTGGAATCCATACTGGTTTTTATGGAGGGAGTTCATTCTGTTTGAGATAACTTATTGCCTTTGAACTCAGAATATTTTCTAAGATTCTACAACAAATGGATGTGGAGGATATTTGACATTAGTTTTGTCGATCACTTCTGCTGAACTTCTTGCAGATGGGGGCAAGCTGCGCTTTCTTCCAAACATGAGGCATGGTATTGTGTTCAAGGGATGTACAGTATATTATTACTCAAAAAGGAGCTAAGTCAGATGCAAATTTGATATAAAATCTGACAGAGATTTCATCATACCTTGGAGATTTGTCCAGTTTCAGTGATTTCAGCTGTTTCTTGACATTACTGGACACTAATATTTATGTTACTCATCTCTGTGGTTGTGTAAGCATTAAATCAGGGTAATACTCCTGCGTTTTCCTTTGTGAAGGTACATTTGAAAAAGCGTACAGGATTTCTGCTTTTGGTTTGCAACTCTCAATTTAGTTCCTGTCTTATGTGTGACAATCTGGACACTACCTTTGGTGTTACCAACAGCCTTTGAATATGACTGGAATTTATTTGGGTTTTGTGAGAAATCCTTTGAGAATATTCTGCTACAGCACTCATTGAAGGTTTGACACGTGGTTCTCTTGACAGCCAGATGTGTTTAATTCAGCATCTCTGTATCTCTAATCTTATACTTAAACCTTCTTCTTGTTTTAGCTTAGTTACCCTTTTTACTTTGCACTTCAAAATATGGTTGAAAGTCATGGCCACACTATGACACAGAGTATTCCAACAGGCAAGGCATTTCATCACTAACCCACTAACATATGAAATAAATAATTACAGTCCACGTTTCTTATGAGACGATAAGTGTAAGATGTAGTTTTGCCAACTCTATCGTAATCATAAAATTGCACTTCTGTTTAACAAGTGGCAATGACAACCACACATGAACATTGTCTGTAAAATTTGAGAATGATGTAAATATTAGCTCCAGGTTCCAAAAATACAACAAAATTAGCTATTAGTCAATGAAATAACATCACTATCAACTTCTATGTTCTTTGTGGTTTTTTATGTGTTACATTCTATGGTGACCAATGGTCTTGAGGAATCTCAACATAGATAAGAAATAAATAGAAACTGAAAAAGTAGAAATGGCAGAATGTTACTTTAAAATACATTTCATCAGTCTCTAAAGCTTCACAGTAAAATATATCTGTTCACAATAAAACAACTTGTGCTTTGAGCATGGGAAATGTTCAGTAAACTTAAAAACATATTGGTCTATTTGATCAGTGACTATGGAATATATCACAATTACAATAAAAGATTAAACAGTGTAACAATGTGTTGGCATTACTTATGAATGAAATTCATGCTAATTACATTTTCATGTCATTTTTTTCAGTCATACTACAATTCTACTTCAGCTGAAGACTGATCTCACATACTTACCTGGGGATCATGTTGCTGTTTTCCCATGCAACAGGCCTGCAGTTGTCAATGGGATTCTGGAACGTATACATTTTCAGCATGACCCTGATCAACCTGTTGAGCTTCAAATGCTGAATGAAGCATATACATCCAATGGTAACAAATGGTTCATTTTGCTTCCACAATAATTAAATTTTTAGATATTTCAGTTTTCTTATCTTTTCCCTGCAAACATTAACACAATATCAGTCAACAATTATCTGGCACCTGTGCCAAATGATTTTATGTGACAGTATTTCACAGATGATGAACATAAAAAAGAATGTCAAGTCATATACAAAGTACAGTATCATTTCCTCTCATAATGGTGTGTAAGAACTTCAATCCTCAATTTGGGGAGAAATCTACAAAAAAGAAACTGAAATGGTTTCATTAAACTGTCCCTTCAATTTTGCAGTGAACTTATCTACAAGAATATTGAGAAGAGGCAGCACATTTATAATTAATGTATAGATTACACTGTGAAATGCGTTACTAACAAGTAATAGTATAATACTCCATTTATATCAGCACTGGCAGATATTAAGGTCAAAGAAACAAGATACGCAAGTATTTGGTCACCAATCCACTTCCACAGGAAATAAGTCATGAAAAATCATCTATGGCAGAGGTGAATAGTGCACAGTTAAATTACATTACATGAATCACATTCAACGGGTACTGAAGAGAAGGGTTCCTGGAATGTGGATAGAAGTAAAGGAAGTACATTTTATTTAAGTGCAACAAAATTTAACTTTGTGAAAGACTGTACTACTGCAGAAAATCATTTATTACACTGTAACATAACACACAACTTTGAAGAATCTCTATGAGAGTGCTCTTCAGTGGAGTAGAAAGAGTTGCCCAAGAAAAAGATTCTGAATTCAGTTTTAAGTTTTGTCACATTATCCACTTGAGATTTAATATTCTGCAGCAGGTTGTTGAATTAGATGTGACTCCTGCTGTAATGTGAAACCGGTTTAATCTTTTCATAAGTTATTTTAGGCCAAAGTATTACATTTATGATATGCACCATTTTCATTTACATCTGCATTCACATTTTACAAATAGTGCAAAGTGCGTGGCACAGTGTACTACCCATTATACCACATATTAGGTTTCTTTGTGCTCTGTTGATGCACAGAGTATGGAAAAGAATGACTGCTTAAATGTCTTCGTGCTTGTTGAAATTAGTCTAAACTCATCTTTGTGGAACCTATGAGACTGAAATGTTGTATATTTATAGATTTGTCACTTGATACTTGTTCTCTAACTTTGCGAGTATAATCAGACTTCTGCAGGATAACTGGCATCTACCTTCAAGCACCTGCCAATTTAAGTTTTTCATCACTTGCATGAAACTGCCCAAAGAGTCAAACAAACATGTGGCACTTGGTCTGCCCCTCTTTGAGTATGTTTAATATCCCCTGTTGGACCTATCTGACTGGGTCACCTTCATGTGAACAATACTCAAAGATGAGTTGCAGGACTGTCTTGTAAGTAATCCCACTTGCTCACCGATTGTATTTTCCTTATGAACTAAAGCTTGCCACTTGCTTTATTAATGACTGAGCCTATGTGACCACTCCATTTCATATTCTCATAAATTGTCACACCCAGGTATTTGTGTGAGTTCACTTGTGACTTACTGATATTGTAATCATAGGATATTACATTTTGCTTTTTGTGAACTGCACAATTTTAGGTTACTGGAAATTGAAAGCAAGTTTCTAATCTACACCACTTTGAAATCTTGTCAAGATCTGACTAAATATTCATACAGCTTTTTTTCACATAGTACTTAACTACAGATAACCGGTCATCTACAAAAATCTTCCTGGTAATTAACATAACATGAACAATACGGATCCAAACACACATCCATGGGCACACCTAACATTACAACTATGGGGTGTTCAAAAAGTCTCACAGCAGTGCCATATGATTGTTAGCCATGCGTGCTCTATGATTGTTCGCCTGCCTGGGTTTTTCAACGAAACAATAACTGCACAATGATACTGTAGTGATATTCTGTACCCATTCATGGGAGAACTTGGGTTAAGTGAAATACTGAACGATTATTTTCAGCAAGATGGTGCAACAGCACATACAGCTCACGTTTCAATGTCACTGCTTGCTGATGTTTTTCGTGATCGCATAATTTGACAGGAACTTTGGCCTCCATGATCGCCTGACCTAACACCACCTGACTTTTTCTTCTGGGGTGCAGTGAAAGCAACTGTCGATAAAAATCATCCAAAATGCATTGATGAATCGAAAACTACTATATCCACTTTCACTGCTTCTGTTACAGAAGAAATGTTACAGCTTGTGTTTGAAAACATGATTAGATGAATTGAATTGTGTATTCAACAACAGGGGGAACACTTTCAACATTTAATGTGAAAATTTGTGAGTAAAAATGAATATTCAATAAATTAATAACTTGTTCAAAAATGGTTCAAATGGCCCTGAGCACTAGAAAGAAATATTTGTAATGCCAACAGACATTAATGAATATATGTATTGTAAAGCAGTCGTCAAAATAAAAAATGGAACTGATAAATTTATAAATTTAATGTATTCAACTGAAAATGGTGCTAGCTACAGCACAGTTGTCTAAACACTAAGTTGAAATAATAAATTTTAAGCATTCAACTAATAATTATATTACAGATTGTGACACAATAGAGTGTCACCAGCAGCATTTTATTATAAACCATGCGAGATATGTCACTAGGGTGGCTAAAATAATAAACTGAAACAACAGGGGATACCAACTCTCACAGTAAAATCCAAACACTGTTGGATATAGTTTTTTCAACATTAGAGTGCAAAAGAAAAAGTCAGTTGTCAAATAACTAGTACAGGAAAATATAAATTTGATTGCAGTTCAGAAATATGCAATATCTTCAGTGATTACAAATAGGAAATTATAAGAAAATAAAATCAAAATTTCCATTAAATGAGCAATTCCTCGTTATCAGCAACCAACTGACTTTGGTATGTTTGAAACTTAAGGCTTTTGGTAGTGAATACACTATTGTTAGCATAATTTCAGCATATCTGCATGTCATCTAATAATATTCGTACTTACGCTTATTGTCCATTACAAAATATTCATGATATTTGATCCACAGACGATGAAGAGATTGAAGAAATGTATAATGAGATAAAGGAAATTATTCAGAAAGTGAAGGGAGACCAAAATTTAATAGTCATGGGGGACTGGAATTCAATAGTAGGAAAAGGAAGAGAAGGAAAAGCAGTAGGTGTACATGGAATGGGGGAAAGGAATGAAAGAGGAAGCTGCCTGGTAGAATTTTGCACACAGCGTAGCTTAATCATAGCTAACACTTGGTTTATGAATCATGAAAGAAGGTTGAATATGTGGAAGAAGCCTGGAGACACTGAAAGGTTTCAGATAGATTATATAATGTTAAGACAGAGATTTAGGAACCTCGTTTTAAACCGTAAGACATTTTCAGGGGCAGATGTGGATTCTGACCACAATCTATTGGGTATGAACTTCAGTTTAAAACTGAAGAAATGGCAAAAAGGTGGGAATTTAAGGAGATGGGACCTGGATAAACTGAAAGAACTAGAAGTTGTAGTGAGTTTCAGAGAGAGCATTAGGGAACGATTGACAGGAACAAGGGAAAGAAATACAGTAGAAGAAGATTTGGTAGCTTTGAGTCATGGAATATTGAAGGCAGCAGAGGATCAAGTAGGAAAAAAGACGAGGGCTAGTAGAAATCCTTGGGTAACAGAAGAGATATTGAATTTAAATGAGGAAAGGAGAAAACATCAAAATGCAGTAAATGAAGTAGGCAAAAAGGATTACAAACGTCTCAAAAATGAGATCAACAACAAGTGCAAAATGGCTAAGCAGGGATGGTTAGAGAACAAATGTAAGGATGTAGAGGCATATATCACTAGGGATAAGATCCACAGGAAAATTAAAGAGACTTTTGGAGAAAAGAGAATCACTTGTATAAATATCAAGAGCTCAGATGGAAAACCAGTTCTAAGCAAAGAAGGGGAAGTAGAAAGGCGGAAGGAATATATAGAGGGTCTATACAAGGCTGATGTACTTGAGGGTAATATTATGGAAATGGAAATGGAAGAGGGCATAGGTGAAGATGAAATGGGAGATATGATACTGTTTGAAGACTTTGGCAGAGCACTGGAAGACCTAAGTCAAAACAAGGCCCTGAGAGTAGACAACATTCCAATTAGAACTACTGATAGCCTTGGGAGAGCCAGCCCTGACAAAACTCTACCATCTGGTGAGCAAGATGTATGAAACAGGCAAAATACCCTCAGACTTCAAGAAGAATATAATGATTCCAAACCCAAAGAAACCAGGTGTTGACAGGTGTGAAAATTACCAAACTATCAGTTTAATAAGTCATGGCTGCAAAATACTGACACAGATGAATGGAAGAACTGTTAGAGGCCGACCTTGGGGAGGATCAATTTGGATTCTGTATAACTGTTGGAACACGTGAGACAAAGGAAAGGCAAACCTATGTTTCTAGCAATTGTAGACTTGGAGAAAGCTTTTGTCAGTGTTGACTGGAACACTCTCATTCAAATTCTGAAGGTGGCAGGGGTAAAATACAGGGAACAAAAGGCTATTTACAATTTTTACAGAAGCCAGATGGCAGTTATTAGAGTCTAGGGGCATGAAAGGGAAGCCGTGGTTGGGAAAGAAGTGGGACAGGGTCATAGCCTATCCACAATGTTATTCAATCCATACATTGAGCAAGCAGTAAAGGAAACAAAAGAAAAATTTGTAGTAGGAATTAAAATCCATCGAGAAGAAATAAAAACCTTGAGGTTTGCTGATGACATTGTAATTCTGTCAGAGATGGCAAAGGACCTGGAAGAGCACTCGAACAGAATGGACAGTGTCTTGAAAGGAGGGTATAAGATGAACACCAACAAAAGCATATGAGGATAATGGAATGTAGTCTAATTAAATCAGGTGATGCTGAGGGAATTAGATGATGAAATGACACACTTAAAGTAGTAGATGGGTTTTGCTATTTGGGGAGCAAATAACTGATGATGGTCGAAGTAGGGAGGATATAATATGTAGACTGGCACTCAAGAAGAGAAATTTGTTAACATTGAGTATAGATTTAAGTGTCAGGAAGTCTTTACTCCAAGTATTTGTATGGAGTGAAGCCATGTGTGGATGTGAAGCATGGACAATAAATAGTTTAGACAAAAAGAGAATAGAAGTTTTCGAAATGTGGTGCTACAGAAGAATGCTGAAGTTTAGATGGGTAGATCACATAACTAATGAGGAGGTATTGAATAGAACTGGGGGAATTTGTGGTACAACATGACTAGAAGAAGGGATCGGTTGGTGGAGCATGTTCTGAAGCATGAAGGGATCACCAAGTTATTATTGGAGGGCAGCATGGTGGATAAAAATTGTAGAGGGAGACAAAGAGATGAATACACTAAGCATATTCAGAAGGAAGTAGGGTGCAGTAATTACTTGGATATGAAGAAGCTTGCACAGGATAGAGTAGCATGGAGAGCTGCATCAAACCAGTCTCTGGGCTGAAAACAACAACAACAACAACAACAACAACAACAACCACAACAACAACAACATATGATTTCCATATGTTGCCATACCTATCACTATTGTTATCAGGAAATGGAATTTGTCACTGATTTTGTTTTTGATTTGTAATGATTAGTAGTGTGGTTAGAAACGATCTCTACATTATAAAGCTCTCTTTCTAAAACAAGGAACTTTAAGAGGTGACTTGCAAGGTACTCTTTTACTTCGATATACTGATGTCCCCGCCTGATGACTGCCAACAACCCAGACAACCAAATAAATAAAAATTGATAAATAAAGACTTTAGCACCAGAATATGAAACCCCATACTGAAGCCTAGATAGAGGTGCATAGTCTATAAGAAAATTCTTTTTATTTCTAGTATTGTGGTTGTGAATTGCACAGTCCACACTAAATCAGAAATACAATTTGGTAATAAATGTGATTCTGTCATGTAAGATGTATTATTGCACACTAGTAGAATGAATTCCGCTTTACCTCCGAATAATATGCTATAGGAAAGTACTGAGTTATATTTGTGAGATACACTGTCAATCCCCTTGGCAGGTCACCATGACTAGAGGCATTTCTAAGTAGACAGAACTGAAACTATTGGTTAACTTACTCATGTGTTGGTGCCACATCACTTTACTGTTCACCTGTATGCCTAGGACCCTGATTCATTGTATGTCTTGTACATGTAAAGTAATTTTTTCCTTTGTTGGGGGTCATGTAACATGAATCATTATAAGATTAAAAGGTCAGTTGTTTGCTACAAATAAGTTGTAAGGCAGTTCTGTTATTCTGCCGGTGTATCTGGTATGAATGTATTTCAGACCTTTATCAGTATTCTTATTCAGTCTAAATTTAACTAAGTAAAATTAGCAGGGAAGTCAATACTTAGGAGGAAAACAGATGCTGCTTCTTCTTAGCAATATAAAATGTCTACCATTTATCTCTCACTGTTAGCTAAATATCTACAGAGGAAATTACCATGTATCACAGGACAAGAGACACCTCTAACAACAGAGATCTTGTTTACAATGACTGTTGCTCCTTAACAAATGGATAAAGGAAATCTTCAGCCCTTGATGCTAGGTGGTCATGTTGTTTGTTGTAGACATGACTAATATGGTTTTAGATTAGATTAGATTTACTTTCATTCCAATTGATCCATAGTGAGGAGGTCCTACAGGATGTAGAACATGTCAGAAAAACAATAATACGTGACAAATATTTACAACTAAAACCAATAAGCTAATGTACCTTCCACAGGTTACAAGTGGAATGATCATCTTTTTTTCTGCATTAATACACTGAATTTAAAATTTATTTTTTTTTTTTAATTTATAAGGTAATGTAATAAGTAAAGGTGTTTTGCTATTTGGGGAGCAAAATAACTGATGATCCTCAAAGTAGAGAGGATATAAAATGTAGACAGCCAATGGCAAGGAAAGCGTTTCTGAAGAAGATAAATTTGTTAACATCGAGTATAGATTTAAGTGCTAGGAAGCCGTTTCTGAAAGTATTCAACAACAACAACAACAACAAGAAGGTAATGAACATATAATAGAACTACTACAACACTTGTTTACAATGAACACATTACTGCACTGAAATGGTGCAGACATTAGATTGTACTACATACTAACACACACACACACACACACACACACACACACACACAAACAAATCCCTTTTGCTTCTCTTAAACTGAATTTCATTGGTTGCTAAGCTTTTTATGACTACTGGCAAGCTATTGAAAATGTGTGGCCCTGAATAATGCACACCTTTTTGTACAAGAGTAAGTTGACTTTAAAGCCTTGTGAAGATTATTCTTATTTCTAGCACTGATTCCATGAACTGAGCTGTTGGTTTGAAAAAGTGATATATTTTTAAAGAGAAATTTCATTAAGGAATAAATATATTGGGAAGCAGTAGTTGGTATCCCTGGTTTCCTAAACAGGCCTCTGCGGAATGTTCTAGAGTTCACACTACATATAATTCTCATTGAACATTTTTGTGCCTGGAAAACTTTAGCTTGGTTTGATGAATTACCCCAAAAAATAATTCCATATGATATTATGGATTGAAAGTAAGTGTAGTATGACAGCTTTTCCATTTTTATATCCCCTACGTCTGACAGAATTCACATTGCTAGGAGAGATTTGTTTAGCAGTTCTGAGGTGTGCTCCTCCCAGTTGAATTTATTTTCAAGCTGCAATCCCAGGAATTTAGCACTGTCTACTTCTTATGTCTGTTTGTTATCTTATGTTAGGCATATACTTGTGGGACACCCCTTACAAGTTTTGAACTGCATGTAGCAGCATGTTTTTTCAAAGTTTAGTGACAAAGAATTGGCTAGGAACCAGTGATTAATGTCCACAAATATTTTATTAGCAGATCTTTTTAAGACTACACTTCATTTGCTATTTATTGCAATGTTTCTATCATCAGCAAACAAAACAAACTGATGAAAGGTCATTGATATACAAAAGAAAAAGTAAGGACCCTGAGATGGAACCTTGTGGGACCCCTCATGTAATTAGTTCGCAGTTAGATGATGCCTGATAGCTTAATACATGTCTCTTTCCTAATAACACACTTTGTTTCCTGGCAGAGATATAAGATTTGAAGCATTTTGTAGCATTTCCTGTTACACAATAATATTCTAATTTACTTAAAAGGATATTGCGATTTACACAGTCAGATGCCTTTCATAGATCACAAAATATACCAATTGCCTGCAATTTTTTGTCTAATGAGTTAAATACATTTTCACTGTAAATGTAGATAGACTTCTCAATATCAGAACCCTTTAGAAATCCGAACTGCGACTTTGATAGTATGTTATTTGTGATACGGTGGTTATCAATCCGATTGTACATTACCTTTTCTAAATGTTTTGAGAATGCTGGCAAAAGTGGAATTGGATGAAATTTGATGCTATTTCTTCATCTCCCTTATTAAACAAGCTTAACTTCACCCTATTTCAACAATTCAGAAAATATTCCACTGATAAATGACTGGTTACACAGATAGCTTAATATGTTACTTAACTCAGAATCATATTCTTTAATTAACTTTGTTGATATTTCATCATACCCACTACATGTTTTTGATTTTAAAGATTTTATGATGGACATTACTTCTGTTGGGGTAGTGAGGGTCATATTCATATTATGGAAGTTACTTGAAATGTCTGGTCTGAGGTATCCCATGGCAGTATCTATAGAACCTGACAACCCCATCCTTTCAGTAACAGTTATAAAATGTTTTTTTTTTTAAAGTTCTGCAACACTACACACATCTGTCACCAATGTATCATTTACTCTTAATGCTATTTTCCCCTCTTCATGTCTGGTTCTACCAATCTCCTCGTTCACTATATCCCATACTGTCTTTATTTTGTTATCTGATATGACTATCTTTTCCTTGTAGTATATTTGCTTTCATGTGCATATTACAATCTTCAATCTTCAATATTTTGCAGTATTTCTTGTAATGTGCTATAGCATCAACATCAGAACTGTATTGGATTAACAGATATGGTTTTCTTTTTGTTTTACAAGACACCTCAATTCCATGAGTAATCCATGGCTTCTTTGTAGACTTTGCTCTAATCTTGGTTAGTTTTGGGGGAACACAGTGTTCAAATAAGGAAAGCACTTTATTAGCAAAAGTGTTATACTTCTCATTCATGTCATGAGCACTGTAAACATCACTCCAGTGACTGTCTCTGAGGAGTGGCCTAAAATGATCAATTTTTGGCTTACTGATAACACTCTTCAGTTCAGATTTAACAGATTTTATATCCCGTTCAGTATTAACATTTAACAGAAGGAACTGCATGTCATGGTCTGAGAGGCCATTGACTATTGGTTTTGTAATATAATTTTGTTCATTGGACTTTTCTATAAAGATATTATCAATCGCTATTTGTGAGCAATTGGCTACCCTAGGTGGGATCTTTACAGTGGGAATTAAGTTAAATGATAGTGTTATTAACTCAAATAAGTTCTTATTGGGAGAGTATTTAAGGAAATCTACACTGAAGTCACCAGCAACCACTATTTCTTTGTTTTTGGTTGTTAAATGGGCCAGTACAGCTTCAAGGTGGTTTATGAACAGATTAAAGTTACCTGCAGGTGCTTGATATACACTTATTATTATGAAGGGTTTTTTCTATGAAATTCTACTTCTGTTGCACATGCTTCCATATGCTGTTCTAGGCAAAATTTATTAATGTCTATGTTCTTAAATTTGACAGTTCCTGATGAATGTGGCAAATCCTCCTTTTTCCTTTTCTGCTCTACAAAAGTGAGATGCTAACCTAAATCCTGCAATCCTATACCAGTGGTCACATGATGTTCAGAGAGGCCGATTATGTCAGCTGCATTTGAGGGCTCTAATTCATCTATGCACATAATAAATTCATTAATTTTATTTCTCAGTCCTCGAGTATTTTGAGTCAATAAAGATAGCTGACATTTCACATTGACTGAGTTAAAATTGGGTAGAGTTGAAATGTCTCCTGATTGTTGAAATTTTTTTATCCAACAGCTGTTTATGCTTTTATAATAAGCTAGAATTATGCTTTTTGGTTTCTTTCTCATACTGAAGGTTTGTCTCAATCCTAACCTCTCTTAAAACTTGGTTTCTTTCTGTCCTCCCTACACTAAAAAAGGTTCTTTTCTGAACCCTATAACCACTGGTATTTTATCGCTCATGACAGTGCCCTCCCCCTTTAACTTTCCTGCTATTTTCCCAGCCAGTTTACCCTTCCCTTTCCTGTTGAGGTGAAGGCCTCCTACCTATTGAGAGAATCAACAAGAAACACACCAATGTGTGACCCTGCACCCTACATAAGCAGCTGTTCCAACTCCAAATTAACACTTCTGATGGAAGAGTTCAAATGAGGTTGGTCATGGCACGCAAGAACAGATACAAACTCAACATTAGTATGCTTCAATGCTGATGCAATCTTTGCCAGGTCACATGCTATACTGTACCCAGGATCCCTGTCAATACCATTACCTGGCCCACCCTCTATAACCACAGTGTCTTCCTTAGTGAAATCTTTACAAAATGATCCTAAATTCTCTGTCCCCTGCTCCAGACCAGTACTAGATTTAAAAAAAGTGGTGACCTGGTATCCTTATCCTAGTTCATCCTGCAAAAGTTGGCCAACATCTCTTCCATGGGAGCTAGCTAACAACAACACTTTCTTTCTCTTTACTGATTTCCCAACATTCTTACTTTTCAATTTGCTGCTGAGAGTTTGTTGTGCCCTGTCTACACCTTCAACTGCTTGAGGCTCAGTAGCTTCTAACTGAAGCAACACATCAAATTCATTTTCCACATTCACCACAAAGCTGTCAGACAATGTTCTAGACCTCTTACTCCTGTTGCCTATTACCACTCCTCACCTCACTTTACCCTTCTCCATCCTTAACCTGTCAAGATCTCTCCCCTGGCCTTGTCTAACTGAGTCTGAAGGGCGGTAATTTTCCCCTCCTGTTCTAGTATCTTCCTATCTCTAAAACATATCCTAGAAAGCCACTAATGAGTCTCATTTACTTCCCCTACTCCCATGCCACATAGTCACCCACGTGGAAAAAACTACAGCACCTGTCACACCAAACCCCTGACCTAACAATTCTATGGAAAATCAAGCACTTTTCACTTATGATAAACATAACAGTTTATTAAGAATAAGTCAGTTAAATTACAGATAAACATGAAAATATGATTCAACAAATTTAGCCTATACACAACTGCATGTAAACAAAAACAACAGGGCATTTAATTTACAAGGATTATCCATTAATTTTTATGCATTCAACAGGAGCTTCTTGAAGATCTTTGTATCATAATTTATAGTCATATGAACAACAGGCCAAAGACTAAAAAATTACTGTAGTTTATTGTACTATGGTTATGTGAATCATACTTCAGCAGGAACTGATTTTTATTATTAGTGATAAATAGCCATACTACTAGACGGGTCCAAAACATCCCGCAGTCTTTGGAGATGTACCTGCAAGAAGGTGGTCGTCTACTTTAAACAATATTCACATTGCTCACTTTCCTCAAATAGATACTTTACCTATGTTGTCCCAGAAGACAATTCCATAATAGAATAGAGAGGAAAGTACACAAGTATCTGCATCCTGGTCTTCATTGAATATAATGGGAATACCTGCATGTCAAAAAATGTGAAATGAGCAAAGCCTTGAATTGCTCACTGTTAGTTAATACTTCAACCAATCAGCTGCATATCTGGAATCGAGAATTGTTAGTATGTATCAGGGGAATATCCAGCCAAAAGTGACAGTTTAGTGTTCTGTAGGTCAGCCTTACAGGACAAGTTATGTTTCAGGTCTGCACCTTTTTCTAGGTGTAAAATTTTATGAAACAGCACTCATTGTACATTTCACCATAAAAACACTCTGGAGTTGCCCAATACTAAACCCTAAAAAAGTTCAAACCACAACAACTATATATGACACACAGTCCACTCTAGCAACAGGTGCAAAAATCAAGTGAAATGGTACTAATAATGCTCATGGCAACTCTCAAATGTGACAAGTTACTTTTAATCTCTGCCAGAGCAGACACTGCATAATAAAAATGTTAATTGCCAATGTGTGTACACACATGCACGCACACAGATGCTGCAAGATAAGATGGTAAGGGTGGAAGATTAGGATTTAATGTTGTGTCAATGAAAAAGCCATAGAGGTTGACTAAACAACTTGTTTATCATCTTGTACAAGCAAATATAAAATAACATAACAAGTGCCTAACTTTCATAGTCCAAACAAATCAGATCCACATTTACAGAAAATCACTGCAGCATACAGTGATTATATAGATAGCAAATTAGTGAACTTATGAGGAAGAGATCAGCTGATATTATTCTATTTTTCTGTGACTCAAGTGCCAATGGGATTTTCAACTCTTAAATATCCTTCCTTCTTATCTCATTTTTCTAATATATTTATCTAATACTGCTGTTTCAGTATTTAAGCTCAACACCAATAATGATGCTGTTTTCATTGCAACAACAGACAAAATAAAGAATAACCATCTAAAGTAATTGTTAGTAAAAATATGAACCTGTGGTCAATTATTTTAGGTGCTCTTGAGATGTGGAAACCAGCAAGACATCTCCCACACTGTTCCCTGAGAACTCTTCTCACACGTTTCTTGGATATCACCACACCCCCCACACCAGAGCTGCTGCAGCATTTTGCCAGTATTGCGACTAATGCAGAGGATCAGCAGAACTTGATTCTTCTAGCTAAGGTGACTTATTTTTTACTTTTGGAGACTTTTTTAATTGCTCTTTAAGTTACTCATATGTTTCTAAAATATTGGGCACTGGTATTATATTTAAAATTATTTTAGTGTTCACAGGGAGATAAATGACCATGTGTGTACAAAAGCTTTTCTTCAATCTACCTTCTAAGATAAGTCATAGGGTCAGTATTGCCATGTGTGTACGTACATTTCTCCGGCACCTAAACTGATCTTTTCCAGTGTCAGTTTCTACCTGTTTTTAAATTGTTCTACAAATAATTTGTCAGTATTTTACAAAAGTGATTTATTAAACTGATAAACTCTGCTGTCTTTGGAATTAGGATTATTACATTCTTCTTGAAGTCTGATGGTATTTTGTCAGTCTCATATTTTACAGAACATGAGAGTAGTTTTGTTGTGATTGGCGCTTCCAAGGACCTACATAATTCTGAAAGAATGTCATCAACTCTTGTGGTCTTTTTTGACTTAGGTCTTTCAGTGTTCTTGCAGTATCACATTTCCCAGATCACCTCCATCAACTTCCTCTTCTCTTACTGTAGTATTACCTAAAGTTCATTTCCTTTATACAGCCATTCTACATATTTCTTCCATCTTTCAGCTTTCCATTATTTGCTTAGTACTGGTTTCCCACCTGACAAGGGAAAGTCACAACTTAATGTTGTACAAATTATATTCATACATAGCATAATTAACAGAGCAACAAAGTATGCATACATCAAAAAACTGTAGCTGCCACAGACTATTAGAACAGGAGATATCAGTAGTCAAAGCTACAATGAGAGTATTGTAAATATGAATGATTTATTACACAAATGGATTATTTCAGACACACAGTCAGTAACACTACATTAAACACACTATAACAGAGTTTACTTACTCAACTACAATAGGCAAAAAATATGCAAGTCAGCAATAACACCACGAACAGTGCAGAGACAGTTCTTGCAGTGCGCACATTTGGTGAAAGCAGGTTGGTCACAGCTCTCATGGAAACACTCTTCTGTTATTCATTAATTGAAGTGAGCTCCATGAGTAGCCAAAAGAGTGCAGAATAATATGGTGTATTGGAATCCTGAATAAAACCAACCTGCTTTCAGAAGGAAGTGCTGCATTACTTACTCAATGCCCCTTATATTATTGCATTTTCCTGTCTCTTAGCTATAAAATTATCATGTAGTTCACAGTTTATCATATCCTGCAGAATTTTTGAATTGACAAATGATGTTTTAGGCTGTTTTCAAAGTTTTGTACCTCAGCCTTGCTCTTTATTTCCCTTTTCAGTACCAACACTGTTGCAATTTTCAGTAGTGGTGTCAAATCAACTGCTAAACCAGGAAAACACAGACAGTGAGGATCAACTTTTCCATTTCTTTTCCCTTGGTTGTTTTGCCCATATCTTCTATGTACCAGCCAAATATCCTTCTTGAAACTTTGTTCATTTTTCACAAAATTGCTCGAAGGATAGTTTCAGGCTTATACCAAATGCATACTGTCACTGTATAGCAAGAAGAGTTATCTGCATAGGACACTACTCTCTTGAATTAGCGTACACCACAGCGTCGACAAGTGCAGGGTTTGTCTGATGCCTGATAATTGTCTTATAAGAGTGTGGGGGCAGGCATGTACATATCAGGTACACAATCCCACAGATCCAGCAGGAAGCTGGTCAGTCATGTTTCCAGCCTGTTGAGCTGCAGAACTGGCACAATTGAATCCACCAGGTACAATTTACTCCACCAAAACAATGAAGCTGTGCAGATGTACATGTATTCTGTACCAGTAAGTTATGAAAAACAACACTTTATGAAAGCTTATCATCATTTGCAGTCTTGTTTATATGTCTACTGGACACTCAATGCCTTAACTTCATGGTGAGTTATTACCTCTATTCCTTCCAATAATTACAGTCTACCCGCCCATTATCTCAGTATCTTCTACATGTTTTTTTAATACTACATTAATAAGATTTTGTGGCCAGTATCCTATTCCTCTTGAATCAGTGAAGAACTGAATTATGTTATCTGCTGCAATATTAACAGTATCACATCTGACTTAATAACTGCCTTAATAATTTACCAATCGGCCTCAAATTTGATGGGGTTCTTGAATGTAGAGGTGATTTGTCATTGGCTTGTGTTTTATTTCTGAATGGCATTTCTTCCTTAACTCTTAATGTCCCAGGTGCAACCTCACAGACTGTTAGCGTTTATTGTTACACCATTGCTAATGCATCAGGGTAGGGTAGGAAAACACAGCCTTGCCTAGTTGTTCTTCCTCGAAGCTGTTGTAGTTTCCTTTGACTAGTCACTTGAATGTGACACTGACTGATACTATTACTGCTTCTTTCATGCTAGCGGTCTCTGAGACCGCATCTGGGACTTTGTGGTATGGATTCAGTAGCCAGATCTTTGTCTGCTGAATTTGAGGATTTTGTTTTAAAATGGTTTGAGGACAGTTTACGAAGTGGTGTTAGATTAGATAGTGACAATTAAATAGGAAGTTAAGCATAATTCAGAATAGGAACAGTGCAAAATTGAAGACAAATCTGTTTCGCCACTTGTGAATTCCTTGAAAGAAGCATTTGGTCAAATTTACGAAGACAGAAGCATAGAGACTGAACCTTTAGCTAAAGGTTCTGCTATAAATATATTTAGTTGAAAAAAATACTGCTGGTCGTCGAAGCCTCTTCCAGCGATGGCCAATGGCATTACTTTTCCGCATGTTGGACATAAGGGGGTGAATGTGTTTGTCCTTCACAGTTCCTACAGAGATGACACTCAGGTGAGGTGCTTTAATTTTTTTGAAGAAGCTTGAAAACACATGGCAACACCACAGATAAAAAAATGAGTCAACAACTATGTCACATATCCTGTGAACTTCATGCAACCATTCACCGTGTTTTGGGTGTAGCAGAATCTAGAGTGAAAGTTGTCGTAGAATGATTGGAAAAATGCAAACCATGATCCACCTGTGACCCAAAAGAGAAGAAAAAGTTGCCTTATATTTGTCATTGTTGTGAGAGGCCAATCTAACTTTAATTCTCTACAAAAATTTCCAGTAAGTGCAAAGAAAGGAAACTGAGATGGAAACTAAAATCCTGAAAAGTACTAGTGAAATTTTCATATTTTGAATGTCTTATGGGAGGTTTTTATGTTTTCATGGTTACATGTATACGAAACAATAAAAATATAGCAAAAATTAAAATTTAGTGTGCAGCGTACATGAGTTTTCGTAGCATTAGATTATCATGTAATATTATGTTCCTTTTGTGCAGTTTTTTGTTTAAATGCAATTTTTTTGTAAAAATAAAATTTAGAATTTATTTAGATATATTTTTGTGTGGTATTAATGTAACCTTTCAGATAAAAAACTCAACTGTTTCACTGAAACTGCTGAATGCAATTTTTATGGCTATTTAGATATAGCAGTCTGTCAGATTACACCTGGGACAGAATGTGTCAAAATCATGACCTGTGAAGCTAAGGGATAACTAAAGGCAGTGAATTCTTTCTGCTATACTGATGTTTGAACTTTTAAAAACTCATAACCAATATTCTTTATCTACTACAATTTTTGTTTTTCTTTTATGTCTTTCACTGCTATAAAAAAATAAATAAATAAAATTAAAAAAAAGATTAAAAATCTTTCAACACATTCACCAATATTTGTATGGCAAGACAGGAAAGTGACCAGCATTTTTTATACAGGTGCAAAATTTCACTACTACTGTTATTAAAAATACAATGTCACTACTACTGTTATTAAAAATACAAGGAGGAATTCTGACATACTTTGTCAGTTTACAGATGCAATACTATTGTCAACAACAGAGTTCATATTATTAGGGATACCATTCTTTATAATCACTAAAGTACAGTGCCCTATACAACATGAGTATGGACAACAAATCCAAAACATTACAGAAATGGCCAGAAAAAAAGACAAACTACTGTCAACAGGGAGCTGAAAACAAAGATGATGTGACTTACCAAATGAAAGTGCTGGCAGGTCGATAGACAAACAAACAAACGCAGACATACACACAAAATTCAAGCTTTCGCAACAAACGGTTGCTTCATCAGGAAAGAGGGAAGGAGAGGGAAATATTCATATCATTAATGGGAGCAATAAAGATTATGATTTGCTATGCTTCTGCCTTATCCAATAACTGTTATTAGCACAAAGGTACTTCTATACTCATATTATCATGGGTCAATTTACAGATACTAGTAATCTTCTCTTTAATTTTCTAAAAAGTATGCATCAGTTCCAAATGTGAAATCACCTTTGGGTAATCACTATAACGACTAGAACAAAGAAGTGCCTTAGAGCTATCAAATATATCGCTGGTAGTATAGGGACAAGTCTGTTACCACTGACTAAACAGCTATACAGCATCTGAGCCACACTTTGGATAGCTCTGTGTATAATGGAGAAGGGGACATGAAACATATTGTATCCCGCCATTCAAGGATAACTGCATTTTGTGTGTGATAATGCCATATACATACACCACCTCATGGTTTAAAGTACATCTACAGTTTGTATATGGCTTAATATTTCATAACAACTGACACAATAAATGTAGTAAATGACACTGCACAAAACAGTGGCAGAAAAATTCATTTGAAGATTTTTTTCTCATTAAAGTTTTCCACAAACTTGCTAATGTAATCTGATATCCCATACGCAATCTTTAAATTAACTATATTGTTTACAATCACCTAAATTCTTTCAGATTTCTGAGATGTTGTAGATTCTTTTTGTATAATTATGTATATTTTATCAAAACTACTTACAGTTCTTGCTCGCATATAAGCCAATCTAACTGTGCAAACAAATAATTAGACTACAGCTTTATTATAAGGGGCATTCAAAAAGAAACGAGCCGGAGGGATAATTACAGAAACCAGTACCTGTATGTATGTTGAACCTGGCAGTTGAGACACTTGTCCCACTGTAACACAAGGCAGTGAATGGCTGTCTCATAAAATTCCCAGGGCTGCAATGTGAACCAGTTCTGCACGTACAGCTGGACGGCGTTGTCTGAGGTGAATCGTTTGCAACTCAGAGCCTTTATAAGGAGACCAAAGTGGCGTTATCACAGGATAGAGGTCCGGACTGTATGGAGGGTGGCCGAGAACCTCCCATTTCAATTTCTGCAGGAATGCCGCGACTGTGTTGGCTGTTTGAGGCTTTGAATTGTCATGGAGCAGAATGACCCCATCGCTGAGATTGCCTGATTGTTTCGATCTGATCACTTTGCGAAGGGTGGTCAAGGTTTGTGAGTAATGCTGGGCATTCACTGTTGTCCCTTGATGCAGGAAGTGAATCAGAAGGGGGCCACCTTGGTCAAAGAAGAACGTCAGCATAACCTTTCCTGCACTCGTGTGGATGACGTCGTCCATCTGTATGTGCGGAACTAGTTTACATCGCAGTCCTGGGAATTTTATCAGACAGCCATTGACTGCCTTGTGTCACAGTGGTTCAAAAGGCTCTGAGCACTATGGGACTTAAAATCTGATGTCATCAGTCCCGTAGAACTTAGAACTACTTAAACCTAACTAACCTAAGGACATCACACACATCCATGCCCCAGGCAGGAATCGAACCTGCAATCGTAGTGGTCGTGCGGTTCCAGACTGAAGCGCCTAGAACCGCTTGGCCACTCCGGCCAGCTGTGTCACAGTGGGACAAGTGTCTCATCAGCCTAGGTCAATACTTCTAACATACAGGTACTACTTTCTGTAACTATCCCTCTGGCTCATTTCTTTTTGAACACCCCTTATAGATTTTTTTTAGTGTGTACAAACAATTTATATTACTATTTGCTAAACACAGGAACCTGCAGCATATGAAAAATGGAGACAATGGCGATTTCCACATTTACTGGAAGTCCTGGAACAATTCCCATCTGTTCACCCATCTGCTGCTGTCTTAGCAGCTCATCTGGATCCACTCCAACCGAGATTCTACAGCATATCATCTTCTCCAGATGTGTATCAAAAAGAAATGCACATAACAGCAGCTGTTGTTGTTTACCGAACACAAGGTATGTACAGAACTGTTTCCCCATGTAGAGGTATAAGAAGTCTCCTGTAGGTACAAAAACTGAGTTGCATAGATGTAACACCATTTCTATCTCATGAACGGTTAAAGATACCAAAATGAGGTCTTCAGAAAATGACAGTATGCAGAATGGCACATGATTTCATTCCTTGTTTACTTTTCTTCACTCTTGTATAATTTTTATTTAATGGGATAATTTAATTTTTTAAAGACATTTGAAAGCTCTTGGAAAGATGAGTATAGTGATATAGCAATTATTAACATTTCCATTAAAATTTTTTGTGGCAGTACTGGAGAAATCCACTAAAATGAAAAGGTAAAGTGGTTGAAAAAGGCTCTTGAGGTGTCTCTATTATTGTTCTAAGCCCTTTGACTGCAGAATCAGTTCAAAATGCACTGTCTATCAATTGCTCAATTCTACTTCAACATTACTTGCATACAGACATGTATACAAATGGGCAAAACTTATACATGCTACTTGTGTGTGGTAACTGTTAAAGAAATGTTGTAAGAACGGTAAAGTAGTATAGGGACATCTATTCTGATCGGCAGTGTCTGACATGCCAGGCATGTGCATGAACCGTTAGGAAACTAGTGTGAATGGGCAGCTTGAACATCACACAGAGGACAAGGAAGAACACAGTGACTCACAGAGCACATAAAGAAACTGTTCTGGCAATGGTGCTTATTGATCTGCATGGTGGCATTGGACATGTCATGAAGGAATGTGGGATCAGCCAAGTGAATGTCACATAAATTTAGGATTAACAAATTCCACCCCTTCAACTGTCATTACATCAGCCACTAAAAGGATATGATTTATAAACACTTTAGTGAATGATCCTGGCATTCGAGCAGGATTTGTTTCAATTTTATTTATCCACCTCAATTTTGGAAATATCTTTGCTTTCAGTTCTAATCTCCAGTTCTGATTTTACAACATACCACACTGCCTTTGCTTTGTGTCCATGAGTCAAGATGTAATTATTGCCAACCATAGCTTTTGCTGTTTTCACTGTCCTTTTAAATACGCTTTTATACTGTTTGACATAATGAAAACAGGGCCTTTGTTGTATTTCAGTTCCTTGTGCAGTTGCCCTTTTTCCACAGGATATTTTTATTCCCAGCAGTGGTCCACTTAGCTTATTTGAGACTTTTGTGAGGCATACTCTAAGTGGAAATACTTCATTAAATAAATGTAAAAATTTTTTAGAAATATGAATGCACAGAGATTTGAATATCATCTTGAACTTAACACTGCACCTCTTATGCTTTAGAGCACAATGATTTTAAATTTGCAACAGTAAAATGTCTTTTGCCATTAGTTTTTCTAGTGCTTCATTCATTTGCACTAGTTATTTCAATAAATGGAGCAGAATGTCCAGGAAGTCTTAAGTCTACACATAACTTCCTAGAATCATCAAATTTATAATTAGTTAAAATATTATCAATACAGGTCCCTGTATTAGCAGTTTCTCTTGTGACCTTCATGAAGTTTGCCTGGAAACCAAATTTTTGGATTAAGTCCATAAACTACACTGTATACCTTGTTTCATTTGATAATTGAATATTGAAATCAGCAGCTATTAAAATCTCTGTCTTTTTATTTTCATTGTTCACTTTCTGTAAAATATCCTTTCACATTTAGTTAAAATAATTTTGCTACTTCTACATCTGGGCTCCTATATATTGATAAAATAACAATGTACTGTTTTTCTAATTCAACTGAGCAGCTTTCAAATACAACTTCCACATTTAGAAAATTGAAATCCTCTTTCATTTTATGCTCTAAATCTGGTGAACCCTTAGGAAAATACAAAGACAGATCTCTTCCTGGTTCTTCCACATTAAGAAAAATTTTCTTCAGCCCAAGCTAAAAAGATGCTACAAATCAGACAAATAAAAAAAAAGTGGGTATTGAATTAATGAAACTGCAGACTAATGGAAAGATATAGTGCAGGGGTCAATTTGGGTACTTTGGAAGAAGATGGTATAGGTAAAAAGTTTCTACTACATTGTGAATATTTGGAAAAAGTTAATTTAAATTGTTTGACAGATCCATATGGGTGCCATACTGCCTGATGGCAATCAGCACGACAATGTACTTCTCTTCGGAATGGATGCTGTGCCCTATAAGGTGAATGCTGCCAATTCACTACAGGAAAATGGTGCATGGAACTCATTTTAGCTCATGCCTTACATAGAGTTGCAGAAGAGATTCATAGCAAATTCGGTGATGTTGACAAATTTATTGAATGTGTCAACAAAGGCATTTTTGGAGGCCCTTTATGTGTTGCAGCATTTAAGTTGTTAGCTCCAGAATATTTTCTTACCGCCATCTCCCATTTTGACAAGATGGGGGTCCAGGATTCATGCCTGTATAGCCAGAATTTCAACATTGTGAAAAGCATCAATGATTCATTCTATAGCAGTGAAGCTGCTTCAATGGGACTAGCCCAAGAATTAATGTCTTATGATGATATTTCAGGCAAACTTTTCCACATAAAATAAAATTTTAGATTTATTCCTGCAGCCATAACTACTTTGGTGCAACCAGAAGTGCCACTAGTTAAGCAGATACAAAAAGTGAAAAAACTGCAAATAAATTAAAATCTGTTAGTGGTAAAGTGAGAAAAAAGTGACAAAGAAAAGCAAAAAGATATTGCAAGAAAAAAACAAGGGAGGGGGGGGGGGGGTAAATACAATGTGTTCCATTTCAATGATTTTGATTTTGTTGGGTGAAAAATTCTCTCTTAATAATTTAGATTGAAACAATCGAAAATCCAGCATGGAATGTAGCAATGTTATGAAAAGTTGCTACTCACCATATAGTGGAGATGCTGAGTCGCAGATAAGCACAACAAAAAGATTCTCACAATTACACAATTATAGCTTACGGACATTAAGGTTTCAGTTGCCTGAGACTGCAGTTGTGTGTGAGTCGAGTTTGTGTGAGATTTTGATTCAAATGATACTGTCCATTTTAAATATGCTCCTCTTGTGTCAGTTGAAGTAGAAAGCTGGTTTTCATTGACAAGGCTCGTTGGCCGACAATAGTAAACCTCTATATTTGAAAATTTGCACACGGGTATGAATTGTGTGTTTTAACTCAGAGCTCATTTGAAAAAAAAAAAAAGGGACACACACACACACACACACACACACACACACACACACACACACACACACATGGCTTAACTATGTTCTTGTGATGTTAACAAAAAGCACATTGCATCTTCAAATTACATAGAGTAGCTTGCTTTTTATGGGCATTTGATTCATAATCAAATAGTTCAGCATCATAAACCCACTAACTAATTTATTTTACAACAGAAATTTTACCTCATTTTAATGCTATTAGTATATACAGGGTTATTACAAATGATTGAAGCGATTTCACAGCTCTACAATAACTTTATTATTTGAGATATTTTCACAATGCTTTGCATACACATACAAAAACTCAAAAAGTTTTTTTAGGCATTCACAAATGTTCAATATGTGGCCCTTTAGTGATTCGGCAGACATCAAGCCGATAATCAAGTTCCTCCCACACACGGCGCAGCATGTCCCCATCAATGAATTCGAAAACATCGTTGATCCGAGCTCGCAGTTCTGGCACGTTCCTTGGTAGAGGAGGTTTAAACACTGAATCTTTCACATAACCCCACAGAAAGAAATCGCATGGGGTTAAGTCGGGAGAGTGTGGAGGTCATGACATGAATTGCTGATCACAATCTCCACCACGACCGATCCATCCGTTTTCCAATCTCCTGTTTAAGAAATGCCGAACATCATGATGGAAGTGCGGTGGAGCACCATCCTGTTGAAAGATGAAGTTGGCGCTGTCGGTCTCCAGTTGTGGCATGAGCCAATTTTCCAGCATGCCCAGATACACGTGTCCTATAATGTTTTTTTCGCAGAAGAAAAAGGGGCCGTAAACTTTAAACCGTGAGCTTGCACAAAACACATTAACTTTTGGTGAATTGCGAATTTGCTGCACGAATGCATGAGGATTCTCTACCGCCCAGATTCGCACATTGTGTCTGTTCACTTCACCATTAAGAAAAAATGTTGCTTCATCACTGAAAATAAGTTTCGCACTGAACGCGTCTTCTTCCATGAGCTGTTGCAACAGCGCCGAAAATTCAAAGCGTTTGACTTTGTCATCGGGTGTCAGGGCTTGTAGCAATTGTAAACGGTAAGGCTTCTGCTTTAGCCTTTTCCGTAAGATTTTCCAAACCGTTGGCTGTGGTACGTTTAGCTCCCTGCTTGCTTTATTCATCGACTTTCGCGGGCCACGCGTGAAACTTGCCCGCATGCGTTCAACCGTTTCTTCGCTCACTGCAGGCCAACCCGTTGATACGTGCATACCACCACCGAATGGAGTTAGCAGTTGGTTGATCTTTGTTGAACTTCATCCTGAAGTGTCACTGCACTGTTATGACTGACTGATGTGAGTGCATTTCAAGCACGACATACGCTTTCTCGGCTCCTGTCGCCATTTTGTCTCACTGCGCTCTCGAGCGCTCTGACGGCAGAAACCTGAAGTGCGGCTTCAGCCGAACAAAACTTTAAGAGTTTTTCTACGTATCTGTAGTGTGTCGTGACCATATGTCAATGAATGGAGCTACAGTGAATTTATGAAATTGCTTCAATCATTTATAATAGCCCTGTATATTGTTTATGTCACTGCGCATATTTTTGTAAATTTTTGGCCATACACCATAATTTTTTGTGGACATTATGGTGACTTTAGATCATTAAATTCCTAGCCTTAGGTATTAGCCTCTGTTGTTCCCTCTTTGTGGAACAACATGTTTTTGATGTGTCTCCTGTTCCTAAATCAAATGATAAGATCATGTATGTTTAGAGACTAATGGAAAACAATTCACGAAGTTCACTTATCTCTCAAATGATGACTGCAAATGCACCTTGAAGTCAATGGGAAACAGTCTGAGCAGAACATTACGTGAAGTGATAAGCTGTTGTTTGTTACGAAAAACATATATTTTGTGAGTAATGGGTGCTCACTAAATCACTGTGAGTAAAATATTTGGTTTGTTAACTTGTGTACTGTATATGCTTTGTGGTATACAGACACAAATAGGGATGTCTAAAGAAACAGAACCTCCTGCATAATAGCTGTAAAACAAAGCATTGATCTAAAGACACGGAGATTCTTAATGAAACACATTTGGCTGTCAATCGGGCAATATGACAAGCCTTCAATGTATACTGTACCAGAATATTATTGAATGACATGTTATGAAACCTGAAGAAATTCTGGCCATATGTAAATATTGTTAGTAGTACCAAAGTTAGTATACAGACACCAGTGTATGGGACAGGGATTGAACTTGAGGGCAGCAAAGCAAAAGCGGAAACATTAAACTCTCTTTCAAATGTTTCTTTACAAGGTAAAATACTGGCATATTGCCCCAGTTTAATTCTGGCACCACTGCAAAGATGAGTAGTAAAGATGTTAGTGTCAGCAGTGTTGAGAAATAGCTGCAATCACTAAAACTGAACAAGACTCCAGGACCTGACGAAATTCCTATGAGATTTGTGACTGACTTAACTATAATATAGTGTATATCCTTAAAATAAAAAATTGCCAAGAAGTTGGAGGAAAGCACCGGACAAACCCTTCTACAAAAAGATAGTAGAAGTGATCTACAATTTCCAGTAGCCTTGACATCCAGTTTTGGTAGGATCTTAGGATACATTCCGAGCTGAAATGTAGTGAGGTATCTCAAACAGAATAACATCTTCCATGCCAACTAAAATGGATTCTGGAAAAATCAACAATGTGAAACCCAACTCGCACTTCTCTCACATGATATCCTGAAAGTCATGGATCAAGGCAGTCAAGAGCATTTGACTTAGTACATCATCTAAATTTACTGTATAATATATGAGCATATAGAGTATCAGATGAAATTTGTGACTGTATAAAGAATTTATTGGCGAGAAGGATGCAGCATATTATCTTGAATGAAGGGCCATTGACAAATGCAGAAGTAACTTAAGGTGTGCCCTGGAAAGTGTGCTGGGGCCCTTTGCTGTTCAAGTTTGCATATTAATGACCTTGGAGACAGTAGTAACTTCAGAATTTTCACTGGCTGACTAAAGTTGCACAAATATTCAGTCAGACCTTGATAAGACTTTGAAGTGTTTCAAAGATTGGCAACATTCTTTAAATGTTCAAAGATGTAAAACTGTGCAATTCACACACTGAAAAAATGTACTAACCTATGACTGCAGCATCAACAAGTCACAGTGGGAATCAGTCAACTCATACAAATTCCTGGATGTAACAGTTTGTTGACGACCACATAAGCTCAGTCGTTGGTAAAGCAGGTGGCACACTCAGGTTTTAAAGGTAAATACTACGAAAATTAAATCATTCTACAAAGGAGACTGCTTACAAATCACCTGTGCAACCCATTCTAGAATATTGCTCAATGGTGTGGGACCGATACAAGATAAGGACTAACAGAAGATACTGAAAGCATACAGAGAAGGGCAGCATGAATGGTCACAGGTTTTTTGACTGATGTGAGAGACTCACTGAAATACTAAAGAAAGTGAACTGTCAGACACTTCAAGATAGATGCAAACTATCCTGAAAAAGCCAACAGTAAAGGTACAATGTTGTTGTTGTGGTCTTCACAGTCCTGAGACTGGTTTGATGCAGCTCTCCATGCTACTCTATCCTGTGCAAGCTCCTTCATCTCCCAGTACCTACTGCAACCTACATCCTTCTGAATCTGCTTAGTGTATTCATCTCTTGGTCTCCCTCTATGATTTTTACACTCCACGTTGCCCTCCAATGCTAAATTTGTGATCCCTTGATGCCTCACAACATGTCCTACCAACCGATCCCTTCTTCAAGTCAAGTTGTGCCACAAACTTCTCTTCTCCCCAATCCTATTCAATACCTCCTCATTAGTTATGTGATCTACCCACCTAATCTTCAACATTCTTCTGTAGCACCACATTTCGAAAGCTTCTATTCTCTTTTTGTCCAAACTATTTATTGTCCACGTTTCACTTCCATACATGGCTACACTCCATACAAATACTTTCAGAAATGACTTCCTGACACTTAAATCAATACTCGATGTTAACAAATTTCTCTTCTTCACAAACGCTTTCCTTGCCATTGCCAGTCTACATTTTATATCCTCTCTACTTCGACCATCATCAGTTACTTTGCTCCCCAAATAACAAAACTCCTTTACTACTTTAAGTGTCTCATTTCCTAATCTATTTCCCTCAGCATCACCCGACTTAATTCGACTACATTCCATTATCCTTGTTTTGCTTTTGTTTATCTTATATCCTCCTTTCAAGACACTGTCCATTCTGTTCAACTGCTCTTCCAAGTCCTTTGCTGTCTCTGACAGAATTACAATGTCATCGGCGAACCTCAAAGTTTTTATTTCTTCTCCCTGGATTTTAATACCTACTCCAAATTTTTCTTTTGTTTCCTTTACTGCTTGCTCAATATACAGACTGAATAACATCGGGGAGAGGCTACAACCCTGTCTCACTCCCTTCCCAACCACTCCTTCCCTTTCATGCCCCTCGACTCATATAACTGCCATCTGGCTTCTGTACAATAACTGGCTTTAAAAGATAACTCCAGGAATACAGTACAACCCCATGAGTATCACTCCTGCAGAGATCTTGAGGACAAGATTAGATTATTTACAGTATGCACAGAGGCATTTAAACAGTCATTCTTCCCACACTCCATATTTGAATGCAACAGTAAGATCTAATAAATGCTAAATAGAAAGTGCTGTGAAGTGTATGGCAGCAACAATGCAGGAACAGTATGTGGGACTAGGAATTGGCCTGGGATTTGGCTAGGGATAAGGGAACATTTTTTGTATAGATGCAGATGAAAGGAGCAAGGATCCATGGTGGTGGGAAAAATGTGAAAAATTGCGTAAATAATGTAGAATTAGGTCCGATAAATTTTGTTTCTTGGGTCATGGAATCCCCCCTAATGGCCTTACCATCAAACTACCTATCTCTGGCTGCCACCCCTCCTTCCACAATGTCCTCCACTTGTTCAAATTCTGCCAATCCTTAGCCCTCACCAACATAGTCCTTTAAAACTATATCAACCAATCCCGAACCTTCTTGCAGTACCTTCTCTCCATCCGCAAAATTCTCCTGCTGTGCAATCCCAAATTCCTGAAACCCATAACACACACAGTGGAACTCGTTCCCTGCAGGAACTTGAGCAACATGCACAATGCCACCACAAAAAGCTCTCCATCCTGCTCACTTCCTACTTCCACCTTGGAGTACCACTGTCCACCACTTCTACAACACACAGCTGACAAACACTGTCTCGCAGACCTACTACACTTATCCCACCCTCCAAAACTCCCTCCCACCACCACAAAGAATCCAGAACTTAAACAGACCTGCAACACAGTCATGAACCTTTCCTCCAGAAGCCTTAGCCCCACAGAAATATCAGTCCTTTCCAAAGGCCTCACCTTTTGCCCCACTGTCAAATTCAATCATGCAGGACTTGATAAAGACCGTCTCTCCTTCTCCTGGCCCATACAGTGGAAACACTTTTTTTGCCACCAACCCTACCAACCAGACTCAACCAAAGACCAATACTGAACCTTGCCTAACTTAG